>NC_134578.1:61977124-62284711 GCF_050947875.1 Dermacentor variabilis
AGGGGTGAACGTTCGACCAGCCTTTGGCCCTCCCCCTTACACCTAAAATGACATTCATATAAGTCCAGGTAAATTTAATATGCTAATCTGTGAAAATTGTGGATAACAGCAGTGTAACCCGTTGGAGCACTTGATTCGGAAATTTAGGAATAGCCCCTGAATGACAGGACACTATTAGAACTCTTCGTTGGTTACCCATACGACGCCCAAAATTCCCTTAAAATGTCATCTTTTTTACTCATGAAGTGCTCCTATACTATTCAGCAAATAGCCTGCGCTTCTCATCCAATCGGCTTGTAAAGCGCTTCAAGCATCTCATAAAAAAATGTTGCAGAACACTTACAAGAATCTACAAACTCAACTTTCTTTAACGATTTTCAACATTGCGTTTATATTTTGTCCGAATATGAATCTGCTTCTACATTTCGTTTTAATAGGGAAAGCTATGTAAATGTTTATTTTAACGCTAAGCTGGCAAGATCAACGATTCAACAATTTTTATTTGTTCGCGAATTAGCCCCGCACATTTCAAGGTTTGCATGTGCATCACCCCGAACATGTCGCCTACTTCCTGTGAAAAAGAAGTGAGGAGCAATTGAATTCTTTCTGGATTCTGTTAAAGTTGCATATGGCGTTCTCGAGTGCTTATTGCCGCAATGACCTCGCCGATCTAAAAAGAACAAAAAGAAACAATTCCTATACAGGCGGAGCAGAACAGCAGGTGGGAATTGAGAACGCGAGTATCTCCCAAGTGTCCGGCCAAACGAGCAGTTCCGACACAACGGCGAGTCATCAAGCGGGTCCGTCGCTTTCAGGAATGTCAACTGGATCAGGCCTGAGTGGTCACCAACCGCCAACAGGTGAGTCAAGAATACCATGTATCAACGTTACGTAGGCCTTAATTCTGAGCTTAGAATAAGAAAAATGCAGTGGGTCAGATAGAATGAAGACATACGTACCTACGATCAGCCAGAAACGCTTACGGACCACGCATGTAATAAAACGTTGAATTTAGGAGTAGCATTTCAAAGTAGCCAGTCAAATCACTATGTTGTTCACATACACTAGCAGCGTCTGGAAATGCGAACACCAGGCTCCGGCAAAAAATTAGGGGGTTTTACCTGCCAAAACCACTTTCTTATTATCAGGCACGCCGAAGTGGAGGACTTCGAAAATTTCGACTACCTGGGGTTCTTTAACAGGCACCTAAATCTAAGTACATGGGTGCTTTCGCATTTCGCCCCCATCGAAATGTGGCCGCCGTGGCTGGGATTCGATCCCGCAATCTCGTGCTCAGCAGCCCAACACCATAGCCACTGAGCAACCACGGCGGGTAGCAGGCTCCGTTGTGTGGTTGCGGAGATATCACGCTTTCTTCTCAGATTCATAAAAATTTGTGGACGACTGTACATACGTACAGGTTTACTTAAGAAACTCAGAAAATATAACAAATTTCTTGCGCGCATCGGCGCTTGTCGTTTGCGGACGCGTCAAGGAAATTATAATGTATTAGCTAGCTGCTTTCAAGACACAAACAGAAAAGCGAGAAAAATGCGTCTGATTGAAATGAACAAAATAAGCAACCAATATTTCACTGCGTTAGTAATGAGAACGCAATATGCATTAAATTTGTTTAGTTTATCTTCCGTTTCACGTTTCTCCATTATATCTTTGCGCAACCTATTAAACGAGCAGGAAATCCAATATTCTTGGCACTTTTTACTGTACATTCTATATAAGCACAGTAACTTGTAAAGCAGCGTGTTTCCCAACGCTTCATGCTTAGTCTTTACCGCGTGGTCCGAGGAAAAAATTGCCAAGTACTATTGCGCAAAAAGATTCGAAAAAGAGAAATCGTTTGCACTGTTACTTCTTGCATTATTCACGGAGCCCATCGTAGGCATTAGCGTACATATGCACGCATATATCTAACGTACCAGCTTATCCTGTCGATCATTTTTTTGTTGGGGTGCAGTAGTCGTAAACAGAAATACAATGTACGAACACCGACTGATCCAGAGATTTGACAATCAACGAACACAACTGAGAAAGTGATTGAATTCAGGCGTGCATAACTGCGCTGCTACAGCTCGTAAACATTTGTGTAGTAAACGTAGGAGTCTCACAAAGTACGGTAATCAAATTAAAGTGCCAGATACTTAGGAGAAAAGAACAATGGTAAAGACACGTAAGAATCTCTGAACACCTTGTAGTTGAATGGGCTAGTGCAGTTTAGTAGTCCTATCAACATTTATGGAGCATATGAAGGTATTTTTTGTTTGAACATATTTGATTTGCACTTCAAGCATTTAAATACTGTTCTGGCCTTTTTGAAATATTGATGGCTTAAAGATATCATTCCTTTGACATTAGTGCAGTGGCGTCAGGATATTAAGATGTTGTACCATTTAGTGGCCTATCCGCAATGTCCTTGACAGAAATGTTAAATTTAGTATGAGGATAAATCGCTCCTTGACCGACATCTTGTCTAACTATCGAAACATAGCCATATCAATTTTATTTACAAGACTGCATGCAATGGTAAAAGAAGAAATCGGATAAGAATTTTGAATATTCAACTTGGAAACGAACACATTGTAGTTTCTTTAACACTATAATGTCAATATTAGTTCAAAAAGCTCTGATCGAATCAGAAATAAGACAAGCAGAAAGTCATTTCGCACAATAGTGCTGCATACTTCATTCCTCCATCATGTAGGTTGCCTAATTGTCCTCTACTGCTAGTGAAAATTACGGATCAGCAACAGACCTCAGTCAGAGGCATACGCTGGCCTAAAAGCGCGCAATAAAAGTACCTGTAAGATTACAAATATTGAAAACTTCGACACTAATCAAAACTAAAAATTTCAGAAAAGATACAAGGAAAATACTTTTGCTCTTCCCATTATTATGCATTTGACCAAGGTTTACAAAATGTCTGACCACACTGCATGTAGACATTATGAATGCTGGAGGCTCCGCAGGGCATGTACACTTGTTAAGCAGTTAAGCAGAACACAACGCAAATTAGCGGTTTCCGTGTATAAGAGAAAACAATAATTTTCATCAGAAATTGAGCCTTGCACGCTCACAGCTTCTCATTAATACCATCGAGTCGTGTTATTCAAAAGGGGAAGTATATTTTTCTTTTTATTCATCTCCTGTAATATGACATTACGAGTAGCTAGATCGGTGTAAATTTATGAGGCGCAAATGTGTGATGACAATACGGTAACCGATTCATTTAGTTACCCCAATCGTCACCGTACGTGGTAGGCTAACTAATTAAAGATATATATTTTATTCTACACAACATATTCAAAATATTTTCCAGCTTTGTGAACATAGGGTCCTTCTTTCTGTGTTAGAATGCTGATCACCATGGCAGTATATGATAGTCCACGTGCAAATATGCAATATTATATTTTAGCTCAACTATCAACCACCTCACTTCCAGGCAGCACACAGGGTTCCGGCTCCAGCTTGCTACTGGCACAACAACATAGCCAAACAGGACCAGTGCTTACAGCTCAGCAAGCAGCAGAAGGTAAGCGGCCATACTTACGTAAATTCTGCAGTATCATGACTTACTGTTCGCTCTTTCTGCATCCACGTGGCAAGATTTGTTATGCCTAAGAAATGAATGAGTGTTTTAGGCCCAGCTGTTGCAGTATGTCCACCGAGTATCGCTATAGGTAGCGTTGTAGCAGAGTGGATTGCAGCCCAGCCGCTGTTCTGTTGGGAAGGTGGCGCAAATTCTTGTTAGTCGTGGACGTTTTTTTTTTTGCCTTTCACTAAGGCCGCAGGGCTAGATGAGAGGTGAACGGAGGGAAGCTTTGGTATAGGTAAGATATACTTTGAGACGAGTATATGTAATGCGATTAAGTGCGTGATTGACTTAAAGTTATTGCATTGTAACCATTTTTAGGTTCTTAATAGGCCCGTAATGAACCACTGAGAACTTTAAGGTATGTGAATGCAGGCGTATTACGGATACCAGCGTGCATGGCTTCGTGAATGTAGTGAATGTTCTTTAACAGTGTGCTCAATGTGTAAGACTGGTGACATCAACTAAAATCTTAAGTGTAGCTCAGAACTGGCAACCTCCTTTCATCTGCCAGTGCAGGTGCATTGCAAAAGCCGGGGACAAATTCACGCATTCTCAGAAGTAGCTCACTGGTAATTTGTCTCTCTGTGTGTGTGTGTGTGTGTGTGTGTGTGTGTGTGTGTGTGTGTGTGTGTGTGTGTGTGTGTGTGTGTGTGTGTGTGTGTGTGTGTGTGTGTGTGTGTGTGTGTGTGTGTGTGTGTGTGTGTGTGTGTGTGTGTGTGTGTGTGTGTGTGTGTGTGTGTGTGTGTGTGTGTGTGTGTGTGTGTGTGTGTGTGTGTGTGTGTGTGTGTGTGTGTGTGTGTGTGTGTGTGTGTGTGTGCGCGTGTGAGTGCGCGCGCGCGCGTCTGCCTGCGTGTGTGGTTAAAGACCACATAGGTGGTCTTCACCGTCTTTCACTAAGATACAGTTAGCTATGCAACAGTGACTGCGAGATGATTCCCTCAATATATTCAATTGTTCAAGTATCGTTCCTTCACTATCGGTCCGTCGCAACCACTAAACTTGCAGAAAAAATAGAAGAAAACAACTTATTGAAGTTGTTTACCAATAAAAGCAATTTTGGCATTACCCTTTCATCATTTTTTTACGAACAGTCATCAGCAAACAATGACAACCATGTCGACGAGATTCCGAGATCTACGGAAGCTGCACAATGCTGTAAAGCGTCTCCGATCAGCATTGTCTAACCACGGGCAAAAACCTGCCGTGACGTCGTTTTTATCAACCAGGAGGAGGCACGAAAGGCCTAGCCGCGGTGGCTGATAAAGGCTCTTTTATAACGTTTGAAATTTCACGCAACTCTTTGCTGAAACATAGGCAAACGTTATTACATGGAATATTCGAAGTCATTACCTTTTTAAAACACGAACTCAATATTCGAACATGTATACGGTTGATACGCTTCGGGTTTCATAAAGCTGAGGGAACAACTACAAAAAGGACAAGACGACAGAGTGCAAGCTAGCAACAAAGGCTGTTTTTGTTTCTAGGGCAATATTTTATACGCTCGCACACAGGCACCACGTATGCGGAAATGATCACCTCCTAATAAAAACAAGTTCCATGTCAGAAAGGTTAACAGATGGGGTGCTTATGCACTGAGGATGTAACCTGTACAATATTTTCATCCTCAATGATACACCTCCATTTTACATTGGAGGTTTCTCTGTGTACGTATACCCCCGTTGCAGTCTCGTACATGACGAAGGTTACTAAGGAATCACTTAAACTCTACACAACGTGAATGTACCGTTAGCCTACAAGCTAATGATTAAAATGTTGGTTCGAGTACTGCTTATTGACGACCACTCATTTGATAGTGTAGCTGCATCACACAAACATGGCAAGAATTGTTCAATTGTGCATAAAACAAGAGGCGGTTTGCCGGTGAACGTTTCTCTACGAAAGCGTAGCTGCCATTTAAGGGACGGTATCTCCAATTTCTGTGGACTGCTCGTTTCAGTCCCGTTTACACTTCCATCAATCACGATTTAGGCGTTTTAGACCGACATTACAAACTTCGAAGGTCCTGAAAATATGAGCATTGAAATAATTTTTGATTGATCGGAAATGTAGCTGCATTAGACGCAGAAGTAAGTACACACTGCCTACGGTTAAGCAAACAATATTGACACTTTATCAACTGTCAAAGAAATCAGTGTGTAAACGAAATGAGGCACAGTGAATCGATATGCAGCGTTCGTGAGACAGACAGCACACAAAGTTATAAGTTATATTGGTGGAAGAGGGTTCGTAATATACAATAACCGATCACAAAACATAAATCTGTGCGAGCAACACTACCTGTATTAGTACTAAGTACTTAAACTCTCGGCCAGAAACAAACCACGACAACAATGTCTGTTAGTTCGATCTAAAAGACAAAAATCTAGCTAAATGTAACGACATACAGCCAATCTTCAACGAAGATTTTTGGTGCAAACTTTGGTCACTGGGTAACAGCCACATGGTATGCGCCACCCTTCAGCGTCAAAACAAAAATCATTTAATATGCGCTGGTGGGGGCAGGCTAACGCACGTCATATATAGAGGGTATTTCAGCGAACACTCAAAAATCTTGAAGAGTTTCCTGTGGCAGATATTGCAATTCTAGTGCATGAGCTGGTCTAGTCGAAGCGGCAGACAATGCTCGCACATTATATTGAGATGGAAAATCGACATATGTAATGAAGATTCACTAATTAGGTTAAGTTTTCGACTAACTAAATTATGGGCTGTATTGCAATTTGAAAATTCTGGCCGTGGAGTTCGCAAGGCGGATCCACTTGGAACGAATTTTCAAGTTGACACCATTTTCGAGATATAGATTCCCCAAATTTGCGGAGAAATGCATTGCCGTTCCAGTTAATTTGTTGAGAAAACGTGGTTTCAGGCACTCAAGCACACAAGTAACTGGAACACCAATGCATTTCTCCGCAAAGTTCGGAAATTTATATCTGGAAACTGGTGTCGTCCTGAGAATTCGTTCCAAGTGAATCCACCTTGCGAAGTCCACTGCTGAAATTTGTAAATTGCAATATTGGTCATGCGATAATTAGCTAAATGGTTAATTAGTGCATTCTTGCTAATTATTCAATTTTGCATAATAAATTGTTGAGCAAGTAGTGTCCGCCGCTTCTAGTAGACCGGCTCATAAACTAGAATAGAGTTATCTGCCACAGGCAAACTTTAAAAAATTTTCAAGTGTTCGCTGAAACACTCGGTACGTATATATATATATATATATATATATATATATATATATATATATATATTCAGACAATCTTGTTTGAGTATAGATTCACAAATGCTCCATTCAAGGACTTCGCTGCAGTGGTCCTATATGGCGCCATGAGCCCTGAGGTAAGCGCAAATGAGAAGCCTGGCGGTATACAAGCCTCATAGATCACGTGTTTGATAGGTTCAATCACGGTGCGTCGGTGCATTGCTTCAATGCTAATTACAGTAGCGTCGACATTTATCGTGAGATGAATTCTGCTAAGTTTTTGTTATCGTTTTTTTGATATGCACCCAATATTCGTGTCCAGCCCAAGAACATTCACAAAACAAACTTCCATGTACATTAGTAGGTGCTATTAGGAATTAGAACCTGGAGAATGGAATGTAAGGCGGTCTTGTGTTCGTGAACGAGTCTCTCGGAACATCGTGAAAGTGCAGCACCCGAACAGTAACGAGATTTCGTAATCTACGCAAAATTCAAAATATTACAGGAGTCTCCCAGTTGGCCCTGGCCGCCTGAGAGAAAAAACGGTTGTGTACAATTTTGGCTCCGTAGGAAGCAGAACACTAAAGTATGAGAGTCAAAACTAGAACAAAAGAGAAAATCCACGTGCCCTTTTTCGAAGTTCGCGTAACGATGCATCATGATGGAAATTCTAAGTGGCAATCCCCAAAGTTGAAATAAAAAAGAAACAAAAATTAAATACAGGAGTTTTCCATGTGTACGCAGTACACCTTTGCATCGGCGTTTCGTCAAAAATTAAGGTTACTGTTGGATCAGTTTGCTCAAACGGGAACTGCTCAATCGATATGCAAATGAGGTCCAAAGCGTGAAGTAATTTTTCGTTAACACTACGAGCATTTTAATTAATGTTCTGAAGTGAATCTGCATGCCTTCTCCAGTTTATCTCTCTCTGACAATATTTCTATTAAAGCCCGTTGCCATAAAGCTATTATTGTGCAAGAGGTCATCGCAAAAATTTACGGCGGGGAATTTTCACGTTCCGCATGATACTGAAGGCAACTGGATAATAACGAACAACTGCTATGAACGACGAGGTTTGCAGAATCGATTTCCTTATTATCCAATATTAGGTCCTTCATGCCTGGCAAAGCCACCTAATTCATGTACACTGGTGAATCTTATCACTTACGAAAGAACGTTTTCAACGCAGGCGCAGCCCAACAGCAAATCGCAAATGTTACGGCAAGCAGTGTTCTAGCCATGGGGCCCGCGCCCAATTCCGGATCAAGTGCGGGTGATCTGCCGGCTCCCTCACTTTCAGCTACATCAACGGGCACAAGCCTGGTAGAACACCCACTTGGAACAGGCAAGTCGGAATGCGAAATTGTTTTTACATTTAGATGTCGAATTTTGACACCTCTGTAGTCAACAGGCAGTAGCCAGATAACATGTCAACATGTCATATATTGCAAATACAAAAGGACTTATTGGTACTGTCACATTTTCAGAGCCAAGGCGGAACTAAGAACCTGTGAGGAAGCATCCATGTGAGCTCCCATCAGGCATGAAACTTGTGGAAAGCATTCTCATTAATAGTGTTTAACACAGCTAACTGAATATCCCGTAAAAACTAAAGCAAATAAATAACGCAGACGTGTCGAGAAAGTATGCTTGTGTCTACCAACTCTTGCTTTCACCTAAGGAACGTACCTTTATAGTTTATAGCTCACTTGCATTACTGTCTGCAGCCAACCTTTCCCGCTACGAGGACAAAGAGAAGAAATCGCCCTGCTATCATGCAGGATGCCAAAGGTTCGTCTCGTGGTATCAATGAAAATGTTATAAGAGGGTGGTATGCTCTGGGCAATACATTTTTTGCAGGCGGCAAAAGTTGATTCCCGAGACCCTCCCACGATGCCTAGTAATTCGGCAATTACGGTACAATGCCAAACTTAAATAAATACGGCGAGAACGGTTGACGCTTTATGAAAATGAACGTAGCGATTAGACGTTGGCCAAATTGCATGGTCCTCTTGCGACTAGGCTGTGCAGATATTGAGGAACGTAAAGGAAAAAGTGCGAAGGCTGTGAGCTTTTATATTTACTGTGCTTACCAGAGCAGGAGATTTCCGTTATTGCAGGGGCCGATCGACGATTTGTTCAACAGTCAGGACTGTCACCAAGATTTCTGATAAAGGTAGTTCCTATACAAACAGAGAAAAAACAGCAGACGTCACTCTTAAGTAAAAGTTCGCATTGCGGAAACATGTTCTTCTTTAAATTCAAATACGTTGGTATCTTGCTTCGGGAAATGAAATGTGTGTTTTTGCAGCACAAGTGTCTGCAAGCTCTTCGCTGAGTAGCGCACAAGTGAATGGTAGCCCAGCAGGTCTGTTGACGCCACAAGTTGGTGTAACTGGTGCAGGTGCCGTGGCTGGGCAAATAACAATAGGTGAGCAGCGGATAATTTCAGCAGTTTATAGGCTTGGTCCCCATCTGAATAGATCATGTTTTTTTCACTCCATGGGTTGGCCTGATGCGGTGAAATAAGGTGCAGAGGTGGCATGAGAAATATAACCTTTCCTGGGAAACATGGACAAATGCACATAAAATCACCCAGGAAAACAGTACCACAATCTTAAACTAAGCAGAAAAAGCCCCTTAGGTAGCAAATGAAGAAATTAAGTGCTGCGAAGGTTCTACGCTATTTTGGTGAAATACGATACAGCTTAAAGCATTTTAGACATACACTTTCCGAGGGCGATGCTTTCTGTGTTGTTCTGGTGCACAGTATTTAATCAAAAAGGAAACTTTCAGAAGAAACAAAAGCCTCTGAGAAAAGAGAAGTAAAAGTATAAAATATACAAGTATTCCGTCAAGAAAAAATGCAGAACATCCAAGGTGCTGTTCGCATCCAAGCAGCCAAGTTTTCCGTAAATATATAATGAGTGCTAAAACACGTGTTTCTGTTTATGCTATGCGGGTGCAAAGTGCTTCAGGTATTAGACTATCATGGCGTGGCGCACAAGCATGTCGTATATGAATAGGTTACGTTAGCCTTTCTGAGACACCTTATCCCTATTTATATCCTTTATGCCACAGAATATTACACCATATTATACACGTTATGTATGTCCACATTTTGAAAACGCTTGATGCTACGTACGAACAACCCATTAAAGCTGTTCATATGTTTCACCAAGTGTCCTAAAAGCGAAGCTTTTCCTTGCAAACCTCGCCGGGTTTTGCGACTGTGGCCACGGCCTGACTGCTCTCTCGCCAAATAGTTCAACCTGCCACGGAGCACGCGTCCCTCGCGCACCGCTGTGTCGCTCGCACCCCCACCAGGTGGCTCTTAAGGCTCTGTTATACTCCGACGTTCTCGGCGCGCGGGCGAGCGGCGGTTGCGGTCGGATACGTCACGTCGGCGACGCCGCGCCAGGCGCAAGTCCGGCGCTCTACACTGCAACCACTTCCGACGCGGCGCAGCGGCCGCAGCTGGAAAAGCGCATGCGCAGTTAATGCGCAGAACGTCGCGCCACCTGTCGTGAACCCGCGAAACAATTTCATTCGCCACTCGGAGCTGTGCCTGTGGAGTGTCTCCCTTGTTTCGTACGGATTTCGCGCGCGTTTTTCTCCGTTTGTGATCTGCTTCGTATTTGTTCACGGCGATGGCGTGGACATACCCCGTACGAAGGAACATTATTCTTCATTTGTTGGTACATCGTCTGCGTCGCAAGAGGAAGAGGTCTCTCTACATAAGAGAAATCTTCGACAAGCGTCCGGAGTACGGCGAGTACCACCACCTCGTACAGGAGCTGCGGCAGAGCGATCCTGAATATCACTTCAAGTATTTCAGGTAAATGAAGGCGAGTTACATAACACCTGTATTGCTTTCGAGATTGTGTAGCTCGAGCACGCTGAAATATGTTGTGCCTAATTTTCGTGCATTTCTTGAACGCAGGATGACAAAGGCATCTTTCGACAAGTTGTTGAGCCTTGTCTACGACAGGCTTATACACCCTCGGACGCACAGGAGGCCTATCTCTCCGCCAGAAAGGCTTGCGGTGACACTGAGGTAAAATATATGCTTTTCATAATTTCCTAGAAATTAGACAATGCGGTGTTGGTGGTGGTAAACATTTCACCTGTTGACAGAGACAGTGCGGTGACGTGCCGACGTACGTGCATAGTGTAGTTACAAAAGTTACCTTTTTTTTTCTTCACATCTGCTTCAGAGGGCACATCGTATAATTTTAAACTCCCCATTGACACTGCCCCTCAGACTGTGCTGGTTTAAAAATCTAAAGTGCATTTCGATTACTGACTAATTTGTTTCATTTTTGGCACACATAATGTCCGTCGCAGCTAACAGTTCTTTCCCGAAAATATTTTTTCCTATTTGAAGTTCCCAATTTTTCAAAATTTCAAAAAGTTCTTAAACATCCATATATTTGCTTTCCTGAACTTCCCCATGCGTTATATTTAGGCAAATACAGCTCTACGTTATTGGTTTTTATTTTTCGCTCAGTTGATTGCCCATTTTTCACAAATTCTATAGTAGGCCGACACACCGACAAACCATTTCTGTTACTATGTGTGGCCCTTGCAGTGTTTGTGAAATGCGATGTATTTATTTTCAAACGAACCTTATAATGATGTTGGTATCAATTAATTTCATTGTAAACATAGATATGAAAATATTTCAATAAGTAAAAAAAACTGTTCTATTAACACTTTTTCAGATTCCTGGCTACAGGAGGGTCCGTGCAAGATATTGCCATGAGTTACCGAATGCATGGATCGACGGTGTCAAACATTCTGAAAGAGACACTGCCAGCAATCTGGGAGTGCTTGAAGCCCCTTGTGCTTGCACGTCCAAGTGAACAGAAGTGGCGGAAGATAGCAGCAGAGTACAATGATAAATGGAATTTCCCAAATACTATAGGCAGCATTGATGGAAAGCACTTTGCTATCAAATGCCCCAACAACAGTGGGTCCGACTGCTACAACAATAAGGGGTTCTACTCATTACTTATGCTGGCTGTAGCAGATGCTAGTTATAGATTTATTATGGTGGATATCGGAGCACAAGGCCGATTTTCCGATGGTTCTTTTTTCAAGAAGAGTCCCATCGAGACTTTCTTTGAAGAGGGAGCATTGGGGCTCCCTTCCGGAGTTTCCAAGTGGCCAGTGTGTTTGGTTGGAGATGCAGCATTTCCATTGCGCACCTACCTGATGCGGCCCTACCCTGGTAGGAAACTAAATGAGGCAAAAAAAGTCTTCAACTACCGCCTCTCCAGGGCACGCAGATGTATTGAAAATGCTTTTGGCATTTTAGTGTCACGATGGCGGGTTTTTCTTGGAAGTGTGGAATGTGAGCCAGAGCTTCTCAGCAGCATGATTGGGGCTGCTGTCTGTCTGCATAACTTTCTGATGACAGACACTGCATATTGCCCTGATGGTTACGGTGATAAGTCATGTGGGGAAACAATGCATGATGGAGAGTGGCGCCACACTATCACCCAAATTGGAACCCAGGCACCACCATCAAACAACCGCCCCACTTCAGCTGCCATGGCAATGAGGGACGAAATAGCAGATTATTTCATGTCTGCAGAAGGTTCATTGCCGTGGCAGTTGAACGTTGTCAGGCGGTGCTGAAATCCCAGTTCTCTCCCTTCATCTTTTGTACCCCTACAGCTTCTAATGGTTAAACTGCACCACTTTGTATATATGTATATATACACGTATTTGCTTTTTATTTTTCAGACGTATTGTATAACTTTTTCCTCTTTCAGTGTCATAACAAGTATTTTGGCACCTGTAATTATGTATGATTTCACCCTTACTACTATTTCCTTTCTTGAGCTTTTTTTTTTCTCTATTTATGGTGAAGAACTACAGGTTTTATAGCAGTCATATGCCAGTGATTTGTCTCACTAAAATTGGAATATGAACTGTATTTTACATGTAAGCATATGTACTTTTTTCTGCATTAATGAGAGAAGGGGAACCGAAGGGCTCGATTTTGTTAATCATGTGTGTGTGATCTTTTTTTCTGCAGTGTCACTAAAGCTAACCCCATGTGCTTCTAAACAGGTCTGCCTGACAGGTTAACTTCAGGCCCTCCTTCTGTGCATGTCATTTTCACATGAAGTGTACATCACTGTGTTCCGTGAGCAGGTTGCTTAAGTAGTTACAGCATGTACATAAACAGAAAACATCACATAGAAAAAAATGAAATTTAATGAAACGTTTAGAATGAAGCACAAAAAAGCAAGATCAATTACATTTAACGATCTATTCATAACAAGACTTATATCTGTACAACAGAGATACAAAATGCTACAAGTGCAAGAAAAAAATGCAAGGACACAGAAAATTTCTTTTGGATGTAGTATATGTGTGTTTTTTACAACTGCCAGTTGGCACTGCCCTTGTCCTTTCTCTTTTACATGTGGATATTGCATTGTAATAATCTGAATAAATATTATTTAATGGCAGTAAAAACCCTGAAATATGTGGGACTTGGGAATGAGACATTCATCGTCACAGTGGAATTGAACATTGCAGTCTTACCCTGTGCGCTACTGTCGAAACAAATGCAGCTGTGCAATAGAGAAATGCTGTACTTTCGGTACTATATGATGCTCAATACACCTTGAATGCAACAGAAATAGAGTAATTCATTTAGTGCACAATAACGTGAGAAATAAGTATGAAATATGTAGCACATATTACAAAAAATGCCCATATTCAAATAACAAAACAGTAATGCAAAACAAGCGCATGAAATAAATATTGCACTTTTCTGAATCGGCATGCTGAAGATGCCATACAAAAGACAAATACAACTCTTGATTTAATGCAATAATGAAATCTGGTATAGTAATGGAATACACATGACTATCAAGAAACAAGTACCCGTAGTTACACACTATGTGGTGCTCAACATCAAGTTCTACCTCGGATCACGCAGTACAGTGATTAAATAATGGATCTGGTTAAGGCATCGACCCAGTTAGATGTTGGTCTGGTTTACCCCTTTATAAGGTGCGAGCTCGGCACGTCTGTCACGTGCATACACAAATAGTAAAACTACACTCAGAATGACTAGAAATGGAATAGCAACTTTCAGGCCACTTTGAGTGCTGCTTTTGTAGAATAAAAGGAGTACGCACTTGTACCAATCACTTTGTAAAAAGACATCAAATGTGGTACGTATCCATACCTAAGTATTTTTGGTGTATAAGGAAGCTTGCATTGAACTTGAAGATTGCTTCAAGAAGTATTGAGCCAGCTAACAAAAAAGGCTGAAAAGCTCAACAGGTTTTGAAATAAACATTTTGCTGCCAATATGAGCCTTGTCAAACCGCACACCCGCACATGTAAAAATACTGAGAACACCAAGGAGGCCCATTAGTGAAAGATGAAAACACACTGCATAGTGTATTTGATTATTGGGGAGTATTCAGCGTGCTAAAATATGGTACGTAGGTGCACACTTGTCCATTCATCGGCACTTGAGAAGAGTGGGATGATTATGACCCCGTAAGCCATAAACGGTTAAATGAAGTGTCACTGAGTATGCAAAGGAAGTGAGCTAGGAGGACGCAGTTTTGTACTTCGTGGAAATTGGGTTTAATATTGCAGCGTTAATATTTGTACTATTTTATCACACCATTGGTTAACAGCATATCACAGCCTACATCGCAGAATATCACAGTCTACGCATATCACATCACAGCATATCACAGACTTATATCTCAAGCAATTATGCAGTTCTGGAGAAGAAATGAAAATGATAAAATTGAGAATTTTGTATTCTTTGTATGAATAAGCCAGATATTAACCCTTTCAGACACTGATTTATCCTATTGGTTGAAAACTTGCTTTCACCACATTTCTTGCATCTTCAGAATCATAGAAAGTGTACAGCTGCAGGAAAGAGCAATAATTTTCCATTGTTTGGCGAGTTTTGTCAACTTTAGAGAATGTGAACTCTTTGCAAAAACTGATACAGCAACATCAAATACGAGGACATAAACTATTTCCTGTTTTGAAAAGCTTGAAAAGCACTTTTCCAGACACTTAAAAATTATGCCTGGTGCATGACATTCTGAAAAACAATGAAAGTGAACCCGCCACATACAGTATACAGAGACAGTAAAAACACCCAACTGTCTACTGTCCAAATCATTTGTTAAACATTCTGCTTGTTATTCAAAATTGCAGCATAATTCCATTCAGTGTTTCAAGATGTACGCAACACATAATATCATTACTTTCATCAGTGCTTTTGTCGTTGACGCACTATCTTGCTTTACACAATTGTGTACACACATGTCTGAAAGGGTTAAAGCGTAGCACTAGTAAAAAACAAACAAATATATGAAATAGTTAACATAAACAAAAAGCTACATGCACACCTCTTATATAGTCTATTGGCACCTAAATAGAAAAATGCATTAATTAACTTTCAGGTTAATCAATTTCTTCTTCCGCTTCTGCAATGAGCTGCATAATTTTTACTTTGCATTTTGATGCCATCTTACGTGGCAGCTTGTCCAAACTGAGGCCTATAGACAGACCAAACGCCTCATTCTCAGACATTTTTTTCTGAAGTTGGCCCAAAAGTTCATCTTCGAAGCTCTCCGTCTTTCTTCTCTTATTTTTTTGCTTGGGTGGGGCCTCACCATATCGCTCAGTTACCAATGTTGTTGGTACTGCCAATGATGCCGGCGTTGTTTGTGGTGGTAGCTCAGGTGGGGCATCTAGAAAACTGTCATCTGCTGATGGTGACGGTGGTGTGGTGCACAGTCCTGTCAAGATGCTTTCGGCGGTCTCACCAACATCATCACTGCCCGAGTAGGACGGGGCTTCCATGCTGCATGTAGTTCTGCAGAGAAAAGGCTGACATTATTCGAGGAAAAACAGGTGCGAAATTGTAAGGCCAAACAAAATTGGTTTTGCAGCCATTTCATTTGGCTGCGTCGCTCTCTGAAAATGCTGAAGGCTGCTTTGGAGGAATAATGTTGTTTATATAAAGAGAATAATATCGCTGTAGACACTTTAGAAAAAAAAAGTTTTAAAAGTCGCGTGCACAATCGTAGTTAACCCGACTGAGACAGGCAGTTCTGTAGTCGTAATCAGTGTTCAATTTATAGTTTTGTGCAAACACTAAAGCGATATTAGGAAAATAGCGCCCTGAACATCTCGTACTAAAAAGAAAGAAAAGGGCAGATGCGGCCAGCTCCAGCAAACTCATGTGTCTTAAATTATAACGATACGCATTTGAAAAATGCAAAGCGCCAAGTGGATCACAATCGCGTAAAGAGCAAGGTAGGTTTGCTTCACTAACAGCAGTGTCATGCGGCGAATTTTTAGGAAAAGAATAAACGTATGATTACGGAATACAGCCATCAAAGTAGGCAAAACACTAAGGAGCAATGAATGTTATCGCAGAACTCTGAAAATGCATAATAACTCACTTTCTCGGACGGCCGCAATCTCTGTAAAAGGCCATCGACTCGGCGAACTCCCACGCTCGCCGAGAAACATAGCCGCTGCCGCTCCTCTTTGTTTGTTCGATTGCTTTCAATTCCCGAGTGTAGCGGTCCCTCAGCCGCTTCCAGAGTTTAAGACACTCTTCAACTAAAACAGGAAAAGCAAGGCATAACAACAAACGGTGATTACATACCAGGTTCGGAGAAGTATCCACTTTTGAGTATGTAGACAAAGTATGAGTACGTAAAAATCGACGCACCTGTCGAGAGGCCGGCGAACGAACGGATCAGCTCCCAGGCATTGCTTTTGCGATCCACATCGCGATAATCTAGCCGTTTCGTGTCATACACACAGGGATGCTGCTGTACGGCGTCCAAAAATCTCTCAATCACGGAGCCAGAGAAGTCCACCGCGTTTCCGTGAGAAGCGGCCATTTTGTACTGGCGGTGAGTAGCTACCGCGACGAGAGAGGGCGCTCGGTGCTGACGTGTTCGGCGCGGCCGGCGCGAAATGCAGCCCGCCCTATTCGGAGCCGGACGACGTCCAAGCACGTCAGGTGCCGCCGGTCACGTCGGCGGTCGGGAGCCGTCGGACTGTAGAGGGTGGCGCTTCAGCCGACGTAACGTCGCCATGCCGCGCGCGCGCGCGCGCGCACGCTACGTCGGAGTATATCTGCCCCTTTACCTTCGCGCTTCCGCGGCAGCGGCGGCGCGGGCCGTGAGGGGAACAAAAAAAGAACCAGAATGCTCGTCCTCGTGCATTCGTGGCTTCATGCTGATGAGGAAGTAGGCAATTTTTGGGGGAATACAAGGGACTCGAATCGCACTACGGACGTATGCGCATGCTACCCCTGAAACCGTTACGCTTTCAAGGCTTCCGTCGTGCTCGCTACTAGTGAGCAACTCCGCTTAACAAAAGGTGCGGTTTAAATTTTTTTTCCGTCCGCGCGTGTGCGTGCTAGTGTTTCGACTCTCTATGCGCCCACGCAAAGTTTCGGTGTATTAGATTGAAACTCGTTCTATCTGCTGCATCTTTTTTGTCAGTAAACACTTTACGTTTTAATGGTGATCTGTCTGATTTGTTTAGCTGGCAGGCTTAATCGTCTGCTTAGTGCTATCTGCATTGTTTTCACTTGTCTTCCTTGGATCTAGCGCAACCTGCAGGTTTTCTCCACGAACATGACATATTTACTGAAAATGCTCAAAACAGGTAGCACACAAGGATCCGTTAACCACGCTGGGAGCGGTGTCCAGGGATCTGGTTTACGAAACAATTCTAACGCACCTGGAATCGAGAAACCTGGCTCGTTTGAGCCGATCAAACCCAGTGGCCCAGGATACGGAGCGCGACAACCCGGCGAAGGTATACGGTTATCCCCTTCTTCCCCCCCCCCCCAAAGTAAACTCATTGTGGCTGTAAATTGAATCTGCCCCAACTTCTTACAAATGCATTATCAGACCTAACAGAGAGATCGCTGAAGCCAAATGTGCTCCTCGAAGACTCCACGAATAGAAAAAGATTGCAACCGAACGCATGACGAAAGAAGCCCTTTCATAGGTGAAATACAACTTCCAAGAGTCGGAAATATTTGTATTACACTTATCACTATATGGACTCTACACTATTATTACACTATATGGACTATATCCTATATTATTGAGATTACTTCGGAATATAAATGTACATGATATCCACAAGATTAGCATGGCTTGCGCACAAGCATGTCCCATCTGTATAGAGAAGCTGTTCTTCCAGTGATGGTATCCATTCTGCAAGGGAAAGTGTATATTGCTCTTTTTTATCTGGCGCTAATATGTTGCATAGCTGAAAAGTAAATTGGCGCAATAAGAGACAAAGACACAAGAAATATCATAAAAGCCAACAAACACTGATATCAAGGACAACATATGGGAAATTACTTGCGCCTAATAAATGAAATAAAGAAACCATAAAATATTTTTAATGAAAGTGGATGAAAAAGCAACTTGCCGCAGGTGGGGAACGATCCCACAACCTTCGCATTTCGCGTGCGATGCTCTACCAATTGAGCTACCTCAGTGCCGCTTCCCCATCCACTTCCTTGGGTATTTATGTTTTCTAGTAAACCCCTTGGAATGTTAGCCAGCGCCACTACTCACAGACCTTGGCGGCGGACAAGGTCTGTGAGTACTTCAACTTTGTATTCGCTGGTTGTAAGCATCCACTAAAGCATATGTTTCAGAAAAGTATACAGGTGCTATTCTTACAGGGCAAAATGAATCGACGGGTTCCGGAGCCTCCGGCCAGACGACCACCGTGACACAGCAACATCACCAGAGTGACAAAAAATTATCGCTGAAAGATGCATATGGTGAGTAACGCCTCTTCGGCTCATGCGCAATATGATGGTTAATATTTCTAACGCAGTGTACAAAAAGCAGGTAAATTGGAAACCACTTTTATCAGAATGCTTATTATTATGAGTGGTTCATTGATATACATGCAGTCAACACTGTTATACAGGGCAAATTTACCACCGACGATGTACTGTCGAAACCGATCCTATGCGAAGCATTTTGAAGGTAGGTGAATGGCGAAGCAAGTGCTCGGGTTTCAGAAAAGCATTAAAAGGTGAATGAACGTACTTGTGTAAGGCGAGAAATTATGTTTCTGGCGACAGCACCCAGGCGAATATTAGGATCACGAGAGCAAGATCAGGGTCCATAGTATCAAAATCTATTTCTTTTATTCCATCTGAGAAATAATCTAATAATGTGCCAAACCGCACAAAATTTTAACCTCGTGCTTTCTTATGTAATACACCACCTACGAGGTAGGCTAGAATGCGAACATCAGATGAAGTGATTGGATAGTGCTACATGACCGTGCACTAACCTCACTGCCATTCTCCTTCAAAGCGGTGCTAAATCACGCAATATCCTTTTCAGCAATCGATCAAATTAATTCACTGCCATTTAAACATTGTTTGCAGATTTCCACGGCTAGTATCGTTGTATGAAGAGAATACACCAACCGTATTCATTTCATAGCTCTCCGCAAGCCTGGAAATGTTTGGTAGTTTCTACAATTACTCCATGTCAACCTGCATGCGTGCCTCGTCGGACGCTTAGTTTTGCGGCAATTGCTGTTTTAGGGACTACCGAAGTGCTTTCGGGCCGTCGATGCCATCATCGTGCGTTCTGTGCATTAGATCGTTAGATGACGTGCAGATAAGCGCGGCGCATCTGACTGCAATGAACCAACAAAAACAAGTGGACGCACTCTCGTGCTCCATGAAATTTTGATCCGTCTGGTTCGGGGCAGCATGCTCGCTTCCAATGCTGATAAAAGTGCTGCGCGCCCACTTGTCCAGCGTCTCTCATGAGGCGCTGTGCCCACACGACGCCGAATTGTGCCCACATGGGCACTTCTACATAATAATAGTAAATACTGTTACTGGCTGCCGCAAACACCGACGGTCTAGTGTCCGTCTCATCTCACGGACCCCCACTGTGCGATGCCGACGACGTCGCCCCCAGAGTTCATCACGCCACCGCTGTGGTTCGCGCCTCTTGCTGCGCAGCAGACGCTGTTGCGCATGCTCCGTCGCACCGTGTCGATTCCAAGTGGTGGTAGAAGACCGGGTGTTGGCAGAAGCTGCAGCGTAATGCGCACCTTGCTAGAACTTTGAATGTTTCGTCATCGAGTGGAAGTGTCATTTCTTTCTTGATCGCAGAGCTTCTTAGCGTCACGCAGGCTGTGTAACCACTGTCCCACTGCGTCAAAAGGCTGCCTGTCCATTGTTTACTACAATTATTAGTGAAAGGGAAACAAACGCAAAAATGTGGCGAGTTGGTCTTCGGGGTGATGGCTGCAGCCTGGAAGAGTATAATAAGGGAAGAGGGCATCGCAATTTTTATTTTCGCAGTTCCGAAATCGGCCGCTATGCTGCTTGGAAGGCCCGCCGGTCGATGCTCGCGCGATCACCTTCCAATTGATCGCGACTGTACTCACTGATGATCCCAAGATCAGCAGGCATCTCGACTCCACAAGCGTCTCCCACATCGCTTCTGCATGCCGTTGCCAATACACGGATCGGCCTTACGTGCACGATCGCGTTCGCCCTTTTAGGCACGTTTATAGACCGACATTATCGGCGCGCGGGCGAGCGTCGTTCGCGGTCAGTCACGCTACACCAGTTGCGCTGCGCCAGCCGAGATGCAATGCCCTCTATACTACAAAGCTAGCGCCGTCGGCTACTATCTTCGCAGCATGCGCAGAACGTTCGCCAAGTCGCACGCCGTCCGCAAAAGCCGTCTGCGGAGTTGTGTTGGCGCCTTTTTCTTCGCGCGCAATGCATTGTGGTGCGAGAGTTCCGCCGACTCCGACGCGCGAATGGCTCTGGAGCCATATCGGCGCCGGGCCCGTCGGGGCGCGTCGGAAGCCGCCGGTTACGTTGGCCGCGCCGGTGCGCTGTTTTCGCCGGCGTGACGTAGCGTGCGCGCGCGCGCGCGTTACGCCGCACCTAAACTGCCGTTCGCGTACGGCAGCCTCTTCTGCCGCGCGCTGCACCCGCAGCTTACCCATGGTGACGGCAAGGAATTGACTGCGTGGCGCACGTAATGCAATGCAGATATATACAGTTCGTCTGGGCAGTGTGGCGTTGAGAGATCTTTCGTTAAAAAAGGGCCTAAAAACTTTTTTTTTTAGACATTAAGGCACGCCCGTGTTCACGCGCACTTGCTGTCTCCAATGAGCGGGGAGGCTCAGGTAATGGCCACAAGGTGCTGTCATGCCTAGAAGACAACTTGCGCTTCTAGAGTTTGTACTCATGCGCTACTCTTGCTGAGTTCGCCACTTCGCGCCGTTATCACGCACTGAGAGGCCGGTCAGTCGACGCGGGCGCGGTACTGCGAATGTAAGCTGTAGTGGTGTACAGTCAACAGCAAAAGTTTGCGGGATGCGCGAGCGCGTGGCAAATCGACCCTCCTCCCCTTCTAGCGGTGAACCCCTGGTGTCGAGACCGACGCCTGTACGCATGCGCGTCCCTCCGAGACTGCAAGCGTGCATGTTTCCGCGCTTCCTCCTTGCGCGCCGGCGATATCCGAATGTAGCCGCGAGGTAGCCCTCTTGCGATATGCGCTGTGGCGGCTTCGACGGGCAGAGCTTCGTTTATACAACGGAAATCAATTGTCCCCCATTTTTGTCTTGCCGGTCTCCTTCTATAGAGCGCGTCTTCTGCCACGCTCTTCTGCAGTAGAACGCACCTTTCGTAAAAAGAAAGAAACAACGAAGACTGGCCGCGAGTAGGTGCAGCCCAGAAAAAAAATGACTTGTTGCGTTCGCCACCGGGCCAGCCCTATGCGTCAGCGCTCGTGACTCGACAAAAAGCGTCCACAGTGGCGGCCGCAAGTTCACGCTTCTAAACACGCTTCGCACAGTTTCGCCCGTCGAAGCCGCCACAGCTCATATCGCAAGAGGGGAACCTCGCGGCCACATGCGGATCTTGCCGGCGCGTGAGGAAGTGCGGAAACATGCACGCTTGCAGTCTCGAAGGAACGCGCATGCATGCAGGCGTCGGTCTCGACACCAGGGGTTAACCGCTAGAAGGGGAGGAGGGCCGCTTTGCCACGCGCTCGCGCATCCCGCAAACTTTTGCTGTTGACTGTACGGAGGAATGTTAGTTAGCTTTCCTGCAGTGCAATATCTGTGCTCACGAGCGAATCAGTAAGACATAGAAAGCTTCGCTTTACAACGTATGATTTGCAAGCATCCCCCCATCCTAGGTGCAATATTTTCTGCACTTTGGGAGCACAAAAAAAAACACGGGTGACTGCTCGTTTCTAAAACAACTTGGCCTGAGCCAAGGCGATGGCACGCTACATACACCGAGGTGGCCACAACTCAGGCTCTCGGCCAGACGATGATAGACACCCGCAAAATGCTTTCTACAGGCACTCAAGCCAAATGCGAGGGCGCAAAGCCTGTTTTCATTCGTTTCGAAGACAGAATTTTCGAGTGCATGGTTTTTGAGCTCCTCAGCTTCATCTTTTGCGCGTTTTGCCGGCGCAAGCTACGAACTCCCGTGTTATCACTCTTTGCATTCGCTCCTGGCGTTTTCCACAAGCGTTCAAGGCAGAAAGCTGGGCTAGTTGGTGTGTCATCATTGTGTCAACATTAGCGCTCGTCCTGTCGTGTTCTCTGTCTGTGTCTCTGTTATTTGCGCTAGTCTTTGATTAATAATGTCCACAAGCGTGAATTCCGCAATAAGGTATATGTTTGCGGGGCCACAGAAAGCGTCGCAAACTTGTCTGACTAAGATTCCGTACACGATAATCCGTCACCACGGCCGAACTCCTTTATGCTAACTGCATCACAAGGCCAGGCGCGGCGAGCATGCCCCAAAAGTATCCCAAAAGTAACAAAATTACAATAATGTTTGTAGCCAGAGAGAGAGAGAAAGCGCCAGAACTTGTCCTGTAAGATTCAATACACCCGAAACTAATTGCGTCACATGGCCGAGCTGTTTCTCACTAACTGCCTCAAAGCGCCGGACGCAGCCACTGTGCTTAATGTGGTTACAAAGTACCCCAAAAAACTAACGAAACTAGTTAAAATAATAGTGGGACTCACAGAAAGCGCCAACACTTGTCTCAGTAAGATAGAGAACAGGTGATACCAATCGTGTCACACGACCCAGCTGCCTTTCGCTAGCTGCGTCACAAAAAAAAACTACCGAAATAAGTTAAAATAATTTTGGGCCTCATCTCCCAGTGCGAGTCATTACCACAAATTATCTAGGCCAGCACGGCCGAGCTGATTTGTGCTCACTTCGTAAATAATCTCCGTTCCGTGCCACAAAAGCCTAAGTAGTCTGAAATACCTCCCCCCCCCCCCGTCACAGACAAACAAAATCTCTCACCTTGCCATACTTTGCCGAGGTGCAGAAGAAACGGCGGGCGCCCGGCAAACAGGCCACATCGAAAAGTGACGGGTCGCCGAACAGGGGAACTTCACAGGCACATCCAGCGTCGCTCGCTACGGCGGCGTGTCCAGCGCACGACGCATACGTCTCGCGTTTCGCTAGCTCGTTGCAAGGTGTGGCGAGAAAAACAAGTCGCAAAGTACGCGTTCCTCTTTACGCGATACTTTTTAAGCGCCGGCGTCTTCTAAGCCGAGGAGGAGAAGGAGCGAATGCATGCACGAAGCTTAACTCGGCTTAACCGTCTCTTTCCCTGGCTGAAGCACTTGCGAGCAGACGCACACATTAGGACAATGCGCGCGTCGATGGGGACGAAGGCGAGAATGCGCGCGCAGCAGCTAACGTCTTTTCGCAGTTGCGGCTTCGTAGGCGTCTATCAACGATTGCAGGCGGCACGGCGTGCTTGAAACGACCGCGCTTTCGGCGTGGCTTTGGCGGTATAAGACAAACTGTTCATTAGTCTGTCCAGTCGTTATACATTTGAACATGTGCATCGGTGCTCGCGCGCGATGCCACTGGAACTCTGCCGACGCAGCTTCACCGCAAATGCACTTACCGTCGCACCGTGTAGGCACCCATGATGCCTGGCAGCGTCCGTGGTGTTCCTTACGGTGCACTAGCAGCGCATGACTGGTGTGCCTGCTTCCGCTGAAATCGTTTCGCCCTTCGAGGTAGAGTAGATAATAAAAATTGTGCACACTTATGTGCTTGTATTTGTGAATGTAAAACGAAGCTTCCACTGCTCGTCATTATAAATGTTTCATTTTTGTGTTACTGCTAATTTGTAGGAAAGAGGGACGAAGCAATATTTCTTCGGTTCTTCAACTGCACCTGTGCCTGGTAATCGTGATCCGCAGTTACGTGGGAAGCATACGTACTCGTCTACTCCCCAACCTCAGTTCTCACATTCTTTAGAGATTGGAGCGGAAATACAGAACACTGCGAGAGTTCTAGTGCTTAGTCATTAGGAGAAAACTTTTCATAGAGCGCGAATTATTTAGGGACTAACTGAGATCCCGGGAACACGACGCGGTGGGTTAGCGGCTGTGGTGTTGCGCGGCTAGGAACGAGTTCGCGGGCTCGAATCTTGACCACCGCGGCCGCATTTCGAATGGGGACGAAATAGCTGGGGTGTGTTAAAGATCCCCTGCTGGCGTGCCTTATAACTAAGCCGTGCCTCATAACCAAATCGTGCTTCCTGCACGTAAATTCTCGTAATTCATTCATTCAGAGTAACGGCGAAAACGCTTATGCAAGGTATTTTATCTATGATCTAATAACACGTCCTAGTACTCGAAGAACACACGACTGAATGGAGGTTGACAGCTATTGTTTGGAGCAAGTCACACATCATCCTTTTTTTCTTGCATTCCAGCTCACTACGTAAATATTTCGGAATACTTATTCAACTTCGCAAGTGCTCCCCCTAGAGCGCGACGTTCAATGACACATTAGTAGAATATTCTAGGAAACACCTAATTCTGCAGCCTGTTGCCTTCGTACTCGTTACGTAATCATTCTTATGCTTCCTAAAGGGAGTCCACGAAATAGAAAATCAGGGCATGTGATATTATTACCCCTTGCGCAACACGACTGTAATGTTCTCAAGCATATAGAAATCAATGAACAGCGCAGTCAGCCCGGTTGGGTGCCTTATCTTGCTTATCCTCATCATAACCCACCACGGGGAAAGGAAATTGTTCGTGTAATCGACACAATAAATGCCTGCCCCGCTTTACTGTGACATTTTAAAGCAGAAGCATGTGTTGCTGATGCCGACTTTGACGATTTGAAATGACAAATTGACCTAGTCTGTATCGAAGCTCCGTTGGGAATGGTGATACAAGTGCCAGAAAGTCAGATAAGTAAGGACTAATTACACTTTGTGCCGTGTTAACATTTATGAAATCCTAGGAACGTACTAATGGAGAGCTTGCATATTATTTTTGTAGTGAAATTTCGAGCATCATGAAATAGATCCCTATCTTTGTAGTTGTATGTTTGTTCATTAGGTGTTCTTCTGGTCTTGCTTTACTTCGTCTCAGATCACCGATGCAAAAATACATATGGATGGGGATCGGCTAACTGTACAACGGAACGATGGTACTACAATCGACGAACAAGAGAGTGTCGGCCAAGTTGCAACCCAGCGGCGCCATTTCTTGCGAAAATAGATTGCGATGGCATATGCAGAAGTGGTGAGAGTCATTTTTGCTGCGATATGTTTAAAGAATTATAGGTCTAAGAATTATAGCGCTAATTATAGGTCATATACTTAACACAAAACTGAAGTATGCAAGTACAGTAAATTATATTTTTGTGGTTTATGTGCTGCTGAAATTACCTTTTAGTATATGCTGGCACGATAGTCGTGTTATGTTGTTCAGAATGTAATCTGTGATAATGTATTCCATGGTAGTCATTTTACGTATTAAGAATGAGCCTGACAGTGTGTGAGATTATGTAATGGCGCTGTCTGCATTACGTCTGGCAGCATAAACTATGCCAATATATTATGCTGCAGCCACGCCAATATACTGGGTGCATCAGCAAGGTCGAGTCAAACTTTGAAAAATCCACGCGTGAAAAACGAGAATGCAGTAAACATAGTATTGCTCGCTGTACTCTTCAATAAAGAGTATTTTTTCCTATAACCTGAACCAATGCATAATTAATACTCAATAAATAATTAGCCAAGCTTTAAAAAACCTTAACTGGAACACAAAATCTTCGATGCACAAGTTGTAGAGCCTATTGAGAAATATCCGCAGTAGTTTATTTCCATTCTGATAGCTGCTGCCGATTCAATTTTCCCGGGCTTCCTGCCATCCCATCGCTTAAGCTAACAAGATATCTCGGCAAGGATGGAAACCAAGACCAATGTATTTGATACAACTCAGTTACTCAAAGCCTGTTGTTGCCTTCGGTCTGCGTGCGGCACCGATCATTCGTTCGTACCATGTTTGAGGGCACCAACGTCACTGTGCTTAAGCGCGTAGTTACGTGGTACTTCTTTTTTCAAATTCTGCCCGGTTTTGTTAGAGCGCGGAAGAATTAAAACCACTGCAGCTACAATTACGAGAAATTTTTTATAATTCTCAACAGGTACTACAACTTCTACGTCGAAAATCTTGTGTTCCAATGAGCATCTTGAATGTGGTCTTAATAATTATTGTTAAATAATAAGATAAGCTCATAATGAAAAATACTTTGACTAGCTCAAGGGGGCAGCTAACAATGCTAACTTACTTGCATTCTTGTAACGCGCACATATTTTTCTTCATTTCAAGTTTGGCCCGACTCAGTTGAAACACCCCGTATGATTCGTTGCCTAAATGTGAACAAGAACGGATTGAAATGTCTTTCGGGCATTTTGAAGTGCACTTGTGCTTCAACGACCTTTGAATAAATGCGAGAAGGGTATCAAGCATTCAGTTCTTTATACATAATTTATTATCAGCTGAAGTTCAACGTATAGACATACATTTGAAAATGTACCTAATTATGATTATTATTCCTGATTTGATGCTTTCAGCTGAAGCTTGTGACTTCCCGATGGCAAGCATATTCTGCCTAAGGCCAAAGCATGTGATTTACATTTACAATCCGAACAAGCGCAGATGCTTCCAAGCGCATGACTGTTCCTACTTTGGAAACAAATTCCCTACATTAGGAGAGTGTCGACGCACTTGTATAAAAAGTAAGTTGCACTGTTTGAAAATTATTGTATTTATTTATCCAATGACAAGCGGTGAAATATTGTAGCATCACTGTAGGAAGCACCACGTAGCGTTTCCCGCAGTGATGCAACATTATTACAAATTGCACGTTATTAACGACGCACCACAGCATGCGGTAGCTGCAAATTCAAGGAATTTACCTTGTGAATCCTTAAGCGACAGTTCGAAAGACAGAGACAGCTCTTCTCAGTGGGATGAGAGCTATTTGTGACATTTCTTTACAGCGTCTTTACGGCGGTACGGTAAGTGAAATTATCAAATGGTTAATCGAGGATCATTTGTAATACGTGCAAGCTTGATCAGACTCTACTTTTATTATCAGTGAGTGTTTTGGACAGTGGGAATTTTATTTCTCCGAGTTGATGTCAAAACATCATGTCTACATAATAAACAGTTCTGGTATTATAATTTCTAAAGGCGTACTTCACACTTCACTAAGCATGACTTGTAGCTATACGTCTTCAACAGTCAAGTGAGATGTTAAAGCGTTTTCTATGCAAAGAAAACCTAAAATGTGCTATAATAAAATAAGAAGTACCGACGAGCTCCTCACGAAGCCATATGCAAGCTTCTGGCCATGCAAACAATTTGATGACACAGAAGCAAGGGAAAGCTTGAGCAGGACTACTTACTGTGCCAACATTGATTGGTGGGCGGCAGTTCTTAAATTTCTATAACTTTTTTAATCTCGATATGTTTAGTACTGTTGCCCACTCAAGATGATTGACAAATGTTTCGGTTGTCGAACTTTCCCGTCAAAGACAAATTCATGCGCCCTTGTTCAATTTATAGGCTACAGCAAAACCGAGTTTCCACATTTGAGGCCCAATCTTGTCAGAGTGAACGTTTAGTCTATAAGGGTTGATTGTTGGGCTGGTTGGTTTTCCATTTGTGAACAAGTAACTTAGCGCAATAAATGCCACAGGCACAAGAAAGCTGGACAAAGACAAGCGCTGTAGGGAGGTATGAAGGCTAAGTTAATAAATCGAGGAATGATAGGTAGATTTGCAGAAAATATGTAACAGAACAGGAGGAATAGAACACCGCGCATGCTGTTTACTCATATTGGCAATGTATATGGAAGTGCATATAATAAAGGACAACGTAGAAACTGACTGAAAGAAAAAATGACTTGCGGGAAAAATTACTCAATTGTTTTGCCTATAAGAAGCCTATGAAGTTCTGCGTAGTAGAGCCATCAGGGGAACGCATATGATATTGTTTGATTGACTGTTGATGAAGCCGACGCTTTGGAAACGTTTTATTTATTTCACGAATGAAGTGGCTCCAAAGCGGCAGTACCAACACATGTCTAGTGAAACATTTAGATCTGTCGGTAGAGATGTCACCTCCGCATGATGTCACTGTCGAGATGTCATCATCGAGACCGTTGTCATTCCGTTAGATATGTCTCGCGTCTCTGTTGCGTTAATATTTCATCTCAAGAAGGAATTGTCGTATAAAAGAGAATCTTAGTTTTGCGGATCCTGTGAAAATTATAAAGACCTTGGTGCTCTTATTTCGCTCGAAAGCTACGAATTATTATGGTCATTTCATAAACAAGAAAGGGGCTGACAGATGGAATAGCACACTGTGGTATAAAGTTCGTAAACAGGTATAAGGTGCCTCAGAAAGGCTGGCCAACGTTTCGATAGGCGGACCTATCTTCGTCAAAGGCGGCTTTGACGAAGATTTTACTGCATAATAGTATTCGGTCACTCGTTTATATATATATATATATATATATATATATATATATATATATATATATATATATATATATATATATATATATATATATATATATATACCTGCGAATGTTTTTTGCTATCTAGGAGGCAGCAGTGGTTGCACGTTACGTTATGCGTTATGGAGCGAGAATAACACTCCGGCGGACAGTCCCATAGAAAGTTTTTCTCAATGTTAATACCGATGCTAAAGTGCGCTTTCTCCCGGATACAATAAACCGACATGCACTACGTATATCTGTAAAATAGGGGACGACATCCTTACTTCCCTTCAGCAAGTTCACCAGCCTCTTCGGTGAAATTTACCTATAAGAAACAAATGTCCTTTGCACAGGCTCAGCACAAAAGCCATTGCCAAGTTCGACGGGAAGTATCTCTCAATCGCCTGGCCAGGCGTCGACTTCCGGTTCACATCGGGGACAGCAATCAACGCTATCACAGTCTGGTGCATTTACTGGCGCAGGGCTTCTAGTGAACGTACAAGGAACGGGTGAGTGAGATTTCACAAATTTTGCTTTCCTATGTACACCTTTAAATTTCGCGCTAAATGCTTTGTGTTTATATTTTGGTAACCATGGTGATCTCATATTCGAATTAAAGGGCACATGGGTATGAGGATTATGACATTATGACATCAGGACATTATGAGGTGGACGCAATACTTCACAACTGTTTAACAGCATTTGCTAAATCAGCCGAGAGACATCGAAGCCGAAACCCGAAAACGGAAACTCATGGAAGAATAATGGGGCCTTTCGAAAACATGAAGCGCCCCGCTTTCCCCTGGTGGTGTATTGTGACAAGAGGGTGCGCCGGGCGGCTGCTGCGCATACTAATGCGTAGGCATCGTGAAAATGCTTTTCTTTTTCCGAAGTTTTCATTTGTTGTTCGTGGTTGGCTGCCGCAAGCTGCTGGTTTCCATGCTGCACAGCGCCGTGCACGCATCTTGCGCTTGGTCTACTGCCCTAAGCATGCCTCAGACAAAAGGAAAACTAGGAGGTTAACGTGCTATATATACCCGGCCAAATGTTTAATGAAGAACACACAAACCAAAAGAACTTAACGATGAAGACGACACGACCACGGGTTTATGTAGGTTCACTGCATAACTGTCGTGTAACGTGGTAGAGCGCATAGGGAGCACTGTTGTAGAAAGCGAGAATTGTGGACAGCCGAACTTCTCTGCGTGCGCCCTCCGGCACGCTTTCGACTCCAGCGGACTCTGGTTTCAAGCAAACTGTTTCACGAATTATTATCTATTTAAACAGCCCCAAACGAGGCCAGACATGATCCGGCTTGCCTACTTATAGCAAAGTGGCTACTATGAGCGAAAATAGGATTCGCATTAAAAGTTGATATGGACATTTCAGTAAGCGTGCGACCTGCTAGAGTCTATCACCAGTTGTTTCACCCCCAAAGCCTTTGTACGTGCCTAGTCAGGAGGATAGTCCTTCTCCAGGCATTATGCAATGTAATTAAGAAAATGGTAGCTTTATTTGAAAAACTCGATTGAAAAGTACTGCTTTTTCTTCGGTACCTTATGCAAATTTTAACAGGAAGGAATATCGTAATGGGTGCAACAACGGACACACAGTTTTTTTCTTCTTTTTTTGGTGACAGTTTGTGTGAAATTACGATGTGCAGCACGACTTAGACTGGAGCTGTCTTGTTAACGATTGCTCGTAAATTTTATTGCAGCATTCATTTCACCAAAAACCTGTGCAAATCACCGTTGTGCTGACAAATCCCTGATAGAGCAGTTTAGATTGCACCTTTATGCAAAGCTTTTTAAAGATGCCGCAGGACGTTAGAATCTTCCTAGCGTCCCAGAATAAGCAATCAATTTTCGATGTACACAGCGGCCGCACTTCGATGGGCGCGAAATGCGAAAATACCGTATACTTAGATTTAGGTGCACGTTAAAGAACCCCAGGTGGTCAAAATTTCTGGAGTATTCCACTACGGCGTGCCTCATAATGAGAAAGGGGTTTTGGCACGTAAAACCCTATAATTTCTTATTGATTTTTAATTTTCGATATTCTTTTACAAGAGTACTAGTCTTCAGCATTACGAAATCCTTTTGTGCAGATTAATTGCTGCTGATCAAAAATAGCCAAAGCAAACATAATAAAATCTAACAATTTACGAAAATTACGTATGCTCGCGGAATCGCGAGGAAACGATCGGGCGTTACTATTGTACAGAAAAAAAAAGTTTATTTTGCTTTGCGGCCTTCAGACGCATCCTGAGATTAGCTGGTATCATTCATCGGGGTGTGTTACACTAACACCGTACCTTTTACCATTAAAAGCCGCGGAATCTCGCCTTACGATGATACACTAGCTTCTTCTATTGTATTTAAACGTTTAGGTGCACTGTTCATGGAGAGTCGAGAATTCTGGTGCTAGAAATGGTGCCTAATGGGTGCTGTTTCTGGTCAATATTGCCTTCTCTGTGGTATCTCCCATGCGATTTTACGAAACACACGCCTAAATAAACTTTGATAAAGCAATACATTCGAAACTTAAGTGTTAATTGTGTCCTTCCTATCGGGTACAGACGCTACTGAAATAGTAGATCCCGTGAAAGGAATGCGCAGGGGGCTTATTATTTAACAGTACCGTGCGAACGTCGACTGGCTGACCGGTCAGCGCCTTTTAAGGTGCACAGCAACGAGATAGGCAACATCTTGGTAATGTCTCTGACTCTTTCTGACGTCATCGATTCGCGCCGTTAGGAGGCACTGACCGCCAGGCCAGTCCAAGTCCACGCCATGCTGTTAAAGAAGCAGTCGATTCTAGTCGCAAATGACATGCTACAATAGTAGAACTACACATTTATTTAATCCCTGAGAGCAATTACGTACTTCCGAATTACGCGTCTTTATTAGTAAAACCTGTCAAAATACAGGTTAGTAGCATGTTTGCCGCATAACACAATCAATACATTCGTATTCATCGCGTAAATCTGCAGGCTTGCCTAAGCCTCTTCCAGCGCCGGCAGAGAGTATCATCTCCCATCCCGGCAGCCAGAATCCTAAGGTAAGACCGATGACACTTTATATGAGTTTTTTGAGCCTACATAGAACTCAGCATTTAGTTGAGACAAAAATGTTATCATTCATTTCATCTCCCCTTGCCATCAGCAGCTGCAAACATAGAGTGGAAATTCGTGATGTGTAGTTCTTTCAACTGTATTTTCCAATAATTCGTGCCAACTACTCTACTCGGAAAGGATAACTAGGGCCCCACAACGTAAAACTATTCGAATATGCTTTTATTCCAATCTCCTGACGTGAAATTTGCGTAACCACCGACGCAAGCATCGGGCGGTGACCCGCAGGATTGTCTGAACAGCGCAATCACACACTCTCCTAGTTTACACGCGGTAAATTTTCTTTTTCTTTCAAAATAAATACCATTGCTTACATTGAGCGGTTTTTTGCTTGTGATTTGCTGGCAGGTGGCGAGGAGCACGCTCAAGTAGATAGGGTTTCGATGGGGCCGAGCCAGCATGCTGAATATAGATAACCGAATGAAGAGGGGAGTGCCGGCGTCTGCCATTAGTCTGCTTTCACTTACTTAACTTGCGGTGGCTGGCCGAAAATCGTGGTGGCGTGCAACGGAAGGTTAAGAATGCCGCTAAAACGGATCATCAGCAAAGAATAGTTGGCAGAGCGATGTCGTAAGCGTGCCGAAAATGCTCAAGAACGTTACAAGGCCACGCATAAAGTTTTATTATACGCAAATTAACCCCTGCTCCTCGTCTGGTGCAAGTAGCCAGTGCCTGAGCGATTGGCGGCAGCCATCTTTTATTTCTTTTGGCATGGGGCAGCCTGCGACTATTCAGAAAAAAGTTCAGTTTTCTTCGGTCTGATCATGAATTATAGAATGAATAATGAACATTAAGAGAAAAACTGGCCATCCTGCATACGCAATGCCTCATGACTTCGAGCGTACCGGAACCTTGGAAGAACGCTAACGTAATCCTAATCCATAAGAAAGGGGACGAAGAAGACTTGAAAAATTATAGACCGATCAGCTTACTGTCAATTGCCTAAAAAGTATTTACTAAGGTAATCACAAATAGAATCAGGAACACCTTAGACTTCTGTCAACCAAAGGACCAGGCAGGATTCCGTAAAGGCTACTCAACAATAGACCATATTCACGCCATCAATCAGGTGATAGAGAAATGTACGGAATGTAAACAACCCTTATATATAGCTTTCATTGAATACGAGAAAGCGTTTGATTCAGTCGAAACCTCAGCAGTCATGGAGGCATTATGGAATCATGGTGTACACGAGCCGTATGTATAAATAGTGAAAGATATCTAGAGTGACTCCACAGGCACCGTAGTCCTTCATAAAGAAAGCAACAAAATCCGAATAAAGAAAAGAGTCAGGCAGACAGATACGATCTCTCCGATGCTATTCAAAGCGTGTTTACAGGAGGTATTCAGAGATCTGCATTTGGGAAGAATTAGGCATAAGAGTTAATAAAGCATACATTAGTAACTTGCGATTCGCTGGTGATATTGCCTTGCTTAGTAACTCAGGGGACTAACTGCAATGCATGCTCACTGACTTGGGGAGGCAAAGCAGAAGGGTGGTTCTGAAGATTAATCTGCAGAAAACTAAAGTAATGTTTAACAGTCTCGGAAGAGAACAGCAGTTTACGATAGGTAGAGAGGCACTGGAAGTGTTAAGGGAATACATCTACTTAGGACAGGTAGTGACGGCTGATCCTGATCATGAGACTGAAATAATCAAAAGAATAAGAATGAGCTGGGGTGCGTTTGGCAGGCATTCTGAGATCATGAACAGCAGGTTGCCATTATCCCTAAAGAGAAAAGAGTATAACAGCTGTGTCTTACCAGTACTCACGTACGGGGCAGAAACCTGGATGCTTACGAAAAGGGTTCTACTCAAACTGAGGACCACGCAACGAGCTATGGAAAGAAGAATGATAGGTGTAACATTAAGGGATAAGAAAAGAGCAGATTTGGTGAGTGAACAAACGCGAGGTAATGTCATCTTAGTTGAAATCAAGAAAAAGAAATGGGCATGGACAGGACATGTAATGAAGAGGGAAGATAACCGATGGTCATTAATGGTTACGGACTGGATTCCAAGGGAACGGAAGCGTGGCAGGGTTCGGGAGAAAGTTAGGAGGGCATAAGATTAAGAAGTTTGCTGGGACAACATCGCCACAATTAGTACGTAACGGGGGTAGTTGGAGAAGTATGGGAGAGGCCTTTGCCCTGCCGTGGGCGTAACCAGGCTGATGATGACGATGATTTATGAATCTTTAAAGTGTGCTCGTCACTTTGACGCGATTACGTCTGGCGGTTTCGTGACGTCGCATGATTGGCAGGTGAAGTGTGCCCCGCCCTAAACTTTTTACACTAGCAGAGGACTAATGGCGAAAAGGCGTCGAATAAGGGATAACAATTTTTCTTTTGCTCGGTCCAATCATGCAAAACCAGTGCATACACGTCATACCAGATGGGGAGCTATCGTGGTTTTTGTGACGTTGCATGACTGACAGGCGTAGTGAGGGTCGTAAAAGAAATTTTTAACCAATCTTTGAGGGCTGATTCGGCAATACGAATAGAAAAGTTTGGAATAGGGGCCCTATAACGTAAAACTATTCCAATATGTTTTTATTCCATTCTCCTGACGTCAAATTTGCGTAACCACTGACGCAAGCATCGGGTGGTTACCCGCAGGGTTGTCTCAAGAGACCAATGAAATGCTCTTCTAGTTCATAGGAAGTCACTTTTGTTTGCTTGAAAAACGAATAGCATTGCCTACACTGAGCGGCTTGTCTTATCTAATTGGTTCGCAAAAGGCGAGGAGCACGTTCAAGTGGAGAAAAATTTGATGAGGCCGAGCCACCGCATTTAAAATCGATAACCGGATGAAGAGGGTGCCAGCGCCTGTCATTGGTCCGCTTTTTGTTTCTTAGCTTACCGTGGTTCGTCCACAATCGCGGGGGCATGGAACGGAAGCTTAAGAATGACACTAAAACGGATCCTCAGCAAAGATGAGTTGGCAGAACGAGGTCGCAAACGTGCCGAAAGTTCTCGAAAACATCACACGGCCGCACAACAAGGTTTATTACACGCAAATAAACCCATGCTTTCCCGCAGGTGCGAGTAGCCAGTGCATGAACGATTGGCGGCAGCCATCTTTTATTCCTTTCGGAACGGTGCAGCCTGTGGCTATTTAGAAAAAAAATTCAGTTTTGTTCGGCATAATTACGCATCGTTAACGCGTACACTTCACTTTGACGCAGTGAGTTTTTGCGATTTTGTGACGTCGCGTGACAGGCAGGTGAAATGGGTGCAGCCCGAAAACTTTCGTCCAATAGCCGAGGGCTTATGGCGAAAAGGCGTCGAATCAGACTATTTTTCTTTTGTTCGGTCAAATCATACATAATCAGTGTGTACAGGTCATATCAGATGGGGAGCTGTCGCGGTTTTCGTGACATCGCGTGACAGAAAGGTGAAGTAGGGGTGGTCGAAAAAGTTTTTCACCAATGGCGGAGGGCTGAGTGCAGAATTGGAAGAGAAAAGTTTGGAATAGTTTTAGGGTCATAGCGTCCTAGGTTTACGTTGTAGCGCCCCTGCTCAGGAAAACTATTCCGTGAAGTACTTCCACAAAAACGATTTATACAACCATGTGTTAATTTGTAGGTGAACGATAAATTTCTTATTCTGAAGTGTTTTAAAAAATTTAAGCTTCAAGAAACTGAATCACGGAGAGCGAATTGTATTTCAGTCACTCACGTAGTGATCACGTCAGGAAATTTATATGTGAATCAAAAAGGTTCGCACAACTTAGAAATATTTTAACTCAAAATCTGCTGCATACTATGATTTTATTCGACAAGCATTGTGCAATGCTTTGCATAAACGTGACATTTTAATAGACTGGCTGCGATGGGGGATGAATTTCGCCGCACCTTCATAGTAGAATGTCGCAAAAGCATCGTCTGCATCTATGGTGTCGAGAGTACGCCAGCCTCGTCAATTCCTTGTGAAGACTGTCAAAAGGGTAGAAGAATGCGGTTTAATATATACGTTTCCAGAGTAACATGGTCGGTACTAAAAGAAGAAATTCAGAAAGCGCTAGAAACCCAGCACATAACTTTTGTGACATTCACTTATTGGCTGGTATTTCTTGCAATATTTATTATGTAAACAAAATTGACCAGCGTTTTCATGGAATAGCGGTGACTCATGGTGGTATTTTTGATCTTACTGTTTAAAACACAGGTGCATTATTTTCTTTTCCAGGCATCTGCTGTGACTTCTAATGGAATTTCTTCAGAAGATCAGGCAACAGTCAATGCGAAGTCAATCAAGAAATAGCGATGGCTCTCAGATTTGCAGAGCATTTATAAAGATAATTTGGCTACATCTGGAGAACGCATATCCAAAATAAATCTTGCCTACGATTGTTCTTTTTTCACGTTGAAAGCAATCCGAAAGTTCGCCCGGTTTACCCAATTATTCTCAAAATTGTGTTTCTGACAACTGTGCGAGTATTCTTGGCTTTGGCGCTGCGAACTGTGGCTTCATGTTCGACTGAGCTAAGTTGTTGGATTTTTGAGGAGTTAGTAAAATACAGAAATAAAACAATCTTGATAACAATTATATTTTTTGCTACCTTGCAAGGCAAATAACGTAGTTGCCTATGTGTATTCACATTTTCATAAAGAGCGCATTATCGCGAGTAACAAAACATTTCCCACATTTGTTGGAGCATTCCGCAGCGTATTTTTGTGCCCCCCCCCCCTCTATAACCACGCACAAAAAATACCTTTTAGCTTACTGTAAATTCCACCAAATGCGTGATTAGCAAGACATAAGTTATGAGCCATGAACAACTAATATACTGCGGGATGAAACTGATCAGGTAATACAGGGGGACACCATACAGAGGCTTGAATTGTAAAGAGCCATGTGCAGCATTTTTTGATGAATGCAGGTTATTTCAAGCACACAAGCGGCAGACGACGTGTTCACTGTTCCTCGAACTTATTCATTGCAACGCTTCAAAAACTAGCGGAGTTGTTCCAAAATGACATCCGCAGATGTGTGATCCGTGGTGGCATAAATACGCCGCATTCCCAGGGAAGTACTAAAGAAACCAGCGCAGATGGCTCTATGTAGAACTGCCAAACCAACATATATGATACACATTACAAGCCAGAGCAACTATATGAAATGGCTAGTATCATCAATTTAAAGGAATGAGTTCGAATGAATGTGTTAAATGGTTGAAGCTGTAAATGCATAGCAATATCCTAAGATTACATGCAAGATTCGAGGATCAACACTTCTGCAACAAATGTAGTGCCGGGGAAGTATGGAGCACTTCCTGAATACATAGTAGAACTATGTATTTTAAAGAAGAACATAAGTTTCCCTTTTGTACTATCGCGAAAATCGACACGTTGTTAAAACATGGCGGTAAGTCATCACGACGGCAACACCCAACGGGTTGTTCAAAAGAAAGTGCTTGCACCAAATGATCAGGGATACTATAGCTGTATGAAGTACTTGGTTCGTGCTCTTGAAACGAAATTTGAACAAGTGAAGTTTCCAAAACGTGATTCGGAAGCTAATAAAAATAGTATAGAGTTCATCTCACTTGTGTCTTATAGATACAAACAACACGCTATCAGTGGCCATACAAAGACAATAATAATGAGAACGAGGAAAGCACAGGGGGGTATTCTGTAGTTTTTAGAAGTATAGAAATAATAACCTAATGTGAAATAGAAGTGGACAAATAGAACTACATGCGGCCGGTTGGAAGAGGACCCGAAATCTCCTCAACACGCTTTCAGATGAGTAAAATATCTTGCAGATATGACTGAAAATACACTGTCGCGAAATTATTTTGCCCTACTGTACGCGAGGAGAATTGAGATGTCTACAGGCCACCTTTAGTAAAATTTATTGGCGACCCTATATGCAAGGCAGCACAAGTGACGGACTAAAAACACAACACGCATCATCTTCATCAAAAGTAGCGCTTATCTTGTGTCACTGTCATCACCTCTCACTTCGTGGAGCTCAAGTATTGCGCCTTATCAGCTTTTTGGAAAGTCGGCTGTAAGCTGTCACTCAGGACGCCCGAAATGACAGCCTGCCTCCATAGCGGCAGGACAATGGTATCAGGCGGCAGTGACACTCGCTGTGAGTTTATCTCCATGTCTTATGTTACAGAAGTTGCTGTGCCTTCAGCTCTTAGTTTTTCTCCTTCACTGAATGCCTTTTTAATGGTGTCGTTGTTTATTCCGCTACCAACATCCCAGACTGTCGTGCATCATTGAGCGTTTTGAACTTTGCGTGTTCGGAACATAATTTTCACTTAACTTCCGCAACAAAACTCAAGCAAATTTCTGGCCCTGCTTTTTGTAGCGGGCGTGTTGTTTACCGTGGCCGAAGAAGAAAAGGCGAAAATACAAGTCCTTGAGGAGGTGAATAGAAGAAACAAAATGTTACAAAAATGAATGAATATTTGATGTTTTATGGCGCAAGGGCCAAGTATGGCCAAAGAGCGCCATATCCGTGTTAATGAGTTTGCAGTGAAATCATGAGTACTATGAAGTTGGTGTGACGTGGCTGTAGAGGGGCCCTAAAATGGTCGCGCTAAGGTGCGTAAAATCTGTATAATAAGATTATGGCGATGACTTATGAAGTGTACTATGAACAATAAGACGCATTTAAAAAGAGTGGCACGATGTCTAAAAATATATCAGGTTATATGAGATATGCTAGAGCACTACTGCCCCCTTAGAGCCCTTGAAACACAAGGGCCTGGAGGCATGTGCTATTCAAACCAATTATCGCAGCGGCATCCTCTGGAGCGAGGATGCTCTACGAATTTAATGGACTTATAACGTGTAGAACTACATCCTTTAAGAAGTCGAGAACTGCCTTGGTGTTAAAAAGCGGTTCCTTACCAAGAAACATAGCTGGGTGTAGAGGGATGTAATAACGGTATGCAAGCGGAAAATGTTTCTTTCTTTCAAGGTCGGCTTTCCGACACTCCAGGAGGACATGGAGGACGGTCAGCCTCTCACCGCATCTACCACAGGTTGGAGGTTCACCTCCAGTTAATAGAAAATGATGGGTCCCAAATGTGTGTCCTATTCTTAGACGACAGAATAGGACATCCGTTCGGCGTGATTTTGTTGCAGAAGGCCAGAACCCTAATTGTGGCTTTATTGCGTGCAACTTATTATTTCTTTCCATGTCCCACGAGCGTTGCCAGTAGTTTCGCAGTTTCCTGCGCAAAAAGGGCCTCAGATCTGTGGCAGGGACTGCAGGGGTAGGATTAACAGAATACGATGCAATTGATGTGGCCATCTGGTCCGCCAGAACGTTACCTTCGATGCCCCTATGACCCGGCACCCAGGATATGATGACATGCTGGTTGCATATATACGCTTTACATAGGACGGAATATAGTTCATTGATTACTGGATTTTTGTGCTTAGAAAATGACATTAGGGCTTCACAGCACTTAGGGAGTCCGAATATATAACTGATTTCTGGAGTTTTGATCTCTTTATATGTTTTATAGCCGACAACAGTGCGTAGGCCTCAGCCGTAGAGATACTAGTTTCCGGATGCAGTACATCGGATTCCGAAAAGGATGGACCGACGGCTGCATAGGACACCCCGTCGCGTGACTTCGATGCGTCTGTGTAGAACTCTGTGCAGGAGTACTTGTACTGGAGTTCCAGGAAATGCATTCGGATTTCGATATCTGGGGCTTCCCTTGTAAGTTGTAGGAAAGATATATCGCATTGTATCATTTGCCACTCCCAAGGAGGTAGCAGCTTAGCTGGAGGCATTAGGCAATTTTGAGGATTGGGACATCCATTTCAACACCAAGCTCCCTCACACGAAGTGAAAAGGGCTGTCTTACAGAGGAACTATTACGAAAGAGTGTATGATATGTCATATCATTAACGGTATTGCAACATGGATGTTGAGGATTAGAGTGGACTTTCAGGAAATATGTCTGGCTGATGTATGTTCTTTGAAGATGGAGTGACCACTCATTTGCTTCTACATACGAACTTTCAATAGGACTTGTTCTGAAAGCGCCAGTGGCCAGTCGGATTCCTAAATGGTGAACCGGATCTAGCATCTTTAGCGCGCTCGGGGCTGCAGAATGATAAATCACGGCGCCGTAGTCCAATCGTGATCGAATGAGGATTTTCTGATTATTCAGCAAACATTTTCTGTCGCTGCCCCATGCTGTATGGGATAAAATTTTCAGTAAGTTCATTGTTTTTAAGCATTTTACCTTGAGATATTTCATGTGTCGAATAAATGTTAGTTTAGAGTCAAGTATGACACCTAGGAACTTGTGCTCTTTGTTCACAGGGATTTGCTGGCCATACATTTCGATATCGGGATCTGCAACGAGGCCGCTCTTTCTTGTGAAAAGCACACAAGAACTTTTGTTCGGGTTCACTTTAAATTCGTTTTCGTCTGCCCATTTAGATACTTTATTCAAGCCCTGTTGTACTTGCCTCTCACATACTGCAAGGTTGCAGGATTTGAAACCTATTTGTATATCATCTATGTAAACAGAATAAAAAATGACTGGCGGTAATGAAGCACGGAGGGTGTTCATTTTCACGATAAAGAGTGTGCAGCTAAGCACACCTCCTTGAGGTACACCATTTTCTTGTATAAAAGGTCGCGACAATACATTGCCGATTTTCACGCGGAAGGTACGTTTCGACAGATAGCTTTCTATTATGTTTAGCATATTTCCACGGATGCCCATCCCCGACAAGATCCCGTATCGCCACGTCGTGTCGTACGCATTCTCCATATCAAGGAATATCGATACGAAGAACTGTTTATGTACAAATGCATCGCGGATATTTGCTTCAATGCGTACAAGATGATCAGTCGTGGACCGCCCTTCTCTGAAACCACACTGATAGGGATCAAGCATATTGTGCAGTTCAAGGAAATGTATTAGTCTACGATTAATCATTTTTTCGAATGGCTTACAAAGACAACTTGTAAGGGCTATCGGGCGATAACTTGCCGCCAAGGAAGGGTCTTTGTCCAGCTTCAAGACGGGAATAACTATAGCCTCCTTCCATGAGGATGGGAGGTATCCGGCAGCCCAGATAGAGTTGAAAAGTGCCAGAAGTGTCATTTGTGTGTCTTCGTGTAGGTTCTTAATCATGTCATAGATGATTCTATCAGCTCCCGGAGCGGAGCTTGTACATGTGCTCAATGCAGCTTTAAGCTCGGCAATGTTAAAAGGACGGTTATAAGGTTCATCCGGACGGCATTTACGATCAAGTGTCCTGAGTTCAGCTAAGTGTTTATATTTGAGGAATGATTTTGTGTAATGTGTGGAGCTTGATACATGTTCGAAGTGTTCGCCCAGAGCGTTCGCCTGGTCCTCCAAGGTAGTCCCTTGGTCGTCCACTAAGGGCAGAGGGTGGATTTTTTGCCCGTTTATCTTTCTTACACCATTCCAAACTTTAGATTCTTGAGTGTAGGATGTGATGCCCGAGAGAAAGCTCTCCCAGCTAGCTCTCCTTGCCTGTCTCCGCGTGCGCCTTCCTTGTGACTTTGCCAGTTTAAATTCAGTAAGGTTTTCTGCAGTCGGGGAGCGACGCAGCAAACCCCACGTCTTGTTTTGTTTCTTTCGTGCCCGTCTGCACTCTTCATTCCACCAGGGTACCCGTCTTTTACAAGAGAGACCTTGTGTTTGGGGAATGAACTTTTCAGCTGCGTCTAATATAAAAGAGGTAAAATATGCTACAGCATTGTCTATGTTAAAATCAGTGATAAAATCTCGTGATAAGTAAGTTGCTTCCTTAAAATCATTCCATTCGGCGGAAGCCAGTTTCCACCGGGGTGTATGTAGGGGGCTTTCATGTTGAGGCATTGAATGTAACATTACAGGAAAGTGGTCATTTCCATATGTATTTTTTATTACATGCCATAAGCAAGTCCGGGAAAATTGAAGCCGAGCCAATAGACAGGTCTATTGATGAATATGCATTGTTATGGATATTATAATAAGTTGGCTCCTTCTTGTTGAAGAGGCATGCACCGGAGTTCACAAGAAAATTTTCAATGAAACGGCCTCTCGCGTCACATCGCGAGTCTCCCCACATGGTGTGGTGTGCATTAAAATCGTCTGCGAGTATGTAAGGGTCCTGAAGCTGATCGATTAGGTTATAAAAATCACTTTTTTCCAGATGAAAATTGGGAGTATGTATAAGCAACATACAGTGATCAATATATTAAAAAGAATTGTCCGAATTGACACTGCCTCAAGGGGCGTCTGAAGGGCGACCTAGTGACAGGCTACGGACTTGTCTACAACTATTGCAACACCGCCAGACGAGGTATTCGCCTCGTTGCAGTCTTTACGGTAGATGGCGTACTGACAAAGGAAGTTTGTTTGTGTGCATTTAAGATGCGTCTCATGAACACACAGCACCTTTGGGTTATGTTTGTGTAAGAGTTCTTTAATGTCATCGAGGTTGTGGATAAGACCTCTAACGTTACAGTCTATTATTTGTGTAGCCATATTGTTCGTGTTTTTATGCTGTGCGTCAAGAGGAGTTAAGTTAGAGAGATGACTTACGGAGCCGTTTCAGGCCCGGTGATTATGGTACGGGTTCTCTGTTTTTTGGAGCGGTCGCGAGACTCGCGCTGCTCCCGAGGCACTGGATGCGCCTTCTGGCTCGGGGTTGTCTCCATCGACTCCTGGGAGCCGCTGGACTTCCGCTCACTAGAGCGGGGTGTTTTCAGGGTAGGCCTTGCCTCGAAAAGCAGAGCCTTGGAGGCCACCAACCCAGAGGTCGATGGGCCCTCCTTTAGAGACAGCGCAGCAGCGCTCGCTACTGTCGCCTGGGGGGCTGAGGACACTGCCGTGGCCACACTCTTTGTGGGCCGGGCTGACGCCCCAGTCTGCTGCGGTGCTGCCCCCCTACGCGCCGCACCAGCATACCCTGCGGTATGGAAGAAAGAAATACGCTTTCGTGCTTCTTGAAAAGAAATATTCTCCTTGATCTTTAATGTGATGATTTCCTTTTCCTTCTTCCAAGAAGGACATGACCGAGAGTATGCAGAGTGGTCAACCTCGCAGTTTGCGCAGCGGTGTGCCTTGGTACAATTATCGGCAGGGTGTTCGTTTGAAGCGCACTTTGCACATGTAGTACGGCCCCGGCAGCTCTGAGAGCCGTGACCAAATCACTGGCACTCAAAACAGCGGCGCGGGTTCGGAATGTAGGGTCTTAGTTTTATTTTCATATAGCCTGTTTCAATATACTCTGGTAAAGTGCTTGTGCAGAATGTCAAAATTAGGTGTTTAGTGGGGATCTCTTTGTCATCCCGCCTGATCTTTATCCTTTGGACATTTGTCACGTGCTGTTCCTTCCAGCCTTCAAGCAGCTCAGTTTCACTCAAATCAAGGAGAGCTTGTTCAGATACGACTCCACGTGTGCTGTTCAATGAACGATGCGGATTTATCGAGACAGGGGTACTATTAATTTCAACAAGTCCAGATAGATTCTCCTACTGTTTCTTGTCACTAAGTTCGAGCAACAGATCACCGCTGGCCATTTTCGTGACCTTGTAGCCGGGACCTAGTTTCTCAGTAAGAGACTTTGCGACAACAAATGGTGATAGGGTCCTTGCTGTTCTATCAGGGTTTCCACAACTTAAGACATGGTACTTTGGATAAATTTCTTTGGTCTGGGCAAAAAGTTTAAGGGAGTCATCGGTGCACCCTCTCTTGGAAAGAGGGCGATCAGGGAGTCGGGGGAATGATGAAAAAGCCATCAAAATAAATATCACTTCGGTAGCTATGCCAGCCGCCCACCACCGAGCCCAACAAGGGGACGCTGCGAAGCCGAAAAGCTACGAAGACGCCAGCTGTACATAGTCACTATAACCTAATATACGATACCCAAGGTTGTATAACTACACCAGGTTAACCCTCGCCACCTGGAAGTCTGGAAGTAAGAAGAAGCGAAGAGAAGACAGGAAAGATTGAAAGTGAGAGAGAAAGACGAAGATTGAAGAGAAGCACAGGAAAAGGTGACTGCCGATTTCCTCCAGGTGGGTCAGCCTGGAGGTGCCGTCTATGTGAAGCAGAGGCCAAAGAGGCGTGTTGCCTCCGCCGGGGGGCCTTAAAGGTCCAAACACCCGGCATCGGCTCAACCTCCAGGATCCCCCTTTCCCCAGACACGGCTAAGCCGCGCACGGCGACACGCGGGAGGGTCCAACCCTCCTGTGCTCGGGTACGTGGTGTCGCAACACACCAAACGCGGGAAAATGTTACAAGAAAGAGCAGTAGCCTCTTATTTAGGATCGCTTGCACCCCACTTGGGCTCATAACTCAACTTTTCGTCCCCGTCCACTTCGCCGCCGACTGCTGTTCCTGACCGTTGCCCACGACGGTATTCTCATTTGAACAAAATTCTAACGTGCTTGGTAGCATGGAACATTCCGGTGAAGATGGGTGGTGACATTTCCATTGTCGCCCTGCGTGTTGAATGCGCTCGTCTTGTTCGTCACATGACCTACAGATGGCGCTGGCGATGGTGGTTAACACGTACTTATAAAGCAACGTAGTACACCAAAAAAGAAGAAGCATGCGCTTGCTGCGGAAAAGCTAGCGAAATGAAGGAACGTGTTCTATTAGAATGGGAAGATATATACACAGCAATGGGTTTGGCATCGGTTGGCCTACTTGATATCCTTGGGTTCAAGGATAGGGGGAGGAAAATAAACATGTCAGCAATAGAGATTAGTACAATGAGAGTCAAAGTCTGGTAGTGAAAAAGTTGCGAGACTACAAAAAGCAGAGGCGCATTAAACAAAGTTCCCAATAGTGGGTCAGGAACTTTGATCTTGGGAATGGTTTTTTCATAGATACGTAGGAGAGGAGGACGAATAGACTTTTATTTTCGAAACAGTATCTTGAGGTAAGCCTCGGTTCTACTCTCGGTGGGAGGTCTCCTCATTCAAGGAACCCTCTGGCCTTCGCTGCCTCCTTGGCCCTGGCAATGAGGCATCATTGTTGTTCCAGGTCCTCAGAGACGAGCTTGGCCTCCCACGTTTCTGTGAGGTCTTCGCTTTCTTGTCAGGCGTTATAACAGTCTCTCGGTGGAGGCAATGCGTCTTCTTCTAGATGTCATGGGTCCGTGGTGGCTATAAAGGTTCCACCGTAGCTCAGCCATTGCAGCACTGATCTTCCGGTGGGCGTGAACTTCAGTCGTTCTAATTCACTGGCTTTATGAGCTTCAGCTAGTTCTTGCCAGGTGTTGTGTACGCCCATCTAGAGAAGTCCCGTTGTCGAAGCCGTAGATGGTAGGCCCAGGGCGATTTTGATGGCTTTGCGTGTTTTAATGTTAATTTTTTCTACCTCTGCATTCTTCAGCGCGAGGTAGGGCGGGCTGTATGTTATTCGACTGGTGAGGAGTACTTGCATCACGCGTAGCGTGTCTTGTTCTTTAAGTCGGCTTCTATGGCTTGCAACTCTCCTGACGAGTTGCGTGAGCTGTGATAGCGTTCGCTGTAGTCGCGGGAGGGTGGCCGCCCCAGACCCGTCATTATGTATGTGTAGCCCTAGAACTCGTAGGGTTTCCACTTTTGTAATGGGCGTTCCATTGAGGGTGTCGTTGAGATCGGGTTCATCGTAGCCGGGTGGTCTGCCTCTCATTCTTGACTTGAGGACGAGGTGTTCCGACTTCTCGGGAACAGAACGAAGCCCGCATTTGTGCAAGTAGCTCTCGATGGTATGGGACATTAGGCAAAATAAGCGCTTGGCTGCACAACCACATAGAAATGAAAACAGGGAAAGAGGCCACATGGGGATGCACATAGAATGAGAGAGAGGGAGAGAGAAATAGAACGGAGGTAAGGCAGGGAGGTTAACCAGGCGCCTCTATGGTATTGTAGCCTGGACTCGGAAAAAAGAGAGATTGATGAGATAGAGCACATTTTCTAGCACAGTTGAAGTTTCGGATCGTGTCTGCACACGTTCGCCAAGAGGTGTCGACTCGAGGTACTTCGACAGCGCTTTTGTGGCTTTCTGTGCCGTCGACGCCTATGGCTATGGCCCAAGGGTCTTCATTTCCGAAAGTTATGTACAGTCCAGCTGGTTAAATGCTGCCCGGAGAGTTTCACCTTGGACGTAATACTGGGGACACAGACATATGATGGGTTACCAAGTTTCTATAGATGCACATAGCATCTATACAATCAGTAAAGCACCGGCAATAACCCAGCATTCTGAGGGTGCCTGTCTGCGCCTCTAACAAAAGACAGATGCCTGCTTAGTTCTTGTAAAAGTACTCATCACAGGTGTTTCTTTAGGCCCCATGTACAGCTGCAGCGTAGCGTAAGTTTTCTGGGGCATTCACCAAATTTCACACTCGCGTTGTTGCACCTGATTGCTTAGCGACTTGGCCGAGAACTAAGCGTTCTTCGCTGTGTGTAGCGGCAAAAAATCATCAGCCATTTCACTCTGTTACGGTGGACGACCAGCTAAGCTGTTTAGTACATGCCACAGATGTGACACAGAATTTTGAACAAAGGTACGAGCGAATTTATCGTCTTGCTGGTTGGTCATCGTGACGAAAGGTATACGCACAGACGTTTTATTGTCTTCATCGGTGGTCATTATTTGTATTGATTGGTGGGTTATTATCTCCCGGGTCGTGATAGTAGTGACGGTGGCCTTGTGGTCGCTATAGTGCACACTGATCGGCTCGGGTACAACACTGGACACGTTCTCAGCCCGAGTCAAATTTTTGCGCTGCCAATGGCTCATGCACGATGAGCACTGTGCATCCGGTGCTCGGGAGCTACTGGTCTTTTATTTATTATGCTCCAGCGTAAACGACTGCCGCTACCTTGAGGAGTTGGAGGAAACTAGCCACGTATGTGATTTCAGCGCTGCTCCCCCAGGAACCAGGCGCAAAGCAGACACGCAAGACATACCGGCCACCACCGGTAAGTGGAAGGAAACTAGGCACGCACGCGCTTGGAACGATGACAAAGGGGGAGTGCTGAATGTTTGCTCACGCACATAAAATTTTCTTGGCGGTATAGCTATAAACAGCTGCGCTATAGAACAAGCTTTCTGTGCAGCGGTTGCAGACGCTTCACTCATGTGGTTCGAAAGTCGTTAACACCGACGTGGTCGAGCACCTTACGTGTCCATTGGCGTTTTCTGGTTGCACACAGCCCCCCCCCCCCTTTATACGATATCTTCTTCCTTGCTCGCAAGTCTAAAAACTTGACATACTAAAATAATCTCGGACTACCACGTTTGCGTCGTTCAGGTGGCTGGCTGCTTCCAGTCGTCCAACGGCGCGCTGGCTTCACTCCAGCCACTGCCGAGTCAATAGTGTGTGACTACACTGACGTTACAACGACATTATCACTAAGCCCTCATGACGAGGACGACGTGACGACGGCGGCATGACGAAGCCGGAGTGATGGCAGTGGAGCGACCACGGTGGCATCCCGACGGCGGCGTTACAACAAATGCACAACGTCCGTATGAGCATGATTGCGTAATGAAGACGGCATGACTGGAGTCGAACAACAAAGCTGGAAGCTGAACGTCTTCAATACACAGTGAAGCGTGGTCGAGAACACAAGCGCATGCTTTCTTGTAAACGATGAGTTTTGTAATATCGAGTGGTGGTTATGAGCACAGAAGAATGCAGTGAACATTCTGCCTAGATATGCAAAGCTGAGCAACACAGATAAACAGCGAATGATGACACGGAAGCTAACCAAGAAGGCATGACAAATATCCATCAGGCAGCACAACTAATATTACCTACATATAAGTATTTTGTGATTATGTTACATTCTTATAAAAAATACAAAGATTTTATTTTTCATTACTTAGAGAAAGAAATTACTTTTGTCATGACGTACTACCTGTTGGAAATCACCGTGGTTACTTACTGGTTATGGTGTTGGGCGGCTACCAAAGCGGTCGCAGGATCAAATCCCGGCCACAGCAGCCGCATTTAGAGGGGGACTAAATGTCGAAAAACACCCGTCTGCTTAGATTTAGCTGCATGTTAAAGACCGCCAGGTCATCCAAATTAACCAGGAGTCCCCCATTACGCTATGCCTCATAATCATATGATAGGTAGGGCAGGTAAAACTCCAGAATTTATTTTTTAACTACGTGCTTTGCCTAACTCATCTGTCTTGCTTTTATGGAGCGAACCTTAGTAGTGATAATGTGCAGCCAACCAAACACACAAGCAGCATTTGGAGAAAAAAATTTTCGGAGAAAAAATAATTAAGGTTAGTTGGGGTTTTAAAACCACTAGATGAGCGTCTAAAAAGAAAATAATGGTGGACATGAGGTTTACGTGCGCAAAATTTTTAGCATAGATTGTTCGAAAATTTGCTGAGGTATCGCGCGTAAGAAAAGTTCTACATAATAGGCATTGTGGCTGATCGCGCTATTTTTGCGTACAGGTGTTTTATGTTTCTATTTCCGAACGGCATTTTGCGCAGCCTCCGAAGCTGGTGTTCAGCGCTCTTCATATGCTTGTTTGCACACGTACTACTTCTTTCGTATACGCTGACTCGTAGAGCAATATACATTTAGGCTAAGCATATCAAGTGTAAGGGAAATTGCGGATTAATCTAATATTGGTAAAATATTGATGAAAACTTGCCGTTTATGATCATAAAAGGACCATAGCAATTGCACGTGTGATGCAAGAACTTCATGAAGCAAATCTCACAAAATTCTTACACGTAAAATTTCCCAATTGTCGCAGTTCGAAATGGAAACTTGTGGGTTTGAGACCAATAATTTACGGGTTCCCAACACGTCTATCGAGCTCGGTACTTAAGCCAGCGTTAAGTAGAAGCATTATGAGGGGCGTAAGCTATAATATAGTCAGTACACTTGCAGAACCGCAGCTAAACGGAATGTAATGTTTCGTTTGGTTATGTAAAGGTTCGAAAGATAGAATACGTTGAGTCCTAAACACCAATCTGGGCATATCCATTTCCGAGAATGTCTGTGGTGTGTGCTAAAAGAATGATTTTCGTTCGGGAATAAATAATTGCCCTCTAAACTCGATAATCGTGATCGCTTCTGTTATTCAGTATACTGTTAAGAAGAGGAAGCGCAATCCACAAGTGTATTTACATTTACGTTTACATATACATCCACAACTATTTACACGGGGAAAAGTTAGTGGTAGTCACGCATGCTGGTACAAATATCACAGCTCCAGGAGACAGTCTACCACTTCTTATTCGTCTCTCTCTTGTGCGTATGCTTCTGTCCAAATTCACCGTAGCATAACCCCCAGGGGCGGGAGCGCCGTCGCGGCGCTTCTTAGACTTATGGCGAACTAGGAACCGTACGGTTCCAAATGGGGCACGTCGACGACATCAGTTTGTAGCTGGGTCGAGGACGGCGTGTCTTCAACAGGGGTGATTTCGTAATTTTTTTACTTAATCGTCGCAATACGCGGTAGGGCCTGTGTAATGGCAGAGCTAGACGCATACTATGTGGCAACCGCTATTAACTTGTTTCCTTTTAATGATGTGGGGAAGGGGCCAAGAAGTATCATGCCGACACGCAAGAAACATCGATTGGGAACATCGATTGGATGACGGCGGCCTGCAGGTTGTGCAGCAGGTTGTGCTTTCGACGCTGGCAGAAGTCGCAAGCCGCGACGTAACTTCGCACAAATGGGTAAAGGCCCTCTCAGAAGGATCGACGTCGAACTCTGTCGTAAGTGCCGGAGGTGCCAAGGTGTCCAGCAGTGGGTGTGTCGTGGATCTGAGCAAAAACAGCAGAACGCAGATGACGAGGGGCAGCTAGCAGTAAATCTGGTCCATCAGAGCTGATGCTCCATCGATAAGGCATGTCATCCTGGAGCACAAACATTCTATAGTTGAGCGATCTGATTGATCATAATTCAAGCGACCGGATTGACCGAAGAGATCGTCCTTTCACTCCTCAGTCACGATTTCGCAAAATTCAGAAATGGCCAGAAGGCAAATGTCGGCACTCCGTTCGTTGTTGTCAGAAGGATCGACGGGATGATGAGACAAGCCGTCGGCGTCCAGATATAAGCCGTCGGACTTGTACATCACGACGAAACAATACTCCTGAAGTCTGAGCGCACAGCTACCAAGGCGGCCAGCCGGGTCTTTCAGTAACGATAGCCAGAAAAGGGTATGGTTGTCCGTGATGACAGAAAATGGGCGGCCTAGCAAGTCACTGCCCACAGCACAGCGAGGCACTCGCGCGCTGTGATAGAAAAATTGCGCTCTGAAGGAGCCAATAGACGACGGGCGTAGGCGATGACGCGTTCGAATCCATTTTGCTGTTCGGCGAGGACCTATACCGTGGCCACACACGTGTGTGCGACCTTGAGTTGGTGCCGCTGGGTCAAAGTGGCTTAATATCGGAGGGTGTCGAACGAACTGATGAGGGGGTCGAAGGCGTGCGTTTGTTTATGGAGTAAAAAGAACGTCATGTCCTTCTTGAGGATGTCAGTCAGTAGCTGGACGATATCCACCAAATTTTTAACAAACCAACGAAAATAGCAGCATAAACCCACGAAGCTGCGCACATACTTTGCTCAGCAGTGTACAGGACAAATGTCTGCGGTCGACGTCCGGTTAATTAACAGATGCGGAATTTCAAATTTTGGTTTGGATTAAGTATAAACATGGCCAGAGTTGTTGACATAATGCACGTTAGCAAAAATTTCCCAATATTTCCCACGTATTACTCTTCCGAAAAATGTAGAATCTCACAGGCGTATTTTGGACTACATCAATTTTGAGCATAGGCGGTGTCTCAATGACATTCGTAGAAACTCTTTCTATGAAACTTGTTCCCTGACGAGAAATAAAAGGGAGATACTGTCTAAAATGCATTAAGTGTTCTACTGTACAACGTCCGAGTGCTCATTTTTAAAGCTAATACGAAACTCATACCTATTTACCGCATGTTCTACTTCGCTCATTGAAAATCCTGTGAAAAGTATAATAACTGTGGAGAAATTCCAAATGCATTTCTTCGTCATGTCAAACACCTATCTTTGCGATGTGTTCTACGCAGACCAAATTTATATTGCCTATATAGAAAATGATGAAGCAACAAAAATTGGAAGTGCTTTCTGTGCTCCAAAATACCAATGCACAAAAGTATTGGCTTTGAATTAAGCAGAAATACAGTCTGCTAAAATGTGCACAATCTACACTACGAAGAAATTTCCTTAGCTCTGGAAAATAATGCAAGGGAACTATCCAGCTGTTCTCCCTCCCTCAATGGTGACTCATCTCCGGGATATATTACTGCCGATTGTTAGAAGATCAATTAGAACAGATTTACGCCGTACGTAATTATAATAAACAGGGACGCAGCAGCGTCAACATGTTGGTGATGACGAAATGCAAAAAAGAACATTGCATACCCACGCCTTTATGAGCAGTTCAAAATAAAGGGTCTCCTTCGTTCTTTCTCAGCACTATAATCAGTTTGTAACACAACTAAGACTTCCCACAATAACATCACTTAAATAAAGCTCCCCTCTGTGCTTTTGGCAACAATTGTTCTACACTTTCGTAGGCCAACATGAAGCAGTAGCTTTGCTACCAAACACAACTTCGCATTGTTTGTATATTTTTTAACTACAGAATAACTGCATGATTCAACGAATGTTTTGATTCAATAGCTTTTTCCAATTGCTATTGATAAGGGGAGTAAACTGCGTAATAGTACAGGAAATAACACTTTGAAGGTACTGATAAGTATTTTTAAAGCATCTTTGCACTCATCCATACAACACCAACTGATATTCCTTTAATTCGCAGTACGTATAGTTGCGGGAAAATTCTGTGTGATTACCCTAATTATATTGCTTGTATTAGAGCATGTATTTTTTCTCCAATATGCCTTACTAGTTTCTATTGGCGATATTTGTGTAAGTGAATAAATGGTCATCCTTTATAACTAATTTTTCTGCCCTCTTCCATCTTTATACAATGGTCCATTAGCAGTCCTGAATAGAATATAAATGATGGAGTGAATGTGGTTATGCAATGTTGAAGACGGTAATGATGATTATGAGGATGGTGGTATAATAATATTTATGATAACCTTCCAAATTGCAAGTGGTCAGATTCATATCGTGTCCTCTAATACTGACTCTCTCGTAGACAGAGTGTGGCTTTGTGACAATAAACCTTATCGCAATGATTGGCGCTTCGTCTGCCTCAAAGGGTCCCGCAATTTCGCAGCATGCGGAATGTGCTAGCACTGCATGAAAGCCTACATTTGCGACGACGGAGCGTAAGCTTTTATTTCAAATCAACAAGATTTGAGTCCGGCGTCTTTTTAGTGGGTCTGGGCACCCGCCGCGGGCGCGGTTCCGAGACCTTGTCTCGAAGCGGCTTCCTCGGCTCGCTGGACGGCCCAGAGTTGTGCTGTCAGGTCAGAGCTGAGCAGTGCGGTCATCCAGCGTGACTGGAGGCTGGCGGTGGAAGAGACGGAGGGGTCAGCCCTGCCCGACTTGTTTGTTAAGTCCCGACACTCCCATAACATGTGATTTAGTGTAGCAACCTCGCCACACGATGTTCATCTGTTTCTAGTGTACATGTCTGGATACATGGCGTGCATGAGTCTAGGGTTTCTGTAAGAGTCTGTAACAATGCGCCTTTTTTTTTCTCAGTATTAGTATATTGCGCCTGTCCTTCCTTCAGCAAAATTCTTTTCTTCTGATGATCCAGTGGCTTTCTTTCCTGCGCATTATATGTCCTGGCGAAGGATACCTTATTTTGCAGATTACCTATGTGCGTCCAAAGGTGATACACGAAACCTACTTTGCTTATTATCAGTGATTAGGTTGTTAAGGTAACGTTTAAATTTCTATAGCTTTGAGCGAGCAATGTTCTGCATTCTTCAAATCAAAATTTCAGAACGGCATCTTGACTACTGCGACTTGACCCTTTGAATATGACAAAGGCTGTTTCACCTTTTTCTCTCAGAAGTGGTCACGTGTTGTTTTTGGGCTCATTGTGAATTACAAAATTTTTACCTGCGTGACATTTCTCCTCTGAAGAAAGCATATAACATATCTACCCATTGTGAAAAGCATGTTTCACAATGTAGACATCCGATATATCGGCCAGCGCAACATGTCAAGGACAGCATAGAAAAGCTGATGCTAACATCGCACTCAAAACAATAACATAATGCATGTGAAATACGCGGAACAGGAAAGAGTTTAGGGCACCTAAAGACAGCGCAGAAGAGAACCTTGCACAAACAGGCTGTGAGCCAACAGAACACAGCCGCCATGAATATCGGCAGCGTATTAACGCTTCTATTTCTAGTTGGCCTCTGCGAGTCATCAAATCTCCTGCCATATGGTGAGCTCTACAAATCTACAGCATCTCTAAGTTTACCTTGTTCTTTAGTATTTCTAACTAATAAAATAGAAAGTATTATGTGGCGTGTAATGTTGAATCCTACTAAATGTAGGAGCAATGAGAACATGGTGAAAATAACAGTACGGATCACTGAAAGCGATATTTATTTTTATAAAATAGCATTTCTGTGTTATACGCGTTATTCCGGCGAGAAAACTAATTTGATAATGTACTAACAGGCTCGGTGCAAATATATTGCTTGACGGTTTGACGCAAATGGAAATATACCAGATAGGAGCGTCAACTTGCTCTAGTCAACTTTCTCCAAGTTGGCAGCGGGACCCAGTGATCGAAATCACCTTGCCGCTATTATAAGTTGCTACTGACAATTTTCAGGTGCTTGTCCTTCAACTTGGCAAGAAAAATATTGCGAAAAGTTGAGAACATGAAGTCCCTCAGGCACACGCATCTGATTTTCAGCAGATATAAGGGTTCTTGGCATGAGACATAGAGCAAAATATCGGGTTAGGTATTTTGCCATGCCACATATACATGTGCTACAAATATGCATATCGCTTAAAACAAGGATATTGCTCTTAAATTTTTTCTTGCAGCTCTCCGGCAGTGTATTGTGTTTTGTTAAATCGAAACCCATGCCCGATGAAATCATCGCCGATTCCAAATGTCACCGCAGCAAGCACGTCCAAAGTTTTGCAGTCAAAGGTTTCTCAAAAATTGTTATCTTATTAAGCCTGGGCAGCCATATTGAACAGGTAACCCAGGTGACGTTGACTGTAACAGACTGCCACGTATTTATTCCGTCGTATCGACCCTCATTTCCATTTCATCCTCTCCTATCCACAACAATGATATGCATGTCTTCGCAAGTGTGAGCAATGCAAGAAACCCGTTCGCGAGCCTTACTTCTTTTAGCGCACTTCCGGTATGCCATGCCCTTCTCGTGTTCACTCGGCGACGACAACAGCAGCGTCAGCTGCGATAAAGCTGTCTTGGAACCAACATTCTGACACGTCCGATGAAATGGCCCCCAGCCACCAACAACCAATGATTCTTACTCGGCAGCTCCCAGTGATATGATTTCACTGAGAAACAGAGCTAGATGGGCTCTCCTTTTGCAGTTCCCGGTTGCCTGTGACGACAGGCCACACACTTGTGCTTCTGGGCCGCGAATCAGCACCAACGTGGTTCGCGATGATTTTACAAAATCGCCTCACTAGCAGAACTTTACATTCGCTTTCTTCGTCAGTAAGCGACACAATCAAAGCTCAATTTTCTCTCGTGCTGTTTGAGAAATGTTTCCGGCTGCTTCATGCAACGCGAATAACTTTCGCACCCTTCTACGTGGTTTACCCGAATATTAATAAATATATCGTATTGTGTTACGTAATAGAGGCGAGGGCCACTGAAGCGCGCCTAATACAATTTTTTTCACGAATTACTCCATAACATTTACCACTATAACTTTGGGTATGGAATTACTAGAGTGCTAAAATCGAGAAAGGTCTCATATGAAGCCGGTCTTGTTTCTTCTCAATCAAATGCACGTTGCCTGCAGTCTTCATTAACCCTGGGAGGTGTTATAGAAGTGCAAACAACAATGTTTTAGGATAGAGTTGAGATTATCACATTATTGCATTCGAAATGGTTGGAAAAAGCAGCAAAAGTCAACCCAACCAACCTTGCACAGGGAAATGAGCGTCATTACTTTGACGAAGGCAACCTGTGCTGTACGTTTGCAATAGTTATGATGGTTTTTTTTTATTTAGAAAAACGTCGTAGGCATGTGAGGTACCGCAGAGCCCTACGGAGACTCATAGGGACAGGAGGGCATATGGCTCAATTTATCACAAAAAACAATCAGTAAACGCAATATCGATGCTTAAAAACCTTCAAATATTGGCGCAATATGAAAAAATTGCATACTTACCGAATGATGAAAAGAAAAGAATGAACAGATCAGCATTGCCTAAAAAACCTGAATTACAGCAAGCAGTAGTAAATGAAAGCAGCGAGATACTTTGCGTTGAGACGTTAGACACTGCTTAATGTAGAAAATAATAAGAAACACCTGGCATGATGCGGGACAGTGCATTGAAAACGTGAATGTAATGGTATTGAGAGAGAGAGAGAATAAAGAGAAGGGCAGGAAGATTATCCAGAGGTAGTTCCGGTTGGCGACCATGCACGGGGGGAAGGGTTAGGATGATAACAATTGAAAGAGAGTGAAAGGGGGGATAGAGGTAAGAACCCGTGCACTAACTCAACCCTACGCGTAGTGTGGAGAAAAATGTCTGACCAAATATCTCCAAAAGTCATTATGATTTTTGAGCAAGAGCAATGCTATCCGGACGGCTGTTCCAGAGACGGATAGCGCGAGGCAGTGGTGAAAAGGTAAATGCTTCCGTCGCACCATATACGCGGGCATAGCTGAAATTATTGTGCGAACTGCGCAAAGTGAAGACGTGGCGTTTTAAGCATGGTAGATATAATCCGTTAGATTGAATGAATTTATGGAATAATGAGAGCAATGCAATATAACGGCGAGTAATCAACGACTGCAACGATAGTTAGGCTTTGGTCTGCGTTATGCTGGACTGAGCGCTGTAATTTAACGTTATACCTAGGACTAGTTACCATTTATCTACCGGTTACCTTGGACTAGTAGCAGTTACATAAGCGGGAAAACATCTGTGTGATGATTTTTTATTTGTAAAAATTTAGTAAAGTCGTACGACTTTTGCACCCTTGATTCACGTTGAACTATGTAGCTGCCTTCCGAAACCTCTCTCAATAAATGTTTCGCAATTTGGCCTGAACCACTTTTTCAAGAAATTGTCGAGGAAGCATATTGCAGCAGATTACGATCACAGAGTCGTACGACGACACGCAAATGACCGACACAAGTGATTTTTTTAAGGGGCCGTAAAGGCACCTAAGCAAACAACCTAGGTTTGAAAAAATAATTCTATGTATCATGTTCTACAGAATATACGTTCATCTGGCAGAAATTCACGGCACTCTCGGTGGTCTAGAGGAGAATGAAACTTGTTGGCGCCCCACATTGCATGAAGTAAGCAGCTTGAATCGTTCTTTAGATTTATTCACTACTACCGCAACCTTCCGAACAACATCTATCATCAAAAACAGCGACGCCGTGAAATGAGGAAAATACATCGATATTTAGAGATGTATTGTTGAGTGCTGGCAGATTGTTTTTTTACTGTTCGGAAGCTACTGGGTTCCGGTGACCTTACAGTGTTGGAACTGTCATGCGACATGTCACTATGAATCCAGCCCGCAAGGTTGTTTTTCTGTATGTGCAACGATGCGCGGAAATAATTGAAACGAATACCAAGTAGGCGATATACAAAATGTCAAGTGTCATTGATTGACGTTTAAGAAAAGCGCGACCCGACATGTCGCCTATGCCATAGCACGACAAAGAAATACTGTGAACTGAGCAGAAAACTGCAGGTGTTGATGCCTCTTTTGCATTTGTATATTGCTTTGTTATGACTGCTGCGCTCTGGTATGAGCAAAAAAAAAGGAGGGGGGATTCAGAGCAATGCCGGAAACAAAGTAGAATGCCATTTCAGAAATGGGCAGAACAAAATGAATGTATTCCTTTATTCCAATAACAAGTGTCGATTGGGCCTGCCTGCCTTATTCCATCGCCACTGTTCCAGACAATGCTAGTTTCAAAATAACCGCAAACAACACATTTTGTCAAAACTTCTTTTGCTGCACACGTAGGCCTTTTTTGTGCATACCATGTATTTCTGCAATACCTTGGGGCTTAGAACACATTTCATTTAACATATAATGAAATAAATGAAAAACCTGCGTGCGACACAGTGGCACACGCAGGCGCCGCTGAGTGCTCGCTGCTGGTATTAACATATCGATGCAGGTTTCACCTTCAGATCTCGTCGAATTCTTTCTGGTTGTCTACTTACTTTGCCGTCTAGATTTGTCCAAAAGTATTTTGTTATATCTTTCAGACCCACAGTATTACTTACCATCGCCATAAATGACAACACTAGTTCACATACAAAAAGTTGTCTGAAATGCGTCCGTTTAGCTTGCAATTGCAAATATTTGGTAGTATGAACACCCTACTCGTTTTTTATCAGCCCAGTTTGAAACTCTCATTCAACATAAAATATGTGATGGTGCACAATTTCGATATTTAGGAGCACACATTCAGTGGCGTAAAATATTAACCGACGACTATAGACACTCCCTAACACGAAATTTGAGCTCAGCACTATGCGTGGCTTCATTTCGCGATATTTGGAGGCGTCGCACCGATCGCTGGAAGAGCCGCGATGCGCGGCCTTGTACTTTATAGACGCGACGCAAAGTTGCCGCTTCCCGGCACCTTATGCGACCGTAATTTTTATCGGGAAACGCATGTGGCGAATGCTGTGCGAGAAGGCGAGCGTTGTGGTTCTTGCGTTTTCCCTCGGTCGGCCGGCCATGTCGCTTCATCGGAAGAAGGCGAATTTCATGGTTCTTTTTAACACGTAAGTCCTTTATGCGAGAGCTCTACCATCATCTTTCTGGAACGCGTGTGACGTCGGCGCGAACGCGTAAAACATTCGCTATCTTGACGGCATGTGCCGCCATCTAGGAGTGGTGAGGCGAAGTACTGCATCATGAGACTGACGAGCGCCGACAGCGAGAACTGCGGCAGTCTCACCCCGCGGATGCTCCAACGCGCTGAGGAGCACATCATAATTGGATATCTCGGTTCTTTCTGCACATGCGCGAGTAGCAGTGGTCGCGAGAGAGAAATGTGGGGGCTTTCGGTCCTTTAGATTTCTCTTCGCCTAGGTACTATGCAGAAGAAAGTTGTTAGCTCCGATCGTCCCTAGTCGAGCTGGCAAAACAATCGACGGAATGCGTGGCCGGCAAGGCGAAGAAGCTGTGTCCAAGGTTAGTTTGTTGCTATTTTGTTGAGACGGTAGCATATTAAATTTTTACAGTCGCAGGGGGATACTTTTGGTAGTGAGGTGTCTTCTCGGACGACTTTAGTGGCAAAGCATTACTTCGTGCCGATGCATTGTTCATTAGTGTCGTTGATCAGGGTCACCATACCAGACACTTCAGGAGATTCGCGGTAACGGAAGCAGTTTATGACTTTGACTGCCGTGCCGATGCTAGTTTGTTGCTTTTTTATTTTTTTGCGGTGGTTTCACATTAAATTCCGATAGTCGCAGGGAGATACGTTCGGACGTGAGGCGTTTTCTCGGATGTCTGTAATGGCAAAGCATTACGTCGCACCGACACATTATTCATTAGTGTCGTTGAGCCTACCACACACTTCAGGGGAATCGCGGGAACGGAGACAGCTTATGAATTCAACTGCCGTGCCGATGCATTAGTTCTTAATGTAACTAAGCATACAACACACTTGTAGATTCGTGGAAATGGAACATTTTGTATTCTGTATGTGAAAGTACTAAAACTTGAGTCGCCATGCAATCTGAGCCGTAGATCGTTGTGAGAGCTGCATAGCCACAGTGGCAAAACACTATGCCCGGCGGATGAATACGGAACGAATGTATGCTAAAGAAATGTGGCCGTCATGCACTTTCATAGCAGTAGACCCTTGTGAAAGCTGTACAGTAACACTGATATTGGCTACATGGTTTGTGTAATCAGCCAGCTCTTCCAGGTTCAGAAAAGACTTAAGACCGGAGAAAACTTCAAAAACTACAATACGGCAACCTGATATGATGACTCATAGTTTGGATGTTTCCAGTAGAAGCACCTGCACCAATGGAAACTAAGTTGCAGTAAAAGTTGGACTTCAGAAAGTAAATGCGTCAACATTACGCCAACGATAAACGCGATTCCACTGCATGGAGGACTTGCCTTGTATGAAAACATTGTTTTCACCTTTTGATCTCCTGTTCGCCGCATAAGCATTGCGGATTAAGACGAAGTCTCACTGTTTAGTGCAATGCGTTTGTCACTGGCTGACCAGAAATGAATCGTTATCAATGTCGTATAATGAGCATTAAAAAGTTCGCTTCAACTCCTACTTTGCGACTGATGAGCCGGCTGTACTTACATAGGTGCGGATACACCTCCAGAGGGTCATCACTGAATTGCAGTTTTTTTTTTTTTACAGGTGCGTGGACACCTGCATAAATAGTGTTTTTTGACTGGCTGCACATAGATTACCAGGCTTGTTATCAATCTTCTAAATCACCCACACAGGCTTACGTTATCTTCTTCAGTTAGTAAAGAGGGGTAAACATCGACAAAATAATGCACCTCAAATAGCTTGAACGTGTATGCGATTTCTATCCGCAGGGACGGACAATATTGCTCGAGCGTTGCACAAAGCCGTTTGCCTAAAGTCAGCTTCGCCGTGAAGCACCAATGTCGCGCAATCAAGCATGCGCAGTGTATTGCGGAGACGTATACCAAGAGTGCAAAGCGGCCACTCTCAGAGGATATAGCGTGATATACGTGCGCACCAGCCGTCACGTCTCCTGTCGCAGTACAAGCACAGAGACGCCGAACTAGTGTGCTGGCAGGCCTTCAGAGCTATTTCGCACGCGGTTGTAGCTATCTGAGCCCTTGTTTCGCCCACATAGAGTTGCCCGTATATGAGCTAGATATCGTAACAGCTGGGATTATTTATTTATTTATTTATTTATTTATTATACAGTCCCACATTCGCTCGGAGAGCATTACAGTGGGGGGGAAGTAATACACATGTTAAACAGTTGTAAATATGGTTACATAAAAAAAAAAACACGGTGACGAATAATGCAGTGCAGGCAGCATAACTATGCCAAAACATAAAGGAGAAAAAAAAAGAAATGGACTATATGTACATACATACACACATACATGGGCATACATGAACATATGAACACATCTACACTCAGAAATACATATAGTAGGCAAGGAAACGCGAAAAAAAAAAGGAAAAAACATCGAAACACGCGAAATGATCACATGTCAAGCAGTTCTTCGAAAAAGGCTGAATTTGATGTTTTAGAAACGGTATCCTGAGGCAGAGCATTCCATTCATTGATGGTTTTTGGAAAAAAAGAATACTTTAACAAGTTCGTTCTTGACTTCATTGGCCTTACTTTTAATGGGTGTTCACGGCGATGGGATGTGTAATGCGGGTTAAGCATGTATTTTGATTTATTAATGCCAGTATTGTTGTAAAATATCTTATGAAAAAATTTGAGACGCAAGCAGCGCCGGCGTTCGGCTAACGTCGTAAGCGCTAGGCGTGTTTTCATTTGTGTGACGCTACTACATACAGTAATACGCGCTCCTTCATTAATTACCGTTGCGCACAAGCACCTCAGAATCGCCACGAATCTGCACCACGTAGCCAATATCAGTGTTACTGTACAGCTTTCCAAGGGTCTACTACTATGCAATTGCATGACGACCATTTTTCTGTAGCATACATTTGTTCCGTATTCATCCGCAGGGCGTAGTGTTTTGCTAGTGTGGCTGTACAGCTTTCACAACGATTTACGGCTCAGATTGCATGGCGACGCAAGCTTTAGTACTTTCACATACAGCGTACAAGATGTTCCATCCCCGCGAATCTCCAAGTGTCTTGTATGCTCAGTTACATTAAGAACTAATTCATCGGCAGATCAGCAGTTGAATTCACAAACTGTTTCCGTTCTCGCGATTCCCCTGAAGTGTATGGTATGCTGAACGACACAAATGAACAGTGCATCGGGACGATGTAATGATTTGCCACTAAAGTCATCCGAGAAGACACCTCACTTCCAAACGTACCCCCTGCGACTATAAAAATTTATATGCTACCGTCGCAACAAAATAGCAACAAACTAACCTTGGGCACGGCTTCTTCGCGTTGCCGGCCACGCATTCTGTCGATTGCGTTGCCAGCTCGGTTAGGGACGAACGGAGCTACCAACTTTCTTCTCCGTAGTACCTACGCGAAGAGAAATCTCAAGGACCGAAAGTCCCCACGTTTTAGAGCGCAGCTCTTTGGCGTCCGTTCCTGGGTTTCGCGTCGTCGTCAGCGTTGTCGTCGGCCTCGTAACAAGCTCCGCCCCCCTTTCATCCCCCCAGCGCTAGCAGCGACCGACTGATACCGCTGGATGCCGCTGTCGCCGCTAGAGAGTCAAGATAACGTGACTGCATAGAACACCGTCGCCGCCATGCAGAAAGAGGAGGAAAGGGTCCCCCCCCCCCTGTTCTTGTGTGGCGGATAGGGTGCTCTTCAGTTGCATCAGTCAGTCGCTGCTATCTCTTCCCTCCTCCCTTTATCGTGTTGTCCGCTTGCTGCGCGCGCTTCTGCCCCCATCGTTTGCGGCTGGGTGTACACGCCGCCCCCCTCCCCCCTCTTCCTGCGAGTCTCCGGTTGTCAAAGCGCCGGCTCGAACTTAATTCCTTTCTTCGCTCCTCCTCCAATGCAACCCCTGTGCGGTGGCAATCAGAGAGCCAGATCGGTGGCGGCGGATCTGTATATGTGCACCGCCCGAGCCGAAATTGCCGCTGCCGTTCGCCCTGTGCGGTGGCAATCAGAGAGCCAGATCGGTGGCGGCTTGACATAAAGACAAACAGCAATTTCCTAACACTTATGCGGGAGAACATCCCGTTCCTCTCGCTCGTAACGCGTCCCACGGCTGTGACAACCTCGCGAGGCACTTGTATAGATCTCGTCTTTGAGAATGAAGCATTGGTGTACCAAGTCGAACATATATCAGTCTATTTCTCCGACCACAAAGCTTCCTTCATGACTGTCAAGAACTGTTAGTGGAGTCTTTGTTAAAGGAATACGTGTGAAAAATAAAAAAAAAATTCTGTGATAGCGCATACATGTGTTGCTCGATTTCTTTGCCTCAATCTATCGAAAAGGTGAAACAGCTTATTTGCTGCGCTCAAATTTCGCATTAGGAAGTAACGTAATCGTCGGTAATTTTTCTCTCTCGCGATCACTGCTCCTGGCGCATGCGCAGAAAGGGCGGAGAAATCCAAATATGATGTGCTCGTACGCGGTGTAGCGTGGTGTAAGCAATGTATGCCTTCTGTCGAGGTGACGAAGCAGTTTCCGCGCATGGTTTTTCGCTCGCGCCCGATAGGGCTGTGACGCCTCGCTGCGTACAAAGCGCTGCTTCAACATGCACCAGAAGTGCTTACACGCCGCACACTGATTCGCTCCGGATGACACCAACTAAGCAAAATTGGAGGACGCTTAAGCTTCGCCTTCAAGAGTGGAACGCGACAGCGTTCCCGTCGACCCGCCAAGGGGTGTAAGACAATGGGCTACGGCGCAGCGACTACGCGCCCCGCATCGGACGCGGTGAGCGTCGAGCAACGCAGCGTTCGGCGTGACAACGAAATGTGCGCCTGAGCAAGCCTTAGAAACAGCTCGTTTTTAAGGCAACACCGCGTTCACTAGAGACGCTTTTGTACCGCTTTGAAACATCGAACTCGTGGCTCAGTGGTAACGTCTCCGTCTCACACTCCGGAGACCCTGGTTCGATTCGCACCCAGCCCATCTTGGAAGTTGCTGTTATGCGAAGCATATTAACGTAGGTTTCGGACCTTCGCGCGACGCCCGGCGGTAGCCACCATTGACCTTCAAGTAGGTCACGTGACATGACATCATGTGATGACGTCACACCGGCTGCAGATGGGGCCTCATATCGCGCCCGTCGGTCGCCTCCCGGCGGTGGCCACCATTGACCCTGAAGTGAGATCACATGATGTGACGTCACGTGATGACGTCACACCAGCTGCAGATGGGGCCTCATATCGCGCCGTCGGACGTCGCCCGGCGGAGGCCTCCAAGCTTCGGTTCGCGCCGTCGCGCGCGACGTGGCGGCGGCGCCACCATCGCTGCATCACGTGATATGTGACGTCACGCCAGGGATGAAGCGGCGCGCGCCCGCCGTCGCGACAGTCTCTGTGCCCGCAACCGCGCCAGCGTCTTTGCGCCGGGCGTGTATGCGGTCAAGATGCCTCCAAACGCTAAGGATACGCTAAGGTTAAGCCCAGTGGATGCGAATTAACCTTGATAAGCCTCCAATTTTTTATTTATGAAGTGCCTGCCGTGATTTATCGCTCACGGCCAACGCCGCGGACGCCGACGCTGACGACACCGGCTTTTCTGGGACACGAGCTCCTTAACGCTATCGCGTTAAAACTGCTGCTCGCTTTGGTAAGGCGAGAGACGCTAGCGTGAAGGAGCGCGTCTTCGAGCGTACGCGGCGCGCGCTGCAAACGCTGCCAATCGCATTACCGAGGCTCAGCGCGTCTGAGCTGAACTGGCTGTCCAATTCACGACGTAACCGGATCAAGCTGTTAGTCCCTTTCCCGAAGGGACTGGGCATCCTGACGTTTCCCGTCAACAGGCCGCCGTGTGCCAAGGAAACCTGCAACAAGGTCGCCAACAAGCGTTCGCTTTCATCTCTCGCTGTGCTCATTCGCTCGGTTACGCCGTGGGAGAACGCCGACGCTAACCGCAGGAATGGACGCTTAAGAGCTGCGCTCTAAGACGCAACCAGAGGTCCTAGTTCACTGCACATCCATGCTGCACTTCTTTACATAGGAGTGCATGTAGCGTTAAAAAAGCCAACGTGCTGCTCTAAATGCTAAAAATGTCGTTGCTTCAAGAAGCGATGTTCTTCTGCATAGTATGCACGTTCAGTTTTCACACTTCGCTGAATTGCCTGGCTTTAAAATTGTCAGATATCAACTCTTTTAATAACATGCTGTGCTAGGGAGACTGGCTGCGTGTTTTAAGCGTCTCTGATCTTGTTCTGCGGTATTCGCACCACAGAGTCTCTAAAGACTAAATTCTTCAACTGCAGACCAGAAAACGAAATAACATCATTGCAGGAAGCAATATTGTGGCTGTGAGAAAAGGAATCAGAGCGTAATAACGCGAGAGAGAGAAGATCTGCGATGAGCCAGGGTGTTTGCGTGGTGCTGACGCAGAGGCGTATAGCGCCGCGCGGTGCGAGTACTTGAAGTTTCCTGCGGGGAAACGTAGAAAAACCTTGAGACATATTTGATTGTTATTTGTGCTACCTGCCTACACAACAGTATGCGCAACTTTAGAACACAATATGCATTAGACAGTACGCATAGCCACGGTCCTCACAATATGATCGTGCCATCGGACTTGCAAAACATTATTTCTACGTTAAGACTGAAAATAACACAGCTGCTGAGTGATGCGTATGGAGCATTATTGCTCTGGCGAAGTACCAGACTCGTCTATTGCATGGAAAATATGCTAAATGTTTTCGCGCGCACGTGGGGGGTTATCAATACATAGTTTGTGGTGGTTTTGAGCTAACTGGTATCTCTGATCAATGATGACAGGTATTGAGTACAATCTAGGAGCGAATAACACGTGGAGACGCAAACACAAGCGTGCACTGACTACCGTACAGGCGGATCGCAGTGATCGCAATATATTATCGCCTCTGAAGGAATCCACCAAACAAAAGATAACAGGCATGCACACCATGGAATTACAAAGGGGGTTTGTTAAACAGGAGCTAACATGCAGCTAAAATGCAGTACTTGTTGCACTGCATTTTAGAATTGTGAAAACTTCACGCAGGAGAATGTGAAAAAAGTACAAGAAACCGCAAGTGGCATGCGTGGAGAGCTGTGTCTATGCAATCTCCTTTCGCGTGTCGGAACTTATATGGACCAGACAAGGAGGTGTTTTTATGATAGCCTTAGCGAGCGCAATTGAAACATTTATGAGATAGCGAAAGGGCGCATAGGCAGACATTGCGGTTGGCAACATCCTCCTTCTAGAATTCCGATGCTACTGCCAAAAAAAAGGACGACACAGATGACAGGGTAGATAACTGAGGCTGGAGAAATAAACGCCTGGAAATCTAATGTGTGAGCCATGCTTCACTATTTTTGCTTGCCAAGAAAAGGTTCAGATCATGCGCGGCAAGGCCCGCGGAAATGAGTGGCTCCTATCTGCTGGTCCTGTTAGGTGTGTCTGCTTTGTTTACAGGGAAACTGTATACCTCTACTATCCAAGGAAACTTTCCTGTCGTTGGCGTGGTAAGGAAAAAACTCCCCATACGTGGACGGCTCCAGGAGATAGTGCAATGCCGGGCCGAGCCGCGGCGCAGGTGAAGCAGGCATCAAGCACTCCCCATACGTGGGCGGATCCCGAAGTTAGTGCAATGCCGGACCGACCCGCGGCGGGACTGAAGCAGGCGTTAAGCGCTCCCCATACGTAGGCCAATCCCGAGGATAGTGCAATGCCGGGTCGACCCGCGGCGCAGCCAAAGCAGGCGTTAAGCACTCCCCATACGTGGGCTGATCCCGAAGATAGTGCAGTGCCGGGCTGACCCGTGGCGGAGCCAAAGCAGGCGTTAAGCACTCCCCATACGTGGGCTGATCCCGAAGGTTGTGGAATGCCGGGCTGACCCGCGGCGGAGCTGAAGCAGGCGTTAAGCACTCCCCATACGGGAGCCGATCACGAAGCTAGTGCAATGCTGGGCAGACCTACGGCTGAGGTGAAGCAGGCGTTAAGCACTCCCCATCTGATCTTAGTTGAAATCAAGAAAAAGAAATGGGGGGGGGGATGGGCAGGATGTGTAATGAGGAGGGAAGATAACCGATGGTCATTAAGAGTTACGGAATGGATTCCAAGGGAAGGGAAGCGTAGCCGAGGGCGGCAGAATGTTAGGTGGGCGGATGAGATTAAGAAGTTTGCAGGGATAACATGGCCACAATTAGTACATGACCGGGGTAGTTGGAGAAGTATGGGAGAGGCCTTTGCCCTGCAGTGGGCGTAACCAGGCTGATGATGATGATCATACTCGGGTCGATCCCGAAGCTAGTGCTATGCCGGGCCGACCCGCGGTGGAGGTGCAGTCCGCCATTAAGGTGCCCGCATACACAGTTTCCCTAGTCATCTTTCTTCGCACAATGGAGGGCACCGATTATTTTTTGTCTCCACTATGGAGAGGAAAACTTACTGTCACGGAAATGCTGACGCAGCCATCTTTTTGTGAAGATGGCGCTCTTAGCTAGGCGCAGTAATGCCACCTAGCGCGGTTTTCTTGTGCATTAGACTCAAGCGCCACCTGCCGGGGCACTGCGAGTGCCTATCGCGCGGAGCTAGGGCCAGTACCCACGCATACCCTCTGCAATAGTCTAGGTGTCGCATTCGTTCCTCCTATCGTTTCTCTTTTTTCTTGTTTTCCGTCCTTGTACACGTCTTGAAATGCTTTCAAGTAGCCGTTCTTTCCTGTCTTTATTTGTAATGTTAATAATAAGCAGTTGATATTTCTCAAAGCAAGCGTCTACACTGCCGGACGATGGAGCCCAATCCAGTGCCGTATAAACTACGGAGTGGCCGTTCTGTTGAATAACGAAAACATACAGATGAAAGTAAGATCATCAATAAGGAAGAACGAAGAATAGCTGCTGCGGTGCGACGAAAATCCGACAGATGCTTGATACTTGTAATTTGCGCTGAAATTAGTACATTTATCTTAACCGTTTGGGACTTGCTTTGATTGCTTTGATCTGCTTTGAACAGTTGATTGTAAAATATCCGGTTAACATATCTTGTTGGCTTAAACAGGCAGTAGTAGCACCAGGACCAAACCAACACCTAAATGAAGGATCTACTGGGGTCATTTGCTCTGTCAACTGCTTATCGAAAGTAATTAACCAGATAAATGGCAACCGAGCGGTACACTTTTCGTTAAGTAGAAAAATATGAAGCCAACTGCTAATGAAGCAAACGAAAGCTTCATAAAATTTATTTCTTCTTTTTAATGGTGAAATAATGATAGGCTAAATGAAAAGTAAAGCAAACAAACTTGCCGCTTGTGTGAACAGAACCCAAACCATTTGGCTGTTTGACGCTGATTATTTGGACCACTCGTGATTCTTTAACATCATCGCGAGTGTTTTCGCATTTCACGCCTGTCCGAATGCAGCCACCGTGGCTGGGATTGCATCCCGCGACCTTGCAGTAATCCAGTTTGAGGACGTCGTTTATGCTAGTAGCCACCAGGGGATCGTTAAAATTCCGCATGTAATATAAGAAAAACAAGGCATAGGGGTTTCGCTTACTTGCTATAGATAAATAAAAATTGATATGGAATTAAATTTTTGCAATAACCCCATATAGACATGCAGTTTTCGTCCACAGACAGGCCCAAATTCTTCTTGTTCATATTGATCCTTTGCACCTTGTTACCGATTTCTGATTGCAGAGTCACAAAGTTTGCCAATCATAAGTTAAAAGCTAAATGTATTTTTTTTTCACAGCAAATCAACTCAGTGGAAAGTGTTTTACTACGTAAATGTCGAAACGCACTTCTTAATAACTGACAAACACTCAAACAAAAGGTCAATGGTCAAGGTTTGACGCTGGTTATTTGGACCACTCGTGATTCTTTAACATCATCGCGGGTGTTTTCGCATTTCGCACCTGTCCGAATGCAGCCGCCGTGGCTGGGATTGCATCCCGCGACCTTGCAGTAATCCAGTTCGAGGACGTCGTTTATGCTAGTAGCCACCAGGGGATCGTTAACATTGCGCATGTAATATAAGAAAAACAAGGCATAGGGGTTTCGCTTACTTGCTATAGATAAATAAAAATTGATATGGCACTAAATTTTTGCAATAACCCCATATAGAGATGCAGTTTTTGTCCACAGACAGGCCCAAATTCTTCTTGTTCATATTGAGCCTTTGCACCTTGTTACCGATTTCTGATTGCAGAGTCACAAAGTTTGCCAATCATAAGTTAAAAGCTAAACGTTTTTTTTTTCACAGCGAATCAACTCAGTGGAAAGTGTTTTACTACGTAAATGTCGAAACGCACTTCTTAATAACTGACAAACACTCAAACAAAAGGTCAATGAGAGGTCTTGCTGCCTGGGGGTTGACCCGCGGTTCATGCTATATCGCTTTCTTTGTTATTCGGTTTGTTTTTAGTAGGCTCTTCAATTGCAGCCGAGACCTTTGTTAACAAGCCGTTAATGAAGCACAGCACATTGTATCCTTTATTTTTTCCTGACTGTGGAAAAAAAACTTGTCAATACGCAATGAAGCTCTTATATGTCCTTACGAATGTAACTATAATAAAGTATATATTAAAGTATAATAAAGAATGCTGCTTCTAGCCTGTATCCCGGCTTACGTCTAGTTTTCTTTCCAATCCATTTGCCTCAGATTTCAGATGTGATATTGTTCAAAGTAAAACCTCTACCAACTGCACAACCAGGGGATGGTACTTTGATACCAATACGAGACAGTGCTTTCCGAGTTGCACAACAGCGCCATTTTCAAGTCAACTAGAATGCCAGGGAGTGTGCCGAAGCGGTGAGCAATGTTTCTCGAAAGCGTTTCATTTTCATGATCTGTCAGCGCAGCAATAGACGAAGACAAAAAAGAAGAAGCGATCGTTTTTGTCTATTATTGCTTCAACCAATCATGAGCATATTCCAATTGACCTATTTCTCAATATTTCTCTTTTATACTTTATTAGTTGAGCAGCGCTGAAATGATCTGAATTGTCTTATGTGTGCGCGCACATTGAGCTATTCATGATAAAATTTATATGTTGTCGCTTGTATGTTTACTAGAACGAACTGTCAAGAAAAAATAGCACCTTACAACGTCAAGTAGTGTATCTCATATAGTGCATATTATTGTCACGTTGTAGTGACGACGAAGGAGACAGAAGCGAAAACTATAAATCACGCACTACCTCTTTATTGGGCGAACCTGTATCCAGCACCAAGAAGTTGCACTCAAGCACAACAATATAGTCAAGCACAGTCGACGATCGTCGAAGTCTGATCAGTGGGTGAAGCCCGTCGGCTTTAATACAGTACTCGTCGAAGATACCAGTGTTATCGCTGTTGCCGGCGTGCCTTGCAGAAAGTGCTCACAACTGGCATTGCAGATACAATCGTATTACCCAAGCTTCGGTAACATTTCACAACGAATGTAACCATAAATACCATTTGAGAAACGTGCGTTGCATGCAGGCGTGGCCTGCGGTGAGCGATAACGTTCAAAATGAGCTAGCCTGGGAAAAGCGGTCACCGGAGAAATATAAAGAACTACAGGTGTCAATATTTTAACGGTGTTCAAGTTTTGTAGTTCTTTGTGTGTTCTAGTGTATCATCTTATTCTGGTTTAGCACTGTGTTGTATTTGAATGACAGCCGTAATAGAATGGCTGCGCAAATCAACATGTAGTACTTTGTTGTGCCTTCGCTTACTCAGATGATTTCACAAACTCATGACCAATTTCATTTGCAATGCATGTGCCTTAGCAATTTAGTTTTTTTCATGCATTCCCGCTTAATTAGGTGTACGGAAATTATTAGTTGGAAGGTTGTGCTGCTGTCGTCCACCGCTTGCTTTCTTCTCTGGGTGCTTTATTTTGCGCAACACACAGTATAAGTCACTCCAAATGCGACAACTTTCGTTACCTTTGTTTATTCGAGAATCGGTTGTCTAGAGCAGTTTCAAGTAAAAAGTGCGCGATGAAACATATACAAAATAAATAAACATAAATTACAGAAACAAGAAAATGTTTATTGTTCACTGCGGAGTTTTCACTTGATCAAGACCATCAGCACCAACTGGCGTGATACAATTTCATTGTCCTCGCCATCGCCCTGAGAAACAGCCCCCAAAGACAGCGTTGACACACTTCAACATGCCGCTTTCTGAGCAGACAATCTTGAAATGCAGCCTGACACGGTCTTCTCAGCTGAAAGTGATGAACGCGCTACTGAAGTTGTTCCAGCCAAGTGGCCTGATTGGATAACTCTGATACTGCAGCATTGTTTTTTTCTTTGCGTGCACTTGTAGGTGTGCTCCCCCGTCTCTCTGTCTGTGCATGTGCTTTTGTTGTTATCTTTCTCCCTCCCCTAACACCTGCACCATTGCAGAGTAGCAAATTGGTTAATTACCTCCCGGTAAGCCTTTGCACTTTTCCCGTCTCATTTACCTTTCTTGATTAATTATCACTCCCTTTTGAAGTTAAATGGTAATCGAAGTACCAGTTTTCAGTTAAACCTTATTCTTAGCGACGATGACTATATGGCGGTAGCGAAAGCATGTATCTGAATGATTCTTCAGGTGTAATATGGAAAAGACATTCCTACTATGTTCAAGTGAGTGACAAGGCTGTCTCCTGCAATGCCCTATTTACATTGCGAACTGCTACTTGGTTCAAACAAATGTCTGCAAGGTAATCAGTTGTTTATCGTGGCTATCCTTTTTTACAGCGTTACCTTCAGCACAAGAGGTGAAGGTCGCCTTTTTTACAGCTTATCAGTATGGCCGCGTAAGAAACGAGCATGACTCTAAAGATATCAAAATTAGATGATCAAATGAAGTGCTCTAATTATTAAGAAATTGTTTCTAAAAGCCATTGTCACCTCATCCTGTCGATCACTGATAAGAGACCCTTGTTCCAACTTCCTTAAACGGACGTTGAAAATACTAGAACATCCCAATCAAACAGATGGTATCATAACTAAACGTTTTTTTTTGTTTCGAAATAAATTTCGAATAAGTTATTCTGCAACGTTGTTATACAAAATTGCTCCAGTGCTTTCAACTGCAGTGGTAATTATACGTACTCATGGCAGGCTGCGAAGGGCTCGCGGTCATCGAGTAAACTTGGCTTCCTATTTGTCTTAGGACATGTGACAACAAGATTGTTGTATTAGTAAGCGAATGTTTACTGCAGTGTGCGCTGCCACTAGAACTACGAGACTTACATTGTTTAGTACTCTAATAGGTTGCTATCGCTATGACTGCTGTGAATTTCGAGTGAAACTGCAAATAATTATGCTTGATTTGAAATGAATTCAGAAATAAATAGTCACTTTAGTCTATGTTTAAACAGATAGTCTCTCACTAACACTTTACGATTGCAGGGGAAGCTTGCAATTTTCAAGTGGAAAGTGACCTGTGCTTGCTCAATGTGTTTCCTGTGTACGCCTTCGATTTGATCTCACGAAATTGCTTCATGACATACGACTGTTCTTTCTTCGGAAATAAGTTCCCCACTTCTCAGGAATGCGAACACACTTGCGGAAGACGTAAGTAACCCTGTTACATTGATAGGGTAGATTCATGTTGTAGTTATTGATTGTGTGCCTGAATGTTATATATATATATATATATATGGCAATGTTCACTCACCGACAACTACGCCGACGCTGACACCGGCGCCGGATTTTCTGCGACACGGGGCCTTTAGAGCTATCATGTTAAATTAAGAGGAGATTCCTCTTGTGAAAAGATGGATTAGAAGCCCATCTTTGCAAAGTTTGAAGTAAGTTTTGTTGTAAAGGAGCCCTCTTCTATGACAAGTGATACCTTCTACAGAACACTAATGTGGCATAGCCCTCAATGAGGCTGATGGAGTGCTTGGTACTATCCCAGGCGTTAGTATTTATAGACACCTTGCACACTGTTGTCGATGAATGCGAGTGTTTCATAGCACATACGTGTCGAGCAAGATGTAGGGCAGGCAACACAGATTTTATATGGTACCTTCTTTTCTATAAGACGCGGATAACTGCATTACCAGCTGCAAGACCACAAAGGCTAAACACGGTTTTTGAACAAAACGATGCCTAGTGGGTACTCATGATGAGTTATTCGAATGTTATATCATGTTTTTAGAACTTTATCACGAATCCGGGCTTTTAATGTATGCAGGCACGTACCCAGGGGGGGCACGGTGGGTGCCCGGGCCCCCCCTCCCCACCCACGCCACCCCTCCTCACACATTCCTAAAGCGCCGCCAGATCAATGTTGACACTTGGCAGCTGTTCATCGGTCAGCATTATGCTGCCTTGTTCAATGCTTTTAGATGGCGGTAGTTATCGGCCTCTCTTGTAATGTGAAGGACAGTTTTCTCATAGATTCCGCACCCGCGCAATTAACTCGAGATGCGTTCAGTTGTCACCATCTATTCAACCGTCACGCCCATAGCTGTTGCTTTTGTTAGTTCAACCTTCTTTGTTTAGGCTGATCCTGGGGCCAGGAGGGGGATGCGGCTGTACTCTCATGGAACAAGTTGCGGCCAGAGAAAACGCCATTTGCGTTTAACTTTTCCCTTTGCTTCATTATTTCCTTGAGTTACGCCTCGCCGCGACGCTGGCAGATGCCCGGAACCATCTACACGTGATATGGTTTAGATAAGGTGGGAAATAAAATAATGTGAAAGAGAGTCCATCATGAAACCCTGCAATAACCTTTAACCCATAAGCAAGATGACTGTCGCCCGTTACCTCGTCTGTTTTTCCCTAATTGTATAGCACTTTTCGTGCAAAATTGGCAACTGGAAACAAAAATCGCAAGGAGTTGAGAAATTAAGCGATCTACTAAGGGAGAGAGCCAAGGCAACAACCAAACTGCAAGCAAATGCGAATAATAAAAAAGTTAACCGTTGTTTATGAGAATATTTACGGATCAACATCTTTTTATTTAAGAAGGAAGTAGAGAAAACGCCGTTGAATGATGCTTCTACAGTTATCGGTCGAACCGCCTCACCTAGCCACTTCTCTGCTGTGCTTATGTGGGTGTTTTTCTAACCTTTCGCGGTGAGCGCAGTACGTCTAGAATCGCAGAGTCCTGCGCTCTACGCGGTTGTATGGGACTGGCGGCCGCACAGCGTCACGCAATTCGCGGAACTGTCAAAACTGATCAACAAGGCGAAAATAACTGATATTCGAAACTATAACATGAGAGAGACTGAAGAAGCCGCAAAAAATGAACGCAGCCTGAAATCAGTAAAAAAGAAACCTGGCATAGGACAAACCATGATGCATGCACTAAAAGATAAGAAGGATAATATCATCAGCAATCTCGAAAATATAGTAAAACCAGCGGAAAGTTTTAAGCTGACCTGTATACAGTACCCAGAGGAGTCACGATACCTCACTTAGAAACAGTAATGAACAGGATACAGAAACTCTTCTATAACTAGCGATGAGGACAGAAGGGCCCTGCAAGACATGAAACAATGAAGATCGGGAGGAGAAGGTGGAATAACAGTCGACTTAATCAAAGATGGAGGAGACATAATGCTTGGAAAACTGGCGGCTCTTTAAACGAAGTGTCTATCGACTGCAAGGGTCCCAGAAAACTGGAAGAATGCAGACATTATACTAATCCACAAAAAAGGAGACGTTAAAGAATCGAAAAATCATAGGTCTATTAGCTTGCTCCCAGTATTATATAAAATATTGACCAAAATAATCTCCAATAGAATAAGGGCAACACTGGATTTTGTCAACCAAGGGAACAGGCTGGCTTCAGGAAGGGATACATTACAATAGATCACATCCATGGCATCAATCAGGTTATCGCGAAATCTGCAGAGTAAATAAGCCTCTCTATGTGGCTTATATAGATTACGCAAATGCATTTGATTCAGTAGAGATACCAGCAGTCATAGAGACACTACGTAATCAAGGAGTACAGAACGCTTACGTAAAAAGCTTGGAAAATATGGCTACATGCGTGTGGTATTTGTTTGTTTGAACGAGGCGCGTGGGCGCCATCACTCCAGAAAAGAGGAGGAAGAACGAACTGGGCACGCGCTGTGAATCTAACCGGTCAGCGCTGCAACTGTTGTTGTAAATATAATCTGTAAATAGCTTCTCGTCTTACTGACTCGTCCTTCGCGTAAGAATATCTACAGAGGTTCTACAGCTACCTTAATTCTGCACAAGAAAAGCAGGGAGATACCTATAGAGAAAGGGGTCAGACAGGGAGACACAATTTCTCCAAACCTATTCACTGCGTGCTTAGAAGAATTCAAGCTATTAAACTGGGAAGGCCTAGGAGTAAAGGTCGACGGCAAATATCACAGCAACCTTCGGTTTGCCGATGATATTGTTCTATTCGACAACAATGCAGACGAGTTACAACAAATGATTGGAGACCTTAACAGAGACAGTCTAAGAGTGGGGTAGAATATTAATACGCAGAAGATGAAGATAATGATAAATAGCCCGGCAAAGGAACAAGAGATCAGGATCGCCAGTCGGCCACTAAAGACTGTGAAGGGCAACACTGGATTTTGTCAACCAAGGGAACAGGCTGGCTACAGGAAGAGATACTTTACAATGGATCACATCCATGTCATCAATCAGGTTATCGCGAAATCTGCAGAGTACTATTGCAATGTGTACGTGTATCTAGGTCAATTAATCACAGGGATCCCTGATCATGAGAAGGAAATTCACAGAAGAATAAAAATAGGTTGGATCGCATACGGCATAAATTGCCAGCTCCTGACTGGAAGCTTACCATTATTAATGAAAAGTAAGGTGTGCAATCAGTGCATTTTGCCAGTGCTGACATATGGGGCAGAGTCTTGAGAGCTATTTAAGGACCGCGCAAAGAGCGATCGAACGAATATTGCTAGGCATAACGTTAAGAGAGAGAACGAGAGCAGTTTGGATCAGAAAGCGAACGGGTATAGACGATATTCTAATTGACATCAAGAGGGAAAAAATGTACCTTGGCAGGTCATGTAATGCGCCGGTTAGATAACTGTTGGACCATTAGGGTTACAGAATGGGTACCAAGAGAAGGAAAACGCAATCGAGGACGACAAAACACTAGGTGGAGCGATGAAATTAGGAAATTCGCGGGTGCTTGTTGGAATGGGTTGGCGCAGGACAGGGGTAATTGGAGATCGCAGAGAGAAGCTTTCGTCCTGCAGTGGACATAAAATAGGCTGATGATGATGATGATAATGATGATGATGATGATGATGATGATGGAGTTGTTGCCCCCCCCCCGAAAAGAAATCCTGGGTACGTGCCTGAATGTATGCCTTTATTTGTATTGCAGAGCCAAATTATGTCGAGAGCTCGTAAAGCGAATTTTATACACTGGCTTTGTCTTCTTCGGCGCAGTAGCCTTGTGTCATTATGGCTATAATCAATTGACTGAGATGGCGGAAATTTGTCTTTTTCTCCATATCCTCGTACCGGTTGGTCCCTTTTTCTCTGCAGAGAAATGAAAACGCGACGCGTCGAAGAAAGGGACTCCTGTTCCATAATTCTAGGTCAGGATGTTTCGGGTGGATTCTGTTACTGCTCGTATGTTATCGAAGGTGTTTCACAACTGTTAGCTTCAGGAACACGCTAGTACCATGACGTATCAACTGTAGAAAGTCTCGCCTACACGACTTGCACTTTCAAATATGTCTTGCACTTTCAAATATGACTTTTTGTCCTTGTCAGGGACAGGTAACATTGCGGTTACTCTGAACAGAAAATTCAACACACTTGTACCAAGATAAGCTCATTGTAAACAGTCTTTATGCGTGCTTAAAATAGGCAAAATAGAGGAATTGCCACACATGAATTTCGACATTTCATTGCATCCGCAAAACACTGCGTGGCATGTCGAAACTTGTTATCGTACTTACAGACCTGAGACTGAGAGATGTAATAAAGTGACACATTATTTTACTTTCCAGCTTAACATCTCGTATGAAAGCATTACTAGATAACGAGGCACTCTTCAGAAATTGGTGAATTTAATCTTTAGCCGTAAGCCAAATGGGGCCTTTACTAACGATTTGGGTTATTCAAAGTCATGGAGCGCTTCTTCACTGAGAAAATGTTCAAACTCACGCAGGAGATCTGCAAACTACGAAGGGTATGGTCGTGCCTCTTCTGCATCCTGGTCAACAGAACCTCATTGGCCAAGCTACTGCTCAGTCGCAGATGAACCTTGGCGGTGGAAATATAGTGCCGCAGTTACCAAGTGGTAAGTAAACTGAAGTGTTGGTACTATCACTTTATCATGACTTCATTTTAGTTCTTGATAGATATTTACAATGCACACCTCATATACTACGGAGGCCCAACTCGAAAAGCACAGAGAAAATGTGTAAGCTTGCCAGGGCGGTACTAAGAACCGCACGACTTACGACTTAGAGATAGAAGACAAGTCTAGCGTTCCGATTCAGCTGCAGCACTGGCTGCTGTAACATAACCTTTTGTTTAAGGATAAATACTTGAACTTGTATGGCACAAATGTCCAAATTTCATCTATCTATGAAGCCCTACAAAGAATTATTTACATGCAAAAAGCGCAACTAACCACGAATAGACCTAAATTTTAGCAGAACACACGTGTGGCGCTCTCACTCAACAGCAAGACTAGCTGCTGTATCTGAAGCTGTATACAAGGATATGGACGTGAAATAATTGTATCGCACAAATATTGTTCTTTTCATGAAACAACAGCCCACTCTGGAGTTCTTGAAATAAATATCCATATACAGAAAGCAATACTTTGAGTGCAGGGTAACGGTTCCTATGAAAAGCAGCAGAGAGAAGTATGTCGTGCGTTGAAAGAAATTAAAATTGATCGAGACATAAACTTTTATGTGTGTTATGGTTGAGTATCTTCCCAATAGGGTGGAACTCTTAGTTGAGGGCCCTATTCGTGGTCCCTCCATGTGTCCGCTAAATCAGCAGCCGCTAATACTTCAAGTCTAAGCTGATCAGCCCGGCACCCCAGGATCAAGTAGAGGGAAGAGCAATTGGTATTAGGCTTGGGTGTCCTTAGCTGGGGCGGGGGTGTAAACTGTTATACAAAAGCACAGTATGAAATAGAAATTGGTAGTAGGCGCGGCTGTCTTTAACTGGGGGGGGGGGAAGGGGGGACTTTAGTCTGTTCAACAAAACGGACTGAATGAATTGTTGGATTTGTCTCTGCTGGAAAGATGGAATGCTCAATAGAATTTTGCTACAGTTGCTTTCTCGTACGACAATATTATGGAACGCGCGTGCTGAGAAATGCAGTTTCTCGCTAAAGATGACAATTTTGTGCAAACGAAAGAGGAGGTCGGATTTTTCTGAAGGCTATGAGCCCAGCATTGGTTCGATTCATAAAACTGACTATGGTGATGCAGCGTACAGAACAGGTGTCGTCCATATTGAACATCTAAATTTATAAAAACTGCAACACGAACCAAGGCATGACAGCCACAGGTTATATATATATATATATATATATATATATATATATATATATATATATATATATATATATATATATATATATATATATATATATATATATATATATATATATATATATATATATATATATATATATATATATGTATATATATATATATATATCGTTTACAAATTTTACGCCTCCCCGGAGTTTCTCATGATAATCAACCGATTGCAACGTGATCATTATTAGATTCACAGAATGGCATATATTTACATTCCTTCTATTTCGTTTAACGTACCCACATAACCTTTTTTTTAATCAGAACCAAACTTATTCGGCAACAGTGACAGCTGCATAAAGGGTCTTCTCTAGTGCTCTACCTAGGAAAATTACTTTGCCTCCGTTTTTGTTTACCATTTGCACATTTCTGTGAGAATTATTCCGTTTGATGCTAGCCGCCTGGGTGTCACTTCAGCGTCGTGTCATTACTGCTTACCTGAACCACTACAAGGACATCAGCGCTACGGTTTGGACAATTGTTGTAGGCGTCCAATATTATATGTGTGAGCTCTACGAATGTCATCGGAATGAAGCTGGTGAAACGGAAGGCCTACTCGACCATATGGCAATAAATTGTTCAAGAATGAAAGCCATAATTGAGTGACAATTTTTCGAAGCAGGAAACGCAGACTCCTCTATATTCTGTCTTCTTGTCAAGTCCATTTTACGGAACATGATGGCTTCTGTAATCCCTGAATTTTTTAGTTTCTCATTGTTAATCCGAAGAGATTACCATTCTCTTGGGTCCAGTGAATAATGCCACTAATGACGATACTTTCAATATTAGTCTCCGAAAGCAACAGTGTTTGTTCCATTCTTTCTTTACTCGGGTGACTTCTTGATGAGATGTATGCGCCAGTGTAGACGATGAGTCGTACATAATAATCCTGACAGACAAATAGTGCGAACCCAATATAATAAGAACAGTTCTATAACCAATAACAAATCCAGAAGCTGGTGAGTGCAACGCTGCGCACCTACGTTTGTGGTCCTTTCCCGTTCTGCACGATAGAAAGGTTGCAACTATTCAAGACTGTGCACTGCACATGATGTCAGTGAAAGTACTAGGCTGGATTTGAAGTACCTATGCTAGTTCGGTACGTGGTCGTGGTAATGTGCATATCACTTAAACGTAACATCCCTGCATAAGTTCTATGAGTTCAAATACGGGAGGTATGACAAACTGTGATGCGTGTGTTATGTTTGATGTGGTCCATTCAGGCGTCGGACTACAGCCCGGAAGCTCCATCACGACGGGCACCCAAGTACAGAGCCAACAAGGAAGCGTAAACGCTTTGGTGGGACATCAAACAACCACAACACAGTCAATGACAACTACTGGTGCAGGAATAGGGGTGATTTCTATAACAAATGGTGAGCGTGCTTCATTTTTTTTCCGCACAATGTCGTAGCTTTAGATTCTTAACGACTTAATCGTCGCATACAGTGGGCTGGTACACCTTAAAATTCAGAAGTATGCGCCACTTTGTTTGAAGCAAAACACACAATTAAACCTATCTGTGTCTCCTAAAGTGTTACTTCGGCAGCCTAAACTTGTTTTCCCGTTCTCTTTTGTTATCATCTTCATTAAATTTCACAATACTTTCAATAAATGCCAAGTTGAAAGAATGCCCTCTTGTCTTCAAGTTTTGTCCTTGACTCCGCCCTTTTTTTCAATTTGCCTAGCCGGAGGTAATTTCAAATGCGAGCTCATTCGAGGTCCCACAGTTTGTCGCAGATGCGCGCGCACCTACATGCGCCCTCTCGATGGTCGCTATTGGCTCGGTCAGTGCTTGCTTCACACGCATGTGCACCTTCTCCCAGTTGCCTGCTTGCCCAGATCTAGTAACTTGGCGCCTACTCGCCTTTCTCTATTCGCCGGTACTTGTGTGCGTGCCACAAATAGTCGTGGCTCGGTTGCGCTTACTGCGCTTTTTTGCGCGTATACCTTGACCTCGTCGACAATGTGGCCAGGAAAGTACCAAGGGGAAGAGGAGCGTAAAAGTGCAAAGGCTCTGCCGAGACTAGAGGTGGTATGCGACGTGCACCGAAGCGACGACGCAGAAGGTGAAGCGACGCGCCTACTAGATACGCACGGCGGAAGACAGCAGCACGCCGAGAGAACTAGAGCTGAACAAACCGAGAACCACCGAGAACAAGCGGCCCCGACTGGAGTACTGGCTATTGCGGGACACACACGCCTGGTTTCAAAAATACTTCGTTGAAGACAAATTGAGCGCTGCGTGTAGCGTCTGAAACCACCTCTACTAGCCATTGTACGTCTTCAGGGCGTCGCTGCCCGCCCATGTGGCAGTCTTCTAGTGATCATTCCCCCGCAGGGCATGATCTCGTTGCGGCTTTACGCCACGTGTGGAGAAGTGCGTCCTAATAATTTAGATAATAATCGAGCATGGCATCTGCCATAACTTGTTGCGATGCAAAGCATGACCCTTTGACAATCGGCAAGTGCGCCTTTTCTACTCATTGGGAATTGCCAACAAAGTGGAGGATTGCGAGAGCAGTTTAGATGGTAAGTTTTTTTGCGATAGTTGTAAACATTTGCGTTAGAATATTCTCATTGGTAGCTTACTAAGCTGAAATGAGCCCATGGCGGGCTAAGAATTTGTGAGGAGCAGCAAGCTCAGTATCCGAGTCATGAAATTCATCTTCTAGAGATAGAGGACACACTCCGTCGATTATATAGAAAGACCGAGACTTCAGCTTAGGAAGATGTCCACCCGCGTTAACCTGGTGAATTAGCGCGGCTGGATATATTTTAGACGAACATCTTCTGTAGGTTATTTTTTTCCAGACTTGTGATTACGTGGACCCGCATCAGAAGGTTTTCGAAAAGAATACGAAATTATGCCGCTCAGGCATCAGCCCAAATGACGGGATGGCTTTTGGTACTGCCTCAGGGCGCTTAAGGTTATCGTGGCAGTTTGAGCTAAGAACAACGACGTCATGACTGTAGACTAGATTGGTCTGCTATTTGAAACCATTCAATGCCGTGTTCACTACACACGGCAAAGTTGAGGGTGCCGGGAGAAAGGCCGAATGTAGTGACCTTCAATTCATTGATGCCGCTGGCGTGATAAAGGCTGAAATGAAGCTTACGAGAAAAAGAATAACAAAGTAGGTGTATCCATACCAGTTATCTGCTTTCCAACATTGGTTTTTGAAAGGTCTTGTTCAGTAAATGTTGTGCTGTGCTAGAAGTCCATGATGAACTTTGTTTCCTTCAACCCTGCACCGGATACCTGTTATTTTGACAGATAATAAAATAGGCGATTACGTTCGAAAACTTTTGCAGGACAGCAACAATCCACAGGCCACGCAGTCAGCAGCATTAATGCCGTCGAACCATCCGCAAACTTGAGTCAACATGTAGGTATTGGTCAAGCGACTCCGCCACAGACGATGCCTGGAACTGCTGGGGAACAAACAGCCCACGGTGAGTTATTTTCGTTAAACTTAGTCCACATTCTCATTCTATCAGTCTGTGGAAGGTATGATGTTTACGTGAGTTTAGCTCGTTACAGCAGACTCAATGCAAGAATTAAATATCAAGTTGTATTCTTCTGGTCATCACTTCTTTATAGGCAATAAGCATAATAAAGTCAGTCAATATTTTTCCAAAGCCGCAACGGGGAAGATACGGCTTGTCAAAACATGTATTGATTATTCAGTCATACATCCTGAAGCCCTATAGGGGGCTATGACAGAAAGGCAACTCCCCGCAAGCGGGAGAATGCCCAGATGTTCAGAATTACGCATGCAATGTCTTACGAATTAGTTGTCGTGGCGGCCATCCTGCCACCCACTTTGTTTGTTGCTCGCGTACATATACGTGCTCAGCCCTGACAATCTTACACAGTCAACTGAAAGCTATGAACTGCATGACAAAGTTGTTTGTATGTGACCATTGTTTATCTTCTAAATCCTATGTTCCCTGTGCTCCAACTCTGTCGCAGCTACGGAATTACACTTCCACCAGCGTTAACTGCTTTTACTGCTGCTGTTCACAGTAGGTCGACACTGACATAGCAAGTCGACAGCACATCGCGAGTGTGGCGCTCCGACTGAGTAGCGCAACTAGCCGCACTAGCTGAATCTATATACAAGAATAAGGAGTTAAAATATATTAATAGCAGAAATATCGTTCTTCTGATGCAATTCTAGTACAGTATGGAGTTCTCGAAATAAATCTTCACATAGGGAAAGGGCATGAGTACGATAAAGAGCAGACACATGTGTCTAGTGCGCTGAAAGAAAGTATGCGGAATCGGGATATGAAAATTTGTTTTCGTTATGGCAGCGTATCTTCCTAGTAGGGTGCATCCCTTAGTTGAGGGCGCAATTCGTGAGTACTCTGTGTGTCCGCTTAATGAGCAACCGGTAGTACTTCGATTCTCAGCTGAACAGGTCACTCGCGCAGGAGAGGGTTCGGCCAAGTCAGAGAAACTTGTAGTAGGCACGCCTGTACGTAGTAGTGCTCGTAGTAGGCACGGCCTGTAATCGGTTCAACAAAACGGACTGTGTGAATGTTGGATTTATCTGTCTTGTAAAGATGCAATGCGGAATGGGATTTGACTAGAGTTTCTATCTCGTGCGACAATAATGTGTCGTGCGCGTGCTGTGAAGCGCAGTTGCTCGACAAAAATGGCAATTTTATGAGAATGACGAGGATTTCAGAGTTTTATGAAGGTTATGACGACAGCGTTGGTTCGGTACATAAAGCAGACTTTAGTGATGCAGCATACAGCACAGGTGACTTCTATAGTCAGCAGCTAAATTGAACAAGCCTGTAAAACGAGCCACGTCCTGAGAGGCGCAGGTTATGTATACACACACACACACACACAAATGCACGCACACACACACACACACACAGATATAAATATATATATATATATATATATATATATATATATATATATATATACCAGACGGCTTTGCAAGGGCTGTCCGCAGCTCGGGGCTCACTGGCGATCACGGCACGGCCCTTCATCTTCCTGTTCAGTCGGCACACACACATAAGCGCGTTTGCTTCAAAGCAGTATATATATATATATATATATATATATATATATATATATATATACACATCGCTTCAAAAATTTAACTAATCTACGCAGTTTCTGAGGACGAACCTTAACTTAAACATTGATCATTACTAGGTTCTGACGAGAGCATGATGCGTAAAGTTCGATACTTTCGTTCTATCTATATCGTTTATTTATAACGCACTATTTTTATTCTGTTTAGTCAGTAAAAAGTATTCGGCAACAGTGATAGATGCATAAATGCTCTACTTGTGCTCTACTTTGCAAGATTACTTTGCCATAAGTATATTGTATTTGCAGCATTATGAGGGAAATACCTTCGTGGATGTCGCATAAGCAATTTGTCATGACTGCTTTCCTGAACGACTTCAAGAACATCAGGACCCCCCCCCCCCCTTTCTGTGTGTGCTGTAGGCTATCAATACTATGTGTTTGAGCTGTGCGAATTGAAACCAACGAAAGTTGAAGAAATGAGTGAACAACTCGACGACTGCCCAAGAAATTATTCAAATACGGAAACTGTAAATTTGAGTGGCAGTTTTACGAAGCAGAAAACGCAAACTCGTCTATACTGTTTCTTTCTGTTCGGTCCATTTTAAGGAACATGGTGGCGTGTTTTATCCCCTTTTTCGTACTTAGGAAAAGCAAATTCCAAGTAGAACCAACCTTGCGTTGATAACGTTGCACACGATTACTTTAGTATAACAAGGGGCACGCAGCATATTTCGATGACGAGCATAGTCAGCCGCAAAAATGGTGCAACCTTGCAGAGTCCATGGCTTGAAGAACTCGTAATGAAGTAAGCGACAACGGCGTGCGTTGTAAGTAACATAAAAACGAGCCAATACTAGTTTTATTGTTGGATACCGGGGATGGGTCGGAAAACTGGACTGGTAACGTCCTTGAAGTACACCAACTAACCAGCCATTCCAGCTCACAGATTGTACATAATATTTTCTTTTTAATATATGACCAATACCAATACATCTTCTTAGTTTATCCGAAGAGATTACCATTTCTTTCTGTCGAGTGAACAACATGACTAGTTACAATACTTTGAAAATTTCTGCCCCCAGAACAGTAGTATTTGCTCCATCTTTTCTCTCTCTGATCGTTGCTTCAAGAGGTGTACGCAGTAGTGCAGATGCTGAGTCGTAAATAAAAACCCTGACAAATAAATTCTGCTGCTACATTAGCCATTAAAAATAAAAAGCTCTTGCAGAACCCACAATAAATCCAGAAGCTGGGAAATGCACCTTTAATTAATTAATTTAATATTTGGGGTTTTACGTGCCAAAACCACTTTCTGATTATGAGGCACTCCGTAGTGGAGGACTCCGGAAATTTTGACCACCTGGGGTTCTTTAACGTGCACCTAAATCTAAGTACACGGGTGTTTTCGCATTTCGCCCCCATCGGAATAAATGCACCTTTCTAACACTGGTTCCGTTTGTGTACTTTTTCCGTTCTATTAGCTGGAGAGACCTCAACTGTTCAGGACGGCACATTGCATATGATGCCTACGTAAGCAATAGGCAGGGTCTGCAGTACTTACTTTTGTTCTGTGCATGGTCGTGGTAATTTACACATCAAATAAATTTAACGTCCGTGCATAAGTTCTCTACATAGGAATATGGGAGATATGACAAAACGTGTGGCGTCTGTTTTTTTTATGTTGGTTATTGCATGGCTTATTCAGGCACAGGACAACAGCTTGGAAACGTTATAACTATGGCCAGCCAAGTACAGGGCCTATCAGGAAATGTGTGGAACCAGAACACGAGCCTCAGCCTATGCGTCTCTTAAAGTGCCACTTTCTTTGGCAGTCTCAATTTGTTTTCGTCTTCTTTTTGGCAGTCATCTATATTTAAACTTCGCAGTGGTTTCAATTAACGTGAACTTGAAAGAAAGCACTCGCGTGTTCACGCTTTGTTCTTGACTCGCCCTTTTTTTCAATTTACCTCATCATCATCATCATCATCCTGGTTACGCCCACTGCAGGGCAAAGGCCTCTGCCATACTTCTACAACTACCCCGGTCAACTGGTGATGGTGCCCATATTGTGCCTGGAAACTTCTTAATCTCATCCGCCCACCTAACTTTCTGCCGCCCCCTGCTGCGCTTCCCTTCCCTTGGGATCCAGTCCGTAACCCTTAATGACCATCGGTTATCTTCCCTGCTCATTACATGTCCTGCCCATGCCCATTTACTTTTCTTAATTTTAACTAAGATGCCACTAACTCGCATTTGTTCCCTCACCCAATCTGCTCTTTTGTTATCCCTTAACGTTACACCCATCATTCTTCTTTCCGTAGCTCGTTGCGTCATCCTCAATTTAAGTAGAGCTCTTTTCGTAAGTCTCCAGGATTTTGCCCCGTACGTGAGTCCTGTTAAGACACCGCTGTTATACACTTTCAATTTGCGTAGTCGGAGGTAATTTCAAATACAAGGCCATCCAAGGTCCCACAGTTTGTCGCGGATACACGCGCACCTACATGCGCCCGCTCGATGTCGGCTATTGGCTCGGCTCCTTGCATCACGCGCATGCGCGCTGTCTCCAGGTGCCTGCTTGCCCAGCTATAGTAACTTGGTGCCTACTTACCTTGCTCTATTCGCCGGTACTGGGGTGCGCGCCACAAATAGGCGTGGCTTGATTGCGCTAACTGCACTATTTTGCACGTAGACATTGTTGTCTTCAACACTGGACCCTTGAAAAAATGAAGTGGAAGAGGAACGTAAGAGTGGAAAGGCTCTGCAGAGACTAAGGGGGTATGCGACGCGCACCGAAGCGACGAGGCAGGAGGCGAAGTGACGGGCCTACTAGATACCCGTGCGGCATGACAGCAGCAAGCCAAGCGGACTATCACTTAACAAGCCCAGAACCGCCGAGAACCAGCGGCGCCGCCTTTAGTACTGGCTTTTGCGGGACGCACCCGCCTGCTTTCAAGAACACTTTTTTGAAAGACAAACTTGGAGCGGCGTGTAGCGCGTTCAACCCCCTCTGCTTACGATTGTAGGTCTTCAGGTTGTAGCTGCCCGCTCGTGTGGCGCTCTGACAGCGATATCGTTGCCGTTTTAGGCCACGTGCAGGGGTGAAATGCTTCGCATTACCATAGATAATCATTGACGAATGGTATCTGCCGAAACGTCTTGCGATGCACAGCATGACCCTTTGAAAGTCGGCAATTACTGATTTTCTAGTCACTGGGATTTGCCAACAAAGCGGAGGATTGCTTTGCGATAGCTGTAAGCATTTGTGTTGGAGTATTCTCATGGGAAAGTTAACGAGTGTGTAAAATGCACCTATGACGAGCTAATAATCTCTGAGGAGCAAAAGGCTGAATGTCTGAGTCATGAAATTATACTTCTAGAGTTAAAGGACACACTCATTCAATAATATAGGAAGACGGAGACTTCAGCTTTAGAACAGGTCCACCCGCGTTAACCTGCTGAATTAACGCGGTTGGACATCTTCTTTAACATATCTTTTTACGTCATTTTTGATGGCTGCCATCTTATGGTGGAGTAAAAATTAACTTTGACGTAGTAGTTCTGCGGAAACCCGCAAGGTGGAGAGAAGTAATTAATAAAGGGAGAAATCAGACATCCACCCGTTCGTAGCAATTGCTAAAAAGGAAACCCATACGGGTTCCTCGATAGAAAAGCCTCAGAGTTGAAGAAAAAATTCGTCCTGGTCCGGGACTCGAACCCGGGACCACCGCCTTTCCGGGGCAGCCACTCTACCATCTGAGCTAACAAGGCGGCTAGATGACAGGGCGAAGTCGAAGTTGTCGACAACATGTAGTAGTTCTGTGGAAACCCGCAAGGTGGGGACACCACCCTTTGTAGTAATTGCTAAGAACGGGTTGAACTTCATTCAATCGTACCGTTTCCGTTTATCAATTACTTTATAAACTTGGTAGTGTACAGTTCATTGTATGGCAGCACCTGTCAGCTAGAACAGATTGAACTCTTTATTGGGCGTAATTGTGTCCAGATAAACAAGTAACCCTCAAGTACACCAATAATGGTGAGCAAAGTCAGCAATGGTGGAAAATAGCATGTGTTACTGTTCAAACGCGTAGGCTTTTGTACACGACTCGTCGAAGATTCCAGTGTAAGCATTGGTGTCCGCGTGCCTTCCAGAAAGCACTACATAATTCCGGTCGTGCCTACAATGTCTTTACACAAGGTGCGGCGAGAAGATACACAACAGGTAGAATCAATGACAACTTTGAGTAAGTTGCAATAATGCAGGCGTGTCTTGTGCTAAGCGGTAACTAAGTTTCTTTTTGTGGGTAAAATGCAGCACCCGTGTTAAGGGATAAATATGTAAAAGTGTGAATTCCCTCCCTTAAAGAGCATCTTCCAAATGGTAGAAACACGGTAGGAAAAACTAAACTCACAAAAATAAAGAAAAAGTAACAAAACAACAATATATCAGTGTTCTTTATCACTGGTAGAAAGGCTTAAGGCCCAACACATGTACTAGTTTAGGTCGCGAGCGGCGCCGCAGTGATTCCGTAGTGCCATTTTAGAGTCCTGTGTGCGGATACGTAAATAAGTTTGTAGGGCAGGGAATAGCACCATAAACCTTTTCACTATGTCCTCACCGGTGTATTGGGGCCCAAGCCCAAGCAGGGTTGCTTTGGTGGTATTCCACGTACCGTCGTACAGGGTTATAGTGTCGGCTGTTCGTCCATTCCAGGTTCTTTATGCGCAAGCGGGAGAGTTGTCGCGCTTCATCGGCACGCTGGAGAAAGGCGGCTAGGGCCAGATTCTATTCTTTGGTAACGTGACGCAGCATGGCGTCCAGCGTTGTCACCAGGTTTCTCTCGGTAAACCAGCTCGAACGCCACCATCTGGGTTCTTTTGCACTGCCATGTTAGCAAACGTCACGTACACAAGGCGGTACGGTCACGTCTTATGTTCGACATCAACGTACGTTGCTAACCTATCGATGAGCGTCTTGTTCAGTCTTTGGGTAGTTCATTCGTCTGCGCGTAGTAAGCGGTTGTCCTATGGTGTTTAGTCTGGCTATATTGCAGGATAGCCTGCGTAAGCTCAGCTGTAAAAGCTGTTGCTCTTTCTGTGATGAGGACTTGCGGCGCGCAAGACGCAGCAGAACATTCTCAACGAACAATTTTGCAACTTCCATCGCACTACCTTTGGGCTAGGCTTTCGTTTCGGCGTAGCGGGTAAGATAGCCGGTTGCCACGACGATCCACTCATTCTCGTATGTTGACGTCGAAAAAAGCCTCAACAAGGCCATCCCGAATAGATGACAGGGTGGCGTGATTGGTTGCGTTTGGGGGCCTGTTTCTACTGTTTCCCTTTGTGGGACTTTCACGTTCTACAAGCTGGAGAGACCCCAACTGTTCACGACAATGCACTGCCTATGATGTCTGTGCAAGTACTAGTCTAGATCTGGAGTACTTACGTTTGTTCTGTGCATGGTCGTGGTAATGTACATCTCAATTAAACATAACATCCGTGCATAAGTTCCATGGCTAGAAATACGGGAGGTATGACAAGACATGAGACTTATGTTTGTTATGTTTGATATTGCATGGCTTACGCAGGCACAGGACAACAGCTCGGAAGCCTCATAACAACGGGTAGCCAAGCACAGGGCCTACAAGGAAGTGTGAACGCTTCAGGGGGACAACAAACAACCGCGGGAACGCCAATATCAACTACTGGCCCAGCAATGGTGACGATTCCAGTAACAAATGGTGAGTGTGCTTCATTTCCTTCTCCAAATGTCGTCGCTTTAGATTTTTACTGACTTAATTATCGCCCTACAGTGTGCGGCTCGACTTTCGTATAGAGAATTGTGCACTGCTTTGTTTGAATCAGAAGACACGCCTCATCCTATGTGTCTCCTAAAGTGTCACTTTCACTGGCAGCCTCAATTTGCTTTCTTGTTCTCTTCTGTTACCATCTAGACTGAACCGTAACAAAGTTTTCAATAAGCGTCGAGTTGAAAGAAAGGGCTCCTGCCTTCCAACTTCGTGCTTGCCTTCGTGTCTTTTAAATTTTGCTAGCCTGAGGCATGCTCAAATGCGAGGTCAGTCAATGTCGAATAGTTTGTCACCATGCACGATCGATGGTGCCTATTGGCTCGGCCTCTTCTTGCTAGCTTGTCGCCTACTCTCCTTGCTCCCTTCACCGGTATTGGTGTGCGTGCCACGCATAGCAGGGGCTCAGTTGCGCTAGCTGCGCTTTTATTGCCGGCAAACGTTGGTCTCTTCAGCAATTGGCCCTGGAAATGTACCAAGTGGAAGAGGAGGGTAAGAGTGCAATGGTTCAGCAGAGACCACAGAGGTACGCGATATGTACGGTAGCGACGAGGCAGGAGGTGATACGACCGGTCACCGGTATACGCGCGGCGGAAGAGAATAGCACGCGAAACGAAGTATCGCTGAACAAACCATGAACCACCAAGAACAAGCGGCACCGATTGGAGGGCTGGCTTTTGTGAAATGCACATGCCTACTTTCAAAACGAGTTGTTTTTCGAAGGCAAACTTGCTTCAGCGTGTAGCGTGTGACACCATATGTACTGACGACTGTACGTGTTCCGCGTGTCGCTGCCAGCCCGTGCGGCAGTCTTCGAGTGATCATCCCCCTCCCCCCTCCTCCAGGGCGTGACATCGCTGCAGTTTTATGCCACGTGCACGGCGGAAATGCTTCGCATTAACTTAGATAATCATCGAGCACGGTATCTGCTGTAACTTCCTGCGATGCAAAGCATCAGCCTTTGAAAGTAGTTTGTAGTTTGGCAACAAAGTGTAGGAATGCAAAAGTACTCAACCAAGTAAGTCTTATTTCTGATAGTTCTAAACTCTGGTGTTAGACTGTTCTCAAGGTGAGTTAACTGAGGTAAAGTGCGCCGGTGACGTGCTCATAATTTCTGAGCAGCAGCAGGCTGCGTGTTCGAGTCATAAAATTCATCTCCTACGGAGAGGGACACACTCGACTAGTGTGATAGGAAGAAGCGGCCTTCAATTGGGCAACATGCCAACCCGCGTCATCCCAGCAGGTTAACAAGAGTGGAGTGGTTATTTAGAGGGGTGCCACTGTTCCAGCCGCGATGAATGTTCGGGCGCAAGCCGGCATCTACCCAACGCTGATATGGCGTTCTCCTAAGGCATTGCCTTCGGAATGGTAGGGTGTGGAAAGTCTCAGGGTGATACCCTTCTTTTCAACACAAGCTCTTTATTTCTCACTCCATTGTCCAAGACTGTGCCTTAGGGGCCTTCCATGACTTGGGACAAGGTCGGCCTTCTCTTCTAATAACTCGGCAAGGCTTCTTCGCTTAGGTTCTGCTCCAGCTGTTCAGTGAAATCGTCCGCGCTTAATGCCCCTGCAGACTCGGGGTTCACGTCGTCTTGTGGTGGTGGGTCACTAAAAGTGCGGGAAAGGCACGCGGCATCAGAAAGTTTTCTTCCAGACTTGCGTACTTGTCCTTCACGGTGATGTCGAATTCTTGCAGTTGGAGGGTCCATCGTGCTAGGCGGCCTGAAGGGCTCTTTTGTTTGACAGATGCTTGATCACAGTGCTTGATGGTCGCCTACAATTTTCAACGGCCTGCCTATAGGGAATGGCTAAATTTCGCCGTACCCTAAAATATGGCATAGAATTCCTATTCTGTCACTGAATACTTTGCTTCCATTTTCCACAGCGAACGTGTTGCGTAAGAAATGGGTCTTTCAACTCCGTGTTTTCTCTGGACTAGGAGAGCACTGAGGCGTACACTGCTTGAATCGGTATGTATTTCGCTACAGGCGTCTTCGTCCAAGTTGGCGAGTTCAGGTAGTGACTGCAGGTGTCGTTTTTGTTCTTCAAATACATTGACCTGGACTGTTTGCAAATGAAAGTCCACGTTGGATTTCGTGAGAGGTACCAGAGTCGCTGCGATGGGAGCCTAATCGTTGAGAAATCGACTGTAGTAGGCATACAGACCAAGATATTTGCGCAATGCCTTCTTCATGCAGGGCTGTGGAAATTATGCAAAAGGAGCTGTTTGCTCTTGGTCAGGAAAGACCCCAGACTTGCTCATTACATGGCCCTAGACCATAAGGTTTTCGCAAACAATACGGCATCAGCCAGATGATGTGATGGCTTCAAGTACTTTGGAAGGTGATCGTCGAAGTTTGAAACAAGAATAACTTTGTCACAAATGTAGACTAAACAGGTCTGCCATTTGAAACCGATTAATGCCCAGTTCAATGTTTACTGTAAAGTTGCGGGTGCCAAGAAAAGGCTGAATGACGTGAACTTGAATTCATAGTGGCCACTAGCGTGATATAGGCTGAAATAACGTTTATAACAAGAAACATCCCTAAGGAAACGCGTCAATACAATTAGCGCCGTTTCAACGTTGCTTTTTGAACGGTCTTGGTTAGTAATTGTGGCGCTATGCGAGACGCTCATGATGTATTTAATTGTTTTATTCAGCCCTGCAAAGGGAAGGTATTACTTTGGGAGGTAATAATTAAGCCCATTTCCTCTCAAAACTTTATTTTGTACGGGCGCAGGAGAGCAACAAACAGGAGGACCCATAACTAGCAACATTCATGTCGTCGGACAGTCAGCAAACTTGAACCAATCAGTAACTGCAGGTCAAGCGACTGCTCTTCACACGACAGTTGTGAGTGGAATGGCTGTGGGACAAACAGTAAACGGTGAGTGAGTTTTGTTAAATTTTGTCCACATTTCTATGCTGTCAGTCTGTGGAATATATTATGTTTGCTTGACTTTAGTGCCGCTATAGCATTTTGAATGTAAGAAATAAACCCAAAGTGGAGTTCTATTTAGGCATCAGTTCTTTATAAGCAACAAGCGTAATAAAGTCTGTCATTGAATTGGATTGGAGCCAACTTTATTTATGCCTGCAGTTGGGCGCTCGCACGCCCCGACGAGGGCCTACGTCATCCTCGAAGTCGCCGTTACTCGGTGCGGGTCTCCGCTCGCCATTGCCGCTCCTAAAATCTGTCAGCGATGTCGGCCATCCTAAAGTTAAGAACCACGTAAACAAGCCTTATATAAGGAAGTCGAAAACAAATGTAAAAGTTTCCATAAATCACCATCTCGACGCGATTTTTCTTGCTAAATACTAATTTGAACCTATACGGTATTCTCGTAAAGCAACAACGGGGAAAAGGTGGCTTCTCGAATAATTTATTTATTATGCAGTTACACAACCTGAAGCCCTATGCTGGAACTCTGACAGAAAGATAAGTCCCCGCATGGGGTTCCTGAACCAAGACCTTTAGAATTCCGCATTCATTGCGCTACAATAATTAGCGGCCGTCGTGGCTATACTGCCGTCCATTTTGTTCGTTATTTGTGTATGTATGCGTGAGTGGCCCTGAAAATGTAATATAGGCAACGGACGTGTCTATGACCTAGATGACATAGCTGTTGGTATTATAACTTATAACTATAACTTATAACTTATAACTCTGTGCCAGCTAATATATAAGACTTGCGCCAGCATTAAACTTTTTGGCTGTTGCGTTTCATGGAAGGTCCGTTCTGACTCTGGGAATGCATCTTTCATTTTTTCACAGAGAAGCAAGAATCGGGAACGTCAGCAGTCAGAGACAAACTAAGTTCCAGTCAACAAAGCGGTTTAGGCACACCGGTTGGACAACAAAAACATCGTGAACAGTTGAAGATACGAACTTTTAAAGTACAAGAACCACCTAAAGCGCATGGAATAGGTGAGCAGCCATCATACGGAAAGTAGATATGGGCATCTCGTTAAATTGTGTTGCTTAAGTTGATCACGCGCGACAACGAAGTTGCCAAGGTATATATTTGAAATGCTTAATTTACCTGAGAAAGACATTTAACACAGGTAAATCATGTAGTTAAGTAAACTGAAAAGGACACGTCTCTTCTGGGTGTCTTTCAGGGCTCAAGGTAGCTGCATTGTACGTATGTATATTGTTGCAGAATGACACATGTATATATGTTGTTAGCCTTGCCAATCGCTTGCTGTTGCATTTGAGGAAAAAAAACGTGTCAGAGTAAAGTTTCACGTAAGCCGCATTTCCTACATCTCACGGTTATTAGTATTAAAGTAGTATCAAAGAATCAAAGTATCAATAATGATCGCCCGAATGAAAACAAATGGCCGATATGCTTTCCAAGAGGTCGAAGCTTCGTCTAAGACTTAAGAGAAGAAAATATTCAAAACGTAATGGTAATCTAAATGCCCGGTAAAGCTGCGAACGAGGAAGGAAGGCGCAAAGAAGTAGCGCAGAAATATAACAAGCCGACTTCAGTGCCAACATGCGCGTGTACCAAACATTGTATGGACTATGTGCTTGAGATCTCGCCACACATAAGTTGCAGTATATTATATATATATATATATATATATATATATGCGCGTAATATTTCTCAAAATATGTTCGGCTTTCTTTGCCTAACCTGCTGAGAACACGATTAAAATTGCACGTACATTCAGCCAAAAATACGTGGAAGAATATTAGGAGTCACACACAGTAATAAGCTCGGCCGAAGGAACAGCTGAACCTGATAACTATTTGTACTACTTTGTTTCGCCTAATGAACAAAAACAATATGTGATTACATTTCACATACACTAATTGAAACCTGCATGTATCGAAATCAAAGTTTAGCAAAAGTTTAGAATGCAAGAATTATTCACAGCGTTACCAATACGGCATCCATCAAGCTAAACGTAGAAGCTTATTGTTGATCCTACACCTCAAACAGTCCACTTGAAGAATATGTAGTGACAATAGAATCAGATGCATCATAAACTAAGTGCAACATTAAAACTGAAACACTACAAAAGAAGAAAGCATCTCTCACAACAAACTGCTTCTTCTGAATGCCTCCTGGGATTGACTTGCGAAAAGCCGAAATATTTGTGAGTGCTGCTATTCAGGGTGATAAGTTTCAAGATTTTGGTATTTTCGAAAATAGCCTGTTGCAGACAACCTGATTGCCGTCGTTCAGCTGCATTATTCACAGAATCGGACTTGCACGAGAAATGTAAACGCTTATTGATGATATTAAAAATCTACTTATTACCGTTTGAATTATTTGTAACTTGGGCATTGTAGCCGGTGAGTTGGCAAGACGTTTCCACTTGGAATGAATTTCCAGAATCACGTTCGTTTGGCGATATACCATATCAAACTTGCCCTACAATTCACTGTTGTTCCACTTGCTTTATTAAGAAAGCACTCTGTTATGCATTGAAGCAAAAAACTGAGTGGAACTCCCATGTATTTCATCCCACATTTTGGGAAATAATATTTCGAAGCTGGTGCCATCCTAGAAATTTAATTCAAGTGGACAAGTCTTGCGAACTCACAGGCTATGATTCGTAAATGCAATATGTGCCACAAGGTAATCAATAACACAGGTAATTAGTGAATTTTTGCTGATGAGTTGAATATGTCTTGCAATTTTTCGTGCTAGTAATGCTAGCTTCCTTAAATATTCCAGCTCAAGGACAAGAAATTTGCTGTCTGCTCCACGCGATTGTTAAGCAAATTACATAAAACATAAAAATTATCATCCTGTATAAAGGCAGGATGATAATTCTGCCTTTAATTCCGAACTATAATTCCGAACTGTGAGGCCTCGACATTTATAATTAAACAAATCATTTTACGCCAGCACAACGCAGTACGTTTTCTTCACAAACGAGTTTAACATCCTCCAATAATATTTTGTTCATGACAATGAACATATTTTTATGATTGATTACTTGCGTAACTAATGAAATGCGACGCTAATTATAATTGCGTCGATCAAAGAGCTTTACAACTCATAGGGCAGGCCTAACTGGTATGTTTTCAGCAGGACGTCTTGAGCCTTCCATTAAGAGCCCAAAAATAGGCACGACATTATCACCTTGCTGAAAACATGCCATATTTATGGTTGTCTTTGCCGGCTGAAAAAGAAAAGCCCGCCAAAAGTGTGGAAATTACAATTTGACTAGGCCCCGACCAGTGCCAGTAAACCCCACCGTCAAGGAAGCCCAATGAGAGAACACAACTTGGTGCGCTAGTTGGTACATAATTTGGAGCGAAAGAGCATAAAAAGCGGGAGCATACAACTTCAGCCAAGAAAAAAATTGAGACAACCCACTGCTCTCTGTCTACCTGTTCTGTCCTGTTTTCAGTGCTGTTGCCTTGCACGTCGATTTTGGACACGTTTTGTAAACGTGTCCAAAATCTATCTAAAAAAGACGACTTCAAAAGAATGCTGTCCAGGCGGTATCGCCATACCATTCCTGCTTTTATTTATTTCATGACATAGCTTTGATACGTTAAAATTTGGACTTACTGAGTATCCAAGAAAAAAAATAAGGGCTCCTGTGAAAGCTGTGAATTATTACATAGTGCCTGGAAATTCTATATATAATGAAGGGAAAGTCTGAGCGCGTCACACAGTACATGAAATTGTCAGTTTGTGAAAAATACGAAGTACTGAAATATCACTTTGATAAATTAGGGTTTGCAAAGCAATCGATGCCGCACGCGCAGATAGCTGTCAAGGCATCACAACCATTGCAATTTAAATATGCTGTCACATACTTGAAGTGTGAGTGGTGCTGTGCTCTGTCCTAATGTTCTGGCCATTGTGATGTTTCCTTCATTCAAATTAGGGTGAACCAACCAACAAGTTTCAAAAACGGGCAATACACATTTAGGATGCCCCAGAAAAGTTGTTTTATTTATAGTTTTTTTTTGTTCATGTTAAATATTGTTGATATTTTGGACGTTTACAATGCTGTCGCCTATGACAAAACATCTTTATCGATAGCTTACCCACAGTGTGTCATTCTTTTCACCCCAGATGAGGAGTGCAAGGTGATGGCACCTCTGGCAACAACAAAGAAATGTCGCCGTCGCAGATGGTTCTACGATCCGAAAACCGAAGAGTGTCGGCCGAGCTGCAGTAAAACCGCACCCTTCTCGAACCAGATTGCTTGCGATGGGGTGTGCCGGTCTCGTGAGTTAAACTTTAGTCTTTTTATTATTAATTCACTGTTTTGGCGTGGCGTTCCTCGTCGCTACCACTACCGCAAAGCATGCTGTTTGTTTAGAAGACATGGTTAAACATAACTGTATGTTTAAACACTTTAGGTTACTGTGTGTCTCTTCGCTACCTTGATTGCTCTTACGGCTATAAATTATCACATTTAACGCAAAGATGAACTTCTACACCTAGGAAAAGCGGTGACGTTGTTTACCAATGTGTGCTTAGTCTGTCAGCCTGGTGCAGCAGACAGTTTGACGCCATGGAAGTTTGACATCGGCAGCGCCTGAAGTTTATATCATGGAAATTTCGTGTTGTCTACTGCAGCTATCATCGTGTTTATTCGCCAACACGAAAAAAAAAACGCGAAGGAAGAATGGTGCGTTGGTTCCAGCCTACATATTTAACAGTCCTAGTGTTAGTAATATTACAAACCACGCAGTTTTATGGGAGTAAGAATGTCGCTGCCATACACTGCTTTGCTAACTGAACAATACACTATGCTAACAAACGTGTTGCGCTTTTGTCATGGCAAACCTTCAGATAAAATGGCAGGGGGATGAGCATAAGCTATTCTAGTATAGGGATAGAGTATGGGATACTCACTCCCCATGTTTGCCTAAACGTAACTACAAAAATATTCATGGCATTATCCTCGGCATTTGTGATAATCTTGCCATGAACTCAAGCAAAGCCGGAGAGTTGCTATGGCTGCTTTCATCATGGCGCCTGCAGAGACACTGCGAACGTGCTTTAAGCGTGACGAGATTGTTATATGATAGGTAACTTAAAAACACACGCTTGAAATTAAAGAAAGTGTGACCCCACAATGAACGCGCACGAAATATGCATATGCAGAATATTTCGCTAGAAACTGGCAATATTTCATCTCGAGAAGGTTAGAAAATGATTATCGTCAGTTTGACGCAAACATATTGTAGAACATATCATCAGGTGTTGCCACTTTACTCCCCAGCGGAAAGATTAGTGCACGAAAAATAGCCTCGAAAAAGATAAGCAAGGATACGGACAGTTTTGTGATGCTCTTCGATGAATATTGGGGAATTATGTGAGATGACTAAGCATTTTTTTCCTTCATATAACCTATGAGAAATAAAAGCGAACATTTAGTTGAATTTCAAGTAAACTATCTTCGTATATGTTTATATTGTTATAAAAACAACTATTACGTGATTTTGAAATATACGCTTTTTATTCCCCTTATTCAAATATGCTTTGCGTTCGGTATAGTGTTTACGTTCTGATCACTCATACTGGAGCTAGCCTGTTCTTATTTTAGAAATCTACCGGTATTATTATTCTAGTAATTATGTGAGAGGCTTCGTTGCCAAATAATACTGCGCATCGCTAGAGTGAGTTGTGAAAATTTATTGGAGACACCATTTTCTTGCACAAAAATAAAATTTTAAAATATTCGTTGTCACTCTGCCATTTCTGATGCACAGTATTTGAAAGACACAACGCTTCAGGGTAGATCCAGGAGCGTTTCAGAAGAGTAGAAGAACTACACCGCCAAAGGCCTTAAGATAGAATAAATATTATTAGTTTGCAAAGTCTGTCCTCGTGGTAGTTTGCAAAGTTGTGCTCGTGGAACTTGCACTTCTGCATTTCGGTTAAAGTCGAGATCACCACCAACTATGATAAGCTCCCGCCGCGATGCTCAAGGACCACTCATTTAGAATGAAGAAGAATATATCTGTATTTGATAAACAATGCGCGTTAAGAGATAACTTTACTGGGAATACTGAAAGAAAAAATGGGCGTGTCATGAACTCTTAGTAAGCGCGCACTATGGACTTTCTAATATCTGTTGCGGTCTAATTTTATTCCAATGCTGCAGTTACACATGTTGATATGCATATTCTTATTGACATTCGCACCGCACATTTTGTATTACTGTTACTCCGAAAAGTTGTGGCATTTGACACGCGCAAGTTACCATTGTGTAGAATTGTTTTCTCATTGTATATGCTCCACGGAGAATAATTTAATTAATTTTATGTTTGAGACAGTAAGGGGCATGAACTCCAATAACATTAAGTGAAAACGAAAACGCCATCGAATGCGAGATTTGCATGTGGTGCAGAACAAAATGCCATCTACGCCCGCGCACCGCAAACTGACAAGATCTCTTAGACTTCAAGCACTTAATTTTTATTTCATACTCCCGATGTCCATTTCCAGAGACTTCAATATGGAGAGAGTCGGATGACTCCATTCTGAAGGTTTGGTTAATGCATAAGATGTGTCTGCGCCCTCTTTCATTATTGATCGAACTTATGATGGCAGTCATACATGTATGGAGCATCCAAGATTACATTATGAACATTCCGAGTTCCAAATTTAGGGGCACCTTAAGACATTTTGTGCCAGCCTGTCTCATTCAAATCTAACTCTGCTTAATTCAATTCAGTAAATGACTAGTTACAGTTTCAGCATGCTTCCGACAACTGTTCGCTTTTTTTCGTTTTTCGTTTTCGTGATGCTTATGCTAATTTGCGTCATTTACTAGGCCACCCATTTCAGTGGGAGATCTTCTCTTCACTAATTTTGAGGCGCCTGCAGCGTTCGCTGAACTTGTAGACCTTGCTGTATCAATGAAATGCGACTTTTCTTTTGCAAACATGCAGAATGCCAAGCAAGCGAGAGAGAAAGTGCAGAAATAGAAATTACGGAATAAATACAAGAAAAAACATTCTCAAAACCTGTACGCTTAACGTACTGTCGCGCTCTTTATTAGCTACAACGCGAAAGCGCGCGGCAAGCCGGTCGCATATTGAAGCGATGGGTACCGGTACACGACCCTCTACAGCTGCGGTATTGAAATGTGCAGCTAATATAGCTAATTCATCCCTTATTACAATAGCTTTTTTTTTCGAAAGTTAGCGTCCCCGTAACTCTCAGGAAACAATGCGATTCGCTCTGCTCCAGTAGATCATTTCATTTGGGTAATGAGTAAATAGCTACAAACTCTACAATTATTCCTAATGCTCAAGCTAAACGAAATGTTATTTCAGGAAGGGCTTCATTGCTGTTGCGGCTGGTATGCTTTACTTGTCGACCTTATTATCAATTCATAATAATTGATGTAAAACACTAAGCTTTAGCAAGCAATTTGTGCCACCTACCATGTACTTTTGTCCGTTACATTAAAAATGTATCTGCGGATTACTTTACTTCTGCGAATCGCATTGGGACGCACGGATTTGTCAGGCAAATTCCGCTAGCGGATAATTTGAAAGCAGCTTAACTATCAACTAAAATGTGCGCACACGTAAGAATGAAGTTTTACTGAATAAAACGACACGGTGAAAAAGATTTTAGCAGTTAATCCTTCATAGCACGGCTATTTTTCCCTTTAGTTAGGAATTTGAACGCCTTTGAAAGCTATAAACACAGTTACCACCTTCTAATTTAGCCTCTAAAACTTAACAGCACTAAAGTTATCTTTCAGTCAATGGAAGAATAGGCGGCTAATATTTCTACATTTACATTACAGTGGAAGCCTGCGATTTTCCCATGGCAAGCATTCCTTGCTTGTTCCGCAAGGTGCATCGGGTATACATTTACAATCAATACACCAAAAAGTGCTTCAAGGGATACGATTGTGGTTTCTTCGGAAATAAGTTCCCTACTTTGCAAGAGTGTCAAGACACTTGTAGAAAGTATGAAGGTAAGTTTGATGTTTAAGTAATACGTACGGTAATTATTATTTGATTATTCACTGTTGTTCAATTTGACTGTCGTGGCCTTGTGAATTATGTATGTTATGTTTGAGTTTTTCTGGTGATTTATTGTTCATTCATTTTACCTGTAGGTGCCCTTATGGCATGGTACATGGGTGTTCTGTGGTAATTCCCATGAACATTATGTTAGACAAGCAAATCAACTTCCCAATATTGTTGTCTGTAGATGAAGAAATAAACTTAATTATGCAAAAAAGGTGAGACGTGCATACAGGACACAAGAGAAGAGATGTGGACAACACGAACGCCGACTATTAACTGAAGAGAGCACTGAGGCGAAAGAAAGGGACACAAAATTCATCTGCGAAAGCTCTGGAATGGTATCATCATGTGTTAGTCGGGTACGTGTGCCGGTCTGCGTGAGAGATGGCTGTTAAAGCACTTAATCTCTTCCTTAAGTAAAGCAACCGAAGGGTGACTCACGCACGAGCTTCCACCATTAAGAAACAAGACACACACCTCATCGGTGGAAGCTCTGGAATGGTATCACCACGTGTGATAATCAGCCTTGAGTCAGCCTTCGATTACTTTACATAAGGAAGAGATTAAGTGCCTTAACAGCTATTTCTCACGTAGACCGGCACATGTACCCGACTGACACGTGGTGATACCATTCCAGAGCTTGTGCAGATGAGTTTTGTGCCTTCTTTCTTTCTTTCCTTCCTCTTCTCTTCTCTTGTGTCCTCTTCTCTTGTGTCCTGTCTGCACGCCTCACCTTTATTGCATAATCAATCCTTACCAACTAGCTCCACTTTCAGTCGCTTTAGATAGAGTTTAACTCGTCGCAATCTTCCCGCGAAAATTCTTTAGGTGCGCATAAATGTCCCATGTTATTTTTTTACAGTTATAGTTCCTTTTGTCCATTTATGTGATCATGGACAAAGAAAGTTTTGTACACCAGGTTAAAAGTGTTTTTATGGCAATGTTCAGATTTACCAATCCTTAGCTTGATATTTAAATGCACGTCTCGTTGCAAAGGTAAAGGTTCTTGTGTAGGGGCCAAACGATTTGATTCTTTTGACCCATCAGTGTGTGACAAATAGATAGAAAGAGGAGTATGTCGATATTTATTGGAATATTTCCGCGGAATTACAAAATTTCGTGCCCCCTTTAAGCTTTGTTCCGCAGACCTCAAACAACAACAAATATTTGCGCAATGCTTTTTTCACAACAGCTTTATACCATATGGTACAGGAGTACAAATTTCAACGCAATGACAAACATTTTAATTCGATGTGTCTGTAGGTACTGACACGTTTACTAGCTATGTGTAGAAATTGAGGAATGTTTGCTGGGCGAACACACTGTGAAGCCGTTATCCTAACGATGCGCTGTCTAGGAGCGGTTTCACCAGTAATTGTCATTTTGGTTTCTGTAAGCTGGGCGAAAGAGGTACTTTGAATGTTCTGCTAAGCAAAGCATCAGACTGTGCTCAACACACATATCGGGCATCGCAATTATGTCTGGGGTGTTTCACGTTTGATGCGTAGTGGGTTATGCGCTCTTGTGCTTTGTTGTTTTGTTGCGTGATAGTTTGTGGTATGTCTGCGAATTTCTGCAGAACTTGACCCGTATTATATAAAGACACACTACAATTGTCCATAAAAGAACCTTTCACCCAATCGTAATGTTGGTCGCGTCATTATTAAATGTGGGTGGCGATCGCGATGGAGCACTTACGAAAGACATGGTTTTTATTCAAACCATGTTATGTTGACGGTTCTATTTTAGGAAAGACAACTTGTACTGCGTGATAAAGAATACACTCCAGAGAAACCATGCTAGCCAGCGTGGATGGATTTTGCAATTCACAGCTAAATACATTACCTATAACAAAATATTTGAATAAACGAGTAAGAGATGGCTCGTACAAAAAATAAAAATACTGGGCGTGGTAATGTGCGTTAGCCCATCATATTTTTCCTTCGAATGTGCTGGTGGGCAGCTGACTGAGCTGCAGCAATCCTTGAAGATATAAATAACCACAGCCATCTCCAGAAGCTCTTGTTACTTGTTGTCACAGGCTTTCAAATCACTTTTCAAGCAGGATTTTTTAGCACTTAGCAGAATAACAGAAATCCGAGGACACCTCCGCACTTCCTATGAGTTGTGAAGCGAAAGCATAATTGTCCAACTGAGGCTCGCTGGGCGGCCTTTCAAGTTTGGCACTCCAAGTAATGTTTTCGAGTTTCGCTAACTCGCATGTTATCGATATTCACGAATAAATTGGTGCTGGTTATTTTTTTGTTGTTGTACAGTTTCTACTTTAGGATGCTGGCTGTGCACTGGAATCATTCGGAAAATATTGCTGAGACAGCAAGGACGCCATATGCCAGTGACGTCCTGCGCGACGAGAGATCAAGGAGGCAGCAGCGGCCACCATAGCCGGCAGGCGCGCTCAGCCGCTAAGTCCAGTGGGGATGGGAGAGATAAGCACCGCGCGCCAGCTACCTTTAGCGATACGGCGCCAGCTACACGCACACGTCACGTGACTGCCTCGCCGAGGACAGTGAACACCACCTAGATAGCACAAGGCCTTTTCACTGCGATCCATGACGTCATGCTACCTGGCCCGAGTGCCATAGAATCTACTGGGGACGCCCGCGACTAGGCAACAGTGACTTTGACCTCATCGCTTACATTACGCCAGCCTTGTCAATGGAAATTGAGGGCCAGGCAGCGTGACGTCATGGATCGGAGTAAACAAGCCTTGTGATATCTAGGTGGTGTTGGGGCATCCCGTCTTGACCCGCGGCCTGGCGTCGCCGTATCTGATCTGTCGAGGCCAGCTGGTGACGTGGCGTCGCGGCGATGCGCACTCCCCTCACGTAACACCCGGTGCGCTAAGCTACAGCAGGTTCTCCAATTTGCCTGCTCGGCTGCGTCGAGGCGCTGTGGTGAGGCGGCGTCCCAACGAATGGGAATTCCGGTGCTGTTTCGCTGCTGCAGACCCTGGCTTTTTCGCTCAAGGAGCCATTGATTCTTTGGCATCAAAACGATAAATTTGTCATGCTCGCTCAAGTAATTTGTAATAGGTCGGTTGATTTACCGTCGTAACAACAGCATGACGAAAAAATTCGAAGCCACTCTGAACCCTAGCATTCTATATGTACATGGAGAGTTCTTAGTATTGAATTTCCTATTGTATTTATTTCATTTCATTGAATGTGAAAATTAGTTATGTGTACAGATGTCGCGCCTGCCATGTCTTGAAACATTTCAGGGCGCTTGAAGCAATGCACACGGTCATCCTACCCTAACATGAACAGCTAATTATTATCCCGTTATCAATTAGATAAGCTGACAGCGGTGAAGCCCCGTAGAATATTTTTTCCTGTAAATGTCGCATTAATGCATTATATTAGCCTCCTCTGATAAGGTAGTGGGTTTTGAAATTCTTGTGAACATTTTCTATGGAAAATATAGATAAAGCGGCCTATAATATCCTCAAGTGGGTCTTGCTTATCCTTGTCTCGGCATGTAGTAGTTAAGTAGAGGCTTTCTTTACGCCTTGACTAGAATCAGTCTTCTTTATTATTCCCTAGGACCCTGTACGACGTGCCCAAAATGAAGAATGAGCGCTGAGTTTTTGTTAGGTGGTTAGAGTGTTAAATATGCAATTAGATAGCCAATTTTGATTCAACAAAGTGGCTTAGTTTTCATATACTCTTGTTTTGCGGTAAGCAGGGCTCGCAAGCTTGAATAAGTCAGCTTCTTGTGTCCTGTAACTTAGTTACATAGCCGCTTGAACGAGCTTAGTCTCTTATAATAGAATCTGTTCCATACGATCGCAGTACGACGGAAACTGAAGAGTACTGTAGTGAGCACCTCTCAAGCCTCTACGCAAGGGCAGGATAGCGGTCATGGTATGGCTCATCAACCGGTATCGTCGCAATCAGGCATATCTTCGGGGCCAGGCCACCTGGGTATCGAAACAGGCAAGGGTGAGTGATATATCTCAAGTGTGGTTCACTTTGTGTCACCATCTACATTCAGTGGCTTACGTGGCGTGACATCTGATATAATTCAATCTGAACAAGGTGTAGTAAAGCATGGACATAGGTTATTATGTGACTGGACAAAGCAACGCAACAAAGACTCCTGGAATGAACTAGAAACACACAGAACGACACCCTTCTAGAACGCCAATATGTTCTAACTGTTTCTTTTAAGCCATTCATTTATTGTCGTTTATATTGTGCCACATACATTTTCACGAAATAAGCACCGCATTTTCTGCCATAATTGTCACAAATAATAGCAATAGAAATTTCAAGAAAACAATAAAGGTATCCGCAATCCATCTTCAGAGCTGCACTGGACACATTTTAGATAAACATGCCAATGCAGATAATGTTTAACAAGTTCTACAAGTAAAATTTTAATGCTGGCTTACGATTGTACATAAGAGGAAATGTGACAGCCAGCAGAAGAACCAGTATTTTTTGTTAGAAATTGTCTGTTTTGCAACAGTTTTGACGATCATAAATATTTTCAGTGAGAGGAATGCCTGCTAGAGGTAACATGAAGCCGCCCTATGCGAAAATACCGCACAGAAAATAATTAGCTGGAAAAACAATTCATTTAGTAGCATATATTGAGATTGCATACCTGGGAATTTATATTGTAGTTCCTCTCCTATTGCAGTTTTACTATAAACGTAACTACATTCTGCGCTGTATTAAGACGCTCGGCCCTACTCGTGTTAAGAGATCCCAGTACAGAAAATGCCGCTCGAAAATTATGACAATGAGTGTAAAGATAAACAGATAAGCTGCCAAAATTGCCAGCCATTTAAATAAAATGGAGCAAGACAAGCGCTGTGCCGTGGAAACACCGAACAATGAAAATTGACAGCAGCAGCGACACTCTTTGATTAACTTTAGGACGTCGTCAGTGTGAAATAAAATGGCATGCGACTTGACTTGTTGCATAGTAAATATATGTTGAGCAGGAGCTCAAGAATAAAATTACCATAGAAGTCATATCAAGATGAGTGGCGGTGGTAATGCGAAGAGCAAGCGAACAAAGTCGGGACAGATCATATTGCTGAAGTCACGTTTATTTAATACGTGCAGTTGTAACTACGACACTTTCGTTGCTTCGGTTATATTCCACACACTTAAATAGCGTCTTACTTTGGTATGAAACCGGCTTACAATGAGCATGGAGGCATGACGACGAGTGTATGACGCCGACGAGGTAATGATGGAATGATGAAGGAATGATATTAGTCGTAAGACAGAGGCGTATGATGACGACGACATGACAACGAGATGTCTCATTTAAATTTTAAATTTTGACGATGATATGAAGACGACAATGCGACGGCTATGACATGAGGACGATGCGATAACGACACTTTAAGACGACAATGGCGCGACGACGACGGTGCGACAATCACATGAAAAACTAGGAATCAAGACGTTGGCATTGACAATGATGGGGTGACAGTGGTGGCATAATCACGGTTGTTGATGACGATAACATCATTACGATAGAATCGAGAACAAGGAGTAACGTCAATGGATTGATGAAGGTTGCATAACAATGAAGGCATGACGAGAGTCGGAGTGATGACTATGAAGCGACCGCTATGGCATCCCGACGATGGCATGACAACGAATGAATGACGGCTGTGTGATGATGATGCAGTGACGACGATAGCACGACAACGGCATGAGGACAATGAATTGACGACGAGTGTGTGATCACAATAGTATTTCAATAAATGTATCGAGAACCCTTTATGACGGCGATCATGTGAAGCCGGCATAACGAGAGTAGTCGCATAATGCTCACAAGTTCACATGGATTGGCGAGTCGGTAATTTTTGTTAAAACGGGCAAAGCACGGAAGACAGGGACACAGAAAAACGGACACACAGGGCCATGCATGTCTATATTTTCGCATTCCCGTCTGATACGCTGTTTCAGTTATTTATTCATTTTTTGATTAAATGAATTTGTCTAAGAATAAGACACCAATGCCTATTTGTTATGAATAGAATAGTGTTGTTGTTTGGAGATATTTATAATGTGTGACACCCGTGAGCCTCCTTCGGCGAATCCAAATTTTGTCGAATAAGCAGCAACTAGGCCTTGCAAAATGTTTCTTTTGGCCATTTTACAACGGCAGAGCCCTTTGGCTGCCTCCACTAAAAAAATCTTCAGAAGCGCTGCGTGGACGCAAGGAGAATTTTGTTCGCATACTGCCCCGATCAAGGACAATTTCTTGCTGATTTCTAATTATACATATAAGGTGTCTTTACATAACAAGTGCGAATACTGTTAGAGGAATGTGGATGAGGATTCGTGTACATCTGTAATAAATATGAACGCTCTCCATCGAGCATTCAATGTAGAGTGCAATCAGAATGTTTACTCAGTTTGTTGTGCTTCCAATAAATGCTGTTTGTTTCATATCAGTGGCATTTTTGTTAATTAATAAACCTTTCAGCGACAGAAATTTTGCACTCTTTATCCTGCCTCTGTTCGTCATAGGGTAGCGTGAGTTTTTAAATAACAAGGAATATTGTTGTGCAGCACATGAATCCACAAATTCACTGACGGGCAGTGGCCAATCTTCGGGCCACATAGAAACAGTGGCGATGAATCAGCAAGGACAAACTGGCTCTGGACTTATATCTATCGGTAAGTGGCTATTTTAGGTTCCTTCATTTATTGTCATTCGTTTCCTCGGCTTCTGGTATTGGTGTATACCTGGATAATGAAAACGAATCATTGATAGTATTCTTCCATGTTTCGTAGAATGTGAGCAAAGCTTCAGAGAAAAGCAAATGTATACTTAGGAAAAACAATATACGCAGGTACACCGCGCTGTGGGAATCAAAAGCGTTATAATAACAATTGTAAAAAGTGCGTAAATACCACATAGTTGATTCAGTATGAAAAAACGAGTACGTCACCAACAGCATGGTTCTCGAGATGCCAATAAATGGTAAAAACTCTTCGAAAATAGTTAAATATGTTGCAGGAGCTTATACTCTAAACGACCAAGTCCAGCTGCGGCCGTGCTCCCACGTCTGTGCTCACCTAGCAAACCCAGACTTGTTTAAAGGCTTCGTCCGCATTGGACTGAAAGCAGAGTGAATCTTCAAGGGGAGTATGGTAGCGCGATTCAAAGACGGGGCAAGAGAAGACACAAAGGGACACACATAGCGCTGTGTGTGTCCCTTTGTGTCTTCTCTTGTGCCGTCTTTGAATCGCGCTACCATACTCGCCTTGAAGATGCATTACCAACAAGCCCACATTGCAACCCTCGTGAGCAGAGTGAAGTTGTAAATATTGAGAAAAAAAGAAAGAAAAGCTATGTGAACCAAAAGAACTTCCAACATAGTAAAACATCAGCGCAATCTTCTGATTTTCATTTTTTTTCTTAGCTTCAGTAACCTACTACCCGTAGGAGGGGATGCCAGCGGATATCGAAAAAAGACGAAGCAGCAAGCTTTTCGAGTTCAAACAAAACTTTATTCCATAGCAGTGTGTTTTTTTTTTTTGCTGGCCGGAACTTTGCGGTTCGGCATAACTAGGCGATAAGTCATGTTGACTGAGGTCAAATTAACGAGAGCTGACTGTAAAAAGTTTCACAACCTATCTCATATAAATATGCTTTTTAGTACGTAGTAGGTACTTTTTTTGGCTGTCTTAAATGTTGACCTACCTGTATTCAATGATGAACATTATCTCCGAGATAAGAACATGTGCTATACAGGGGGAGCCCAACACCAATCAGCAAGTGGCACAGCGGCCGTCTCCCTAGGCTCAACGGAAAAAGAAAATGCAACATCAAATTTGGATCATCCACAAACCCGATCGCATTCAGGTATCGCTACTGGATCAGGGCTTCTGAATTCCCTTGGGGTCAGCGGTGAGTAATTTTCATTGGGTTTTGCTGATGCACCTCGCGCTTTGAATTTTGCAGCATAATTAGCCATTGCATAGCAATTTAGGCCGAGTAACATTGAATACAGGCTCAGCAGGTAACCGTTAAGAAGACATATTTTGAAGCATCAACAATCTAAATTGATGACACCAGAAAATAAAATTATTACGTTATACGACTCAATCGCAAGTAATAAATTCGGAATCGAGAGCAGAAAATCTACGTATATTTCTCCAGCAACAGAAGTGAAGACGACTGAAACTGCAAGCATCACAACCCAAAGTTTTTTTTCCTGCTCGTAGTTACATTGCAAGCGAGCGCCTCTGCTTGTGTTTATTTAAACCAATGCGGCACAAAACAGGACAAGTGTTGCTGCGCATAAAATATTGTGCTAGCTCTCGCCTCACGTCTTCACTTGTTAGACAGAAATATAACAGAGTTTACCTTAAATAAATAAATAATTTGAGGCCACAATGCTGCGTGCATCGTGGCCTCAAATATAAGTAATCCCAACGTCTAGATATCCAGAAAATTTCTTTGTGCCTCGTACACTTCCTTGAAATCCGTGGAAAAGAATACGCTTCGCAAAACATGCAACATTGCTCTGACATTGAAATAATTACTAAATGCTTAAACCAATCTTCAGAATTAACACTAGCTTTGACACGTGATGTGCGCGGCGTGTAAAGCCAAAAGACAACACAACGAGTATCCACACTGCCCCTGTTAACATAGCAGTGGTTTCGTCTTCTTTGCCATCGGAGCTAGCCATATGGCTGGCACCGTTGCTCAGACATTCGAAGACCACTGCAGGTCTTCGGGAGCACACAATTCGTCACGCTGATTTTCTAAACTGCGTGGTGTACATAATTTAAGTAAATTATGCAGTTTGTATATTTAGTGTATGTATTATTTAATTATTTTTAAATATCTAATGTCATTACAGAAGGGGGAGCTGGCGAAAGATAAGAAAGCATTCATCGACCGCAGCTTTATTTACAGAATTATTATTGACTTTGACAATGCAGGCGGGCAGGCCATTCCAGTCACTTGGTGTATTCTAGAGTAACGTGTAAAAGCAGAAGTTTCACCAAAAGATACACGTCATTTCTTTCTGTTGTCTCCCATTATTGAAATAATCAATATTTCGTAAAATAACAATAGACGGGATATTTTTCTGCGTTGGAGTAGGTTAGGAAGTTATAAGGATGCTTTCATAGGGGACACACTTGAAAGACGCAAATAATTACATAAAATCAAGCCTGCGCTACAGTTGGGCACAGATTCAACTTGATTAAGGGGAACGTAACCAGGACACCATACTACAAATGTGTGTATTTCAATTTAAAGCTTACGACCGTTCTTGCACTCTTGGCCATAGCGATGTTTTTAATCTAGTACAGTAGCGCCATCATTAACATTCGATTCTATTATCTTTGCTGACTACCTAATTACTGTGAGATCACGACGAAGGCTTCGTGGTTATGTGCACTCATGCACAATTATATGAAGTTACTTTATCCAGCACGCAACCACCTATTTAATAAAGTGCATGTTTCGAAAAGCGTCTTTTGAAATACATTCTAATTGATTTGCACTACTTCGTGTTATACCTGAACTGGTTAACGACGCACCAGATATCTGCTTAAGGTCAGACCTAAGTACAGAAGTGGACGAGTCAGAAAATAATGCACGCTGTAAACACGATAAGCGGCCCATAACTTACTCGATGACTGAACTACATTAAACGAGGTGTTCATGTGAATTAAAAAGAGACGCGGCCCGAGAACGACACACTGAGGAATCGCGGAGTGAACTGAAGAAGGACACGAATCGCAGTCATTAGGGGTTACGTAGTTTGTTCTAGGCTCAAGAACATTTTGAGTCTGAGGTAAACTACTGAGCTCGACGTTTATTTACTTAGTATAAAACACAGTTGTCGCTGGCGGAAATGGTCATATGCTTTGCAAAAAACCAAGAAATATGCATTCGATGAAGTGCCGATTGTAAACAGTGCAAAAGATGTAAATGGTAAAAGAAATTACCCCTGTTTCGAAATAATATAATCTTGGGAAACAGTGTTAACCTGACATGTAAAATTAGTTGGCTTCAAACACATTATGTTGGTTTAAGTAGATTATATGTTCTACTAGTTTACAGGGAATAATAGGCAATGACATGCGTCTGTAGAGGGGAGACTATGTGGGATCACCGGTCTTTATTGCACCACTTGTGCACTTTCCAATCGCTGGGTAACAGGCCACAAGCAAGAGACTGCAAAACAGGTTCACTTGATATAATTAGTTACCGCTGTCCCTGGCTCATTTCGTCGAGCTTCAACTGCACTTTCTTTGTATAGTACAGTCCTGCGTCGGTGGTAAGATGACCGTCGAGTGCAGCATCATCTCCACTTATATGCACATGTTCAGAGAATATCAGTAAAGAGCAGCCAGAGTATCTTCCCAAAGGGTTATCGCGGTGTCTGAAGTTATGTCAAATGAGCGTGCTTTTCAGAAATTTGCTTCGGACCTGCACTTCACTCTGATCCCCTACCGTACGCGCTCTTAATCAGCCACGAAATGGCGATTACTTTTAACCGAGGTTGCCAAGCTCGCTTCCCTTGCAACCGTGATTACTGGTCTATCCGCTGTTCACTTCCTTGGCGGCTGCAAATAGTTGACTTATAGGTAATCGAGGTCACAGTAACCACAGTTAAGACCACCCGGGTTTCAAGACTCAACACTCAGATAACAGTTATTAGGCTGTCCACTATATTCTGTGCTAAATGGATCAAAGTTAGACGGCTTTATGTAATCGTATTTTAGCTTTAAAACTTTCTGCAGCGTTTTATGTACTTTAGCAAATACCGTAAAGGAGTGCATAAGCGTCTAATAAGGATACCTTTGTGGCTTGCAAATTCATGTGCCTGTTGTGATCGGTGAAATTTATCTCTGTAAATTAACATTGTTCTGTTTAGGCGGCACAGCTCAATTGGCAGGTTCCACAACCAGCGGTTCGACTACTTCGATCCAATTACACAATTCCGGTTCAACGGCAAGTCAACATGCGGGTCACGTCGTTCACGTAATGTCTAGTGGCTCAGCGCTTGCGGGGAACGAGATTGGAATAGGTGAGTCAAATATCGAACATTTTCTCTGTGTTTATAGCACTTCCAATTCTCAGTTTTATGTTGTCAGTAAGTAGCGCATCAGAAAGCGTGATCTCTGTTTGAGGTTCTAACGGTGTAAATTATGTGAAGTTTGTATACGGCAACCTTTTCTAGTGGTTTTCATAACCACACGTGGCAAATATTCCGTGAGAAATTGTAAATTTGAATCCAGAACTTTAAAAAATTCATAGGCCTGCATAAAAACACGGAACGTTTTCTTTTTCACTTACCATAAATAAATACGTTTATTGCCGTTCTCTGCTGCTGGTGTTGTGGATTACAATGTAAATATAATAGCCAGCCGATTTACAGAAACGACTTGTGAGTCTGTAGGCATTAAACGATATTGTAATGAAAAGAGCAACACATGCAATGCAGAAGTAACAATCTCACTGGGCAGGAAAAGTACAAACATTTGTTAACGTAAAAAGACCGTTGGACAAACTCCACTTATGAGTCAAGCACTCGAATGCTATGAGGTCGACTCGTAAACTAAACGAGAATATAAATCGAGAATACAAAACAAGGATTTTGCACCAGGAGAATAGGAAGCACCGTATATTAAACACCAAATACTTATGACAGTTGATGATGACTCTGCATGATGACAGCTTTAGCCGCAAATCAAGGAAAATATGTTATTAGTTTTTTCTATGCTGTAAGTGCTCCCAAGAGAGGTAAAAAAAATTCAGAATGACTTGCATTTCTTTTTTTTTGGTGACGTAAATATTAGACATGGAATAGACAGTTATTTTGGCAGTCAGCTGTCATGTGCTAGCAATACATTTTCGAAACTATACCCCGCAGACGTATAATAGTAGGCACTTAAGTAAGTACGTTGGGTTAGGTAGGACAAAAGTGCATTTTGCAATCACCATACAAGTTTTAGCGTTTTGTGTTTCACGGTGTGCATCATATACTGTCAGGTTCCGCAGGTCTCGTTGGAAAGTTCTGTTTTTCGTGAAAGTTAATCTACGTCTTATTCGTGAATTTGGCGTCTGAGAGAAATCGTGTCCCGCCTAGGAGGAGCTGATCATCAAAGGACGAGTGGCGCAACGAGCAGCTCCCAAGACTCCGGCCATATCCTCCATACTGATTCAACCGCGAGTCATCAAGTGCGTTCGTCGCAGTCCGGATCTTCTACGGGCGTAGGTCTTGCGGGGCATGACATGGTAAAAGGTGAGCGTCAGTTTCAGAAATTTGTAGATGCGTCTGCCGGGTGCAATTCTCAGCCTTATGTTGCTAACATGCAGCGAGTGACGGAACATGGATGCTGTTTGCTGTAGGTCATGCGATTGACTGACAGAAGCCTATACAGTATGAAGTTTACTTTCATGCTTTTTCTCGTCTATGCAACACAACAAACCTGCAACAAATGATGCTATGTCTACGTGGACGCTTTTGCGGTTGTACCACTTTAAACAGGACTGTAGATGACAGCCAAACCCGTTTGCAACAGAACGCTATGCTGCTCCATATGTCCTACCTGACTTGGCGAGCCTGTTCTCAGGGAAATGAACTTAAAACGCAACTAAGCAAGAAAATTTCGCGACGTGAGCCGTCCAGTAGTGCGCTCTTAAAGAAAGCTTGCACCCTTTGGGCATATCTTGTCCTCAACAATAATCGACACCTGCCCTTCTTGCGTTTCCCTTCTTTAGCGCGGCGAGTGCGGTAGTTCCAGGTCACAAACAGCATTGGTGTTATCAGCGTGACATAGCATCCTCGACAGGAAAGTAGCGAGCGCAGATTTTTCAAAAAGAGAGCACGTACAAGGCAGATGACGATTATTCTTGGGGGAAAGGATAGGCCCAAAAGGGTGATAAGAGTATAGTTCTTGCTCGAGAGAATGGAATGGAAATTTGTCACGTCCAAGGGCAGCGTACGTGTAAGAAATTGACATTATCATGCACACATGTGGAATTTTGCATGCCAGGCCCTTACTTTGATTCATAGGCACCTTAGAAAATGTTTTTAATGTTAGAAAGCTACCGCTCATTTACAGAAATATTTATTGTCTGAGCCTACTAAATACGCAATTTGATTATCGATAACAGAGTAGCACTTTATGGGCTAATTCATATTCTGCGTCAATATTTTATTTCAGCAGAAGTGTTTATTTTGCAACATATTTTTTTCTTTTCCGAGAGTTTGAGACAAACATCCATTGTAAATTGGCTTCGGAGCTCGAGGAAAGAGGACGAACGACTGGAACAAATGTTGGAAATCACAGTGTATATGCTAAAGCGGATGGAGGCGAAAGCCGTCATGCTGAGGAGACATTCACTATACTACTTGACATTCTCATTCGAATGCGTTGCTACTTTCAATTAGTTTTCTTCCCACAATTGATAGTGGGTTCGAGTGCCCTAATTAACTCTAGCCTAATTATTTGTAGCCGCATTGCCTTCGAATTGACTAACACCAAAGGTCAAGGGTTCGGCTCCCTCCAATGGTGGCATGTTTGGCAATCAAGGGTGGCACAATCGAATTTCGGTGCCACTGAATTTTGGTCCCACCAAAGGTGGAGGGCTCCACTCCCACCGAAAGTAGTGGGCCCCAGTGCCTCAAATAACTTTGCCCCAATTAGCATCAACTTTCGTGGGTTCGAATGCCTTAGTTAAATCTATCTTAACCAGGTGCCTTAACAAAAACCGCCTTAACACCAAAGGTCGTGCGCTGGACTCCCGCCAATGGTCGTGAGTTCGACTCCCATCAGTTTTGGTGCCATGAAATTTGGTGCCATAACGCCGGAAGGTCAACTTTTCGATAACACGGGACGTCGGATTTTTCGACCCATGAGCCACTTAAAGCTTTCACCTTAATAAGTACAGGGAATTACCTGGCGCTTGAATACATATTAGTTTTAATATTGTTACTTCAATTTTACCCGCCACTGCGAAATATACTATACAGTTTTAATCAGATGATATTGTTGCTTGGTAATGTGCTATATTCAATTGTTCTTTTTAAGGAATCAACAAACCATTTTGCGTGTTGGTAGAGTCATGTTATAATTTTAGAGACTATATTTTCTTCACTAGCTGTACCGAGGCAAATTTTAAGATTCTTTTCATTGTTTTTAAGCTACATATTCTAATGGTGTGAATCGACAAATCCACCATGAAGGCATCTCTATCTAATGGGCATCTTAAAATATGTCTATAATATATAACATATGTACATATGTCATTGTCGCACTGCTTATCCAACATTATAACCAACGGCCCCGGCACACGGACACTTGAGTGCCCTAAGCGGAGTGCCGTTACTTCAGCTGTAGGCTTATCTGAAGCACACGGAACTTGCGACAATGTCTAGTATGTTCTCATTTTTTGGAGCAAACAAGAGGCAATGCGTTCACGCTGACAGCTGGTGCTTTCCAGCAGTGGCACACGCAAACTTTCTGGGGTGTACGTACATCATTTCTACATGATTCAACCTAAGACCCGCTAAAAACGAAAAATGGCGCATAGGCACGAGTCACAGTGGCAAGGCATCGGATCTTGGTGTTGCATCCTAATGCACCCACTACAGACTGGTTGTTTAAAGCACATAAAGATACAGCGCCAAATACCATGACAGTGCACAAGCGCAGTGACAACGTGGAGCACTCGGAAGTATGACCAGCGGTCCAAGCAAGCTTAAGGTCCGTCGGCTTCTCTTCGATGCCGCTATTTAAGTACAGTGTTCCTCAACTCGATTGGTAGGCTACACTTTTGGATGGGACCTCAACGTTTAGATATCAACGGTGGACGACGCCATTATTATGGCCAAATAATATCAAGAGGCGGCGTGTCCGCGACACCTAGAGCAGTGCTCATTGTGAAAGAATCATAGAAACATTAGCACATTCCAGGTTTTCAAGAATTGTAATCTCACTGGTCGTCGCGAATGCCGGAGGCCAGCAATGCAATACTGAAGATCGGCTTCTTATCCTGAAAATGTCCTTCGGTCCGAGGGGTATCAGCTGTTCTCTGGTACATTTGATTACTAGGAAATGTGCAGGTACAAGGAGGAATCAGCCATTACATTGCAGATGTACTTGGGGTTCGTTAGGAAAGGCCTTCGTCCTGCAGTGGACTTAAGACTAGGCTGCTGCTGCTGATTATTATTATTATTATTATTATTATTATTATTATTATTATTATTATTATTATTATTATTATTATTATTATTATTATTATTATTATTATTATGACGTTGGATAAGTACTCGCGTCTGATCTTATAGTTCCTTGGCGATGGAGGCAAATTGTCCATTGCAGGCAAGGAAATCCAGGCGTCTCTTATAAGTCGAAGGCAAAGAGTCTCAGGAAGGGCAATCTGCGGAGCCGAATCAAATTATGTACAAGGAAACTCGCCCACCCTGCAATTACAGCCTGCCATCCGAGCTTCCCACCCGTCTTTTCCCCATGTGCAAGACACCTACGCTTTCACAAGTGAAAAAGCATGGCTCGCAAAAAAAATGTTGCAAAGCAGGTGATATGAAATGCACTCAGGTTGCAGACCTGGTTTTCAACGGGCTATTTAAGAGGTTGCACAGACACGGTGTTGCATCGAATAAATAAAATGCATACCAGTTTTATTTGAGATCTGCTTCGTCATTACTAGGGAACCGATATAAACAAGACAATATTTCAACGTGCCCTATACAGGCGGAGCACATCTGTCAAGTGGTATGGATATCAGCTCCCAAGTCTCCGGTCAAATACGCAATGCCGATTCATCTGCGCGTCATCAACATGGGCTGTCACTTTCAGGAGCGTCTACTAGCTCAGGTCTCGCAGGGCAACAACTAGGAACAGGTGGGTCAGACAAGCATCTTCTCAATCTTCAATTTGTTTGATTTTGGAGGTTTATAATATATTAGGGCGCAAAACTTTTATTTGCATAGAAAACTTCGCGTAATGTTATTTATTGTACTGTCACATTCCTGATAGCCGTATAGGTGCCGATCGAATTGAGATATTTAAATTCCGGTGGCTTTCATCTTGTTTACGGAATGTGAATTTATTGTGCAATATCTTTACACAAACGTCGCATCTAGAAGTATCACTTATTTCATGTTAGACATATAAGACAGCAACCTCTCGAGCCATGTAAAATATACACTCCTTATAAATCATTGTGAAAGCACTGTCAGATGTGAACTCGCCGCATGAAGTGACACTGATGCTGAGGGCAAATTTTCAGTCCTTTAAAATGCTACTGTTCTCATTAAACACTTTAGACTTTAGATTACAGATTTACAGATTTATCGAGGAGTGGTACATACCCATGCAGCATGCTCAGTGTACCATCCCCATGAACAATGTCGCCGTCAAGCAGTTTCGTTGAAGGGTGGCACAGAAGTACGCAGCGTCGCGCGCTAATTCACCCAAGATGGTCCGATGGTTGCTTTTGAACACTATTCCTTAAGCAAAGCAGACCAACTTGCTACCTATTTAATCATAGACAAGCCAGAGACGCAGGTCAGCTAGAAAATAGTTTGATACACAGCCCTGGGAAAGCCTGGGAAAGTGCGTGAAGCACGCCATGAATGCAACTCGCATTCTAAAACTAAATAAATAAAATTATACCTACCTTGAACATTGCGTTTGAGGCAAGGATGCGCCTTTTTGACACTGGTAGCAGAGGTTAAGTGAGTATATGTATTTTCCAAATAATTAGGGACAGTACTTTAATATGAGTATCCGTCAGGAAGTGCCACGTGTTCGATATAAAGAATAATGCGCATCATGCGGGCTTACACCATTTGCGTGCGATTGTATGTACTTCAAGTATCAAAATAAGTAAAAGGTTCCTGCGGGAAGGTGAGCGTATATTATACTTTAGGATTCTTTAGGGAAATGAACTAGGAACAGAAAGGTATTTGATAGCAAGATCAAATAACATCGTGACGTTCTAGCTACAGCCACTTACGATCTTTGCATTGTAAGTTTTCTTCTCGTTCCCAATGGGTATTGCAATGGACAAGAAAGCGTAAGGCGCGTAGGTTTGCAATACTACCTAGGTAAATGGGAGTGATAAAATGTGATAAAACGTTTGTCAAGTAACTGCGATAATTATGTGTGTCTTCAAGTAGGGAACGAACAATCCTGTCAACTCTATTATTACGCTTTGCATGATTTGAGAGCAAGTAATGATGTCGCTATAACTTCTGAAATTTACAATGGTATTGCAAATTGTGGGTCACAACTGGGCTGGTAGACATTTGGATGATAATCGCGGAGTCAATATAACGCTAGCAGGCGCTCTCCTAATCTCGGCGCTTAACGTGTAAAGGTCAGTGTGTCTTATATAAAGCTAAAATATTACTGAAGGGGGAAGTGAGATACCACTCGTTCGTAGCAACTGCTACAAAGGAAACCCATAGGGGTCCCTCGAAACAAAAAGCCTCGTATTTGAAGAAAAATTCTTCCTGGTCCGTGATTAGGACCCGGGACCACCGTCTTTCCGGGGCAGCCGCTCTACCATCCGAGCTAACCAGGCGGCTAGCAGATGGCAAGCTTCAGTCGAATTTGTCAACAACTCATAGCAAAGACAAGAGTTTGACGTAATAGTGCTGCGAAACCCGCAAGGTTGCGAGTTTCCGCAGAACTATTACGTCAAAGGTAAAAAATTGGAGGACGCTTAAGCTTCGCCTTCAAGAGTTGAACGCGACAGCGTTCCCGTCGACCCGCCAAGGGGTGTAAGACAATGGGCTACGGCGCAGCGACTACGCGCCCCGCATCGGACGCGGTGAGCGTCGAGCAACGCAGCGTTCGGCGCGACAACGAAATGTGCGCCTGAGCAAGCGACGCACGCCTGAGCCTTAGAAACAGCTAGTTTCTAAGGCAACACCGCGTTCACTAGAGGCGCTTTTGTACCGCTTTGAAGCATCGAACTCGTGGCTCAGTGGTAACGTCTCCGTCTCACACTCCGGAGACCCTGGTTCGATTCCCACCCAGCCCATCTTGGCAGTTGCTTTTTATTTATGAAGTGCCTGCCGTGATTTATCGCTCACGGCCAACGCCGCGGACGCCGACGCCGACACCGACACCGACGCCGACGACACCGGCTTTTCTGCGACACGAGCTCCTTAACGCTATCGCGTTAAAATGTGTACGTGATAGGAAAATATTTTTTCCAATTGTGTTCTAGGAGCTAAGTGGAATGTATCATTGATAAACTACATCCTATCTTGTAAGCTGATACAAGGCACCATTGAGCAAGTCTTTTTTGTCCTAAAAGTGAAGCAGGCTCTAACGAGCGCAAAACTTTGTTCCTCAAAAAAAGTCCTGTACAGGCACGAAACAAACTCAGTTGAAAAGTGGTATATGAAGCAGCTCCCAGACCCCTGGCAAAACATCCACTTCCTATTTACATGTGCGTCATCAACAAGCTTCGTCGAATACTGTGGCGGATACTCGTTCAGAGCTGGTAATGGCCGGTGTAGGAATGGGTGATATCTCTGATATTGTGCTGTAAAACGCAGTGGCACCAAGGCTCTGTTAGAGAAGGCAATTAATAGTGTGCAATCTAACAACATTCAACAAATAAGCCGTAATAAACCAGTGTGCAATATATAAAACTGAAAAAATTATATATGATATTCCACAAAAAAGATGATACTCACATAAGGCACATGGAAGGATTGTTTCGCCGCAAAATAATCACTTCGACTTTCAGCAATCTATTTATTCGATTCACTCTTACAATTCAGTCATTCACTCTTAGTAATTGAATGAATACTCGTATATGAGAAATTGAGCCTGAAAAATGCACCTGTTTTCTACAGGAGCAGCACAAAACCAGTTCACAAGTGGTTCCACAGTCACATCTCAGACCTCTGGCCACACACACAATTCTGACCTAAGTGCGGTTCATGAACAGGGTTCTTTGCATTCTGGTACATCTGCTGGCCGCGGAATTGCTGTGAACGAACTAAGAATGGGTGAGTGATGTCTCTGATATGTTGCTCCCAATTCTGTGGCTTTTTTTGCTAAAGCATATGCTATTAATGTACAGTGTATGATATACCGTGACGTCAATGACATCAATCTCCAAAACAGAGAGTGCTGTTGTACCGTAACATTGTTAGGAATAATATTTTCTACCATGAATTCTAATAACAGAATAGGTCAGTCGGCGTATGCTGGGTAACCTAGCTAATATTAATCGATGTTTAAAATTATTCGGAACCACTCTAGGAGGACGCGACTTAATGCAAGTTTTTGGCTATTCCATAAGGCAAGCCACGCTGTTTAGGCATTATTGTCATCAGGATTCTTACGATACTTAAAGCGGTTGACCCTATCGATGCATGTCCGTGCTTGTATATATGGTTTACCCTGACCCAGTGACCAAAGTTACCTGTCAGCTTGGATCAGTAGCTTTGTGGTTGCGATGTTGTTGTGGTGGGTGCATCGCCATCATTCTACTGAGAAGGATAACAGAACCGCGAAAAAACAACGACGAGGCGGGTACATATGGAAAGTCTCGTCTTTGTGTCTTTCGTGCTTTTGTTCTTCTCAGTTATGAACAAATTCACCCCGAAAAATGTGTTCCTAACTCATCCCACCTTCGTGCTCTTATTCTCGTCATATAGTCGTCATTCTATTGCCTTCATGCGTTCGCTGTTGTACCATCGTCGTGATGCGATCGCGCTCGTTCTATTGATGTCATTCTTTCTTCACATCTGATTCGCGTGATGCTGCCATCTCACTATCTCACGCGATAGTCGTCATTTAGTTATCGTCATACGCTCGTCGACTTCCCATTCTGTGCTTGCAATCACCGTTATGCCACCATAATTTCCAAATTGTCATTGCGCCGTTATTATACACTCGTGGTCAAACCATCCATGATCATACCACCGTTACGATGCCCTCGTGGTCGTTGAATCTGCGTCATGCCACCTCTGTAAACTAATTTTTGTCGTACCGTAGCTATCATGTTATCGTCGCCATACCGTGTTCGCCCTACTTTCGTGGTGAAACGGTCGCCGTGCGCAATTGTCGACAAGCACGGGTTCTCATCATAGTCAGGGCATGCTGTCAACGTCACGCGGCCCTGGTTATACTATTGTCACTATTGCGCAGTCGTCATTTCATTTTCATAAGGCCATTGCCATCGTGCCACTTCCGTTGTTCCATTGAAATCTTTATTATTACTGTTGTTCCATCCTATTCATGGCGGCGTTGCTATAGAGTGGCCGTCATGTATTATGGAGATGACCAACCTTGGCGAGCATGTGTAGTAGCAAAGTGTGCTGATCCTGGATAAAATATGTATCACGTATAGCCGATGCAATGTAAATTTCAGAATGATCCATTCACAACATAAATAAAAATATATTTAGCAATGCAGTGTGACACTACATTATGATATTGCTACCCAGCTTATGTCAAAAGCTACCCTGACATTGGCTATGCCCAAATGTACTGGTTTTCTTACTTGTATAACTTTCACAGCGTCCTAAATAAAGCCCGCAAAATGCTTAATGGAGTCCACACGTAACATGCCCGCTCGCCCTCCCCGATTACAGTGCTCGCAAGCGTGCCGCGTATGAAGGATGGTGGTTTTTATCCAGAGGTGACATTCTGGCCGTCGTCAAGGTCGGACAAATTATCAAATTCGCCATCTTGTCAATGCCGGGCTCAGAAGGACTCTGGGGCGTTTCTCATTGGCCGGAAATCACACCGTTACAGGATTATAAAATATGGGGGAATTCGACAGTGTCCAATATAGTACCCGTTGTAAGCTCACATTCAGAAAATGACCGGGCAGCGACGTAGGCAAGGGATGATCGATTTACGGCGGGAATTTAATTGTCTTGCGACGAGCCCTGAGAAGCGATTAGCGGAATGTCCTGTCACTGTTCTGCCACAATAAAAGCGGCAGCACACCGACCCCAATGCACTCTTGATTCAAACACGACACGTTTGAGTAACTGACAGTCCTGCTTTTCTAGCAGACGTGTCACGTGCTTTTTCCCTCAATTCGCATGTATTCCTTAGGACGACGAAAAAAGAAACAGTTACGAAGCAGTGGTGAAGTTAGAAGCTGCATAATTATACGTTTACTTCAGTGTTAAAAAACTTTTGCCGTAATGTTACTTGCGAAGCGGCTAAAATAATTTTGGGTAAATATGCAATTATGCAGAGAAAGAAGTACTGTGGCTTGCAACCCGCTATGGAAGCTTAGCGGCTGAACTATTGCGCTACTAATCGTTACGCTACATGATCAAGGCAGGGCCTCAGCGGCGGAATGTTGATGGTAGTCCAATTACAAAAACGCCGGTGTACCGCGCATTCGGCCTACGGTAATAAATCCGAGGGGTCACAATCATACGGGAATTCCGTCACTATAGCATGCCTTGTAATGAAATTGTGATTTTGGCAACTAAACTCTCAAAATTTATTTTTACTCTGTGTTGCTCCAGACAGAATCCAATTGTTTGGCTGGGTCCTCATTGAGAGATTTGGCATATACTTAAACCTTGGCTAACGTTAACTGGGAACCCGTGTAAGAGAATATACAAATGAAAGAGAAATAATAGATGCTCATAGAACGCGGAAGGAACAATTTGCCGCCTCACTGTATTCACTGCCAGTTGGAGCAATGTAATCTAATATCTCCTACAATTCACTCCTTCACTCATAGCCTTCACACATAAGCTTCGTAATGTCTTGTAAATACAGAATTTTACATCTGAGAAATAAACCTGTTACTTACAGGCGCCAGTGGGACATCAAGTTTTTCCCAAACTGCTGGCCAATCCTCCAGTTCTGATTCAAACAGACATAACCGACAAGGTTCATTGAATACTGGTGCGGCTACTAGTCCAGAGCTTGTAGTGACCGCTTTTGGAACGGGTGAGTTATTTTTCTGATATTGTGCAGCAAATCGCGTCAGTAAATACTAAAGCATATGCGACAGTTCTAAAAGGGGCAATTTAAGGATACGTCTACTTCCTTTAAAAAAAAGCTCGTTCCCACAAGGACATCTTTAGGGGAAGCATTACCTAACGTGCATCCTAACTACGCGCAATAATTCAGTCCGGATCAAGGCAGTGTGTTTTATGGACAACCACACAAAATGAAACAAGCAGATGAAAATGATCTCATTGTAATTACACAATTCTTTCGCAATCTAATATTCGAAGAAATCCTATATTTTCTTGATCACATAGAGGACTTCAGCTAACTGTCGGAAATGAAGAATTTGACGTTTGTCGAATAAATCTCTCGTTGACAGGCCCAGCACATGGTCACACGGCACATGGTACCGAAAGCATCTCTACAAGCAGTAACCAGACACACAGTATTGATTTAAATGCCAGTCATCGGCAAACGTCGTCGCAATCTGGTGCATCTTCTGGAGCAGGGATTGCTGGTACCGGCCTAGATACAGGTCAGTGAGGTCTCTGATTTTCTGATGAGAATTGTGTGCCCTGATCTTAAATCAGGTATACTATAACCGTATACGGTTGACATAACATCATGATGTCTATGCCACAAATAAAGGGGATTTGGTAGTACGAAAACATTCTCAAGGGCAGTATTAAAAAAATAAATATCCAATAACTAATTTGAGTGGCGGTCAGTACGAATCGCAGCATATGCGATGCGGAACAAGCGAATAAACTTCTCCTGTGTGACTGCCCCACATACGAAGATGAGCGGAGTGCCCTTCGGACATCTTTGGGACACCTAGACGACAGCACTTTTACAGAGATCTTGGACCCGTGGCCTGGTGCGTGTGCTATGTGTAAGGCCACAATGCACCGGAGCCTTTCTTGAAATGCCCTAGCCTGTATGACTACCTGTGACTGACTAAGCGACGAACGCTTGTGTTTTTATAATTGCAAACAAAGAATTGTTTTCTACTTCTCCATTTTGAAGCGCCTTTCCCCTGCCCCATTGCAGGGTAGCCTAGCCACCTCACCCTGGTTAATCTCCCTGCTTTTCACTTATCACTTCAGCCTCTCTCTTTCTACCAAATCAACAAGCACCTAATTAATCACATGATGAGTATAGACGACAATACACAAACAGAACAAAATAATAGTTGAGGTTTGCATAATAGCGACGACGTAATTTCTGTCCTGCTTACACACGATTTATTGGCGGCATCCAATTCATACCACTTGTATTTCTTCTGTAAATGTTTTAGCACAGAACAAATTCACTGCAATACCGAGCCTACGATCTCATATTTGCATATTCTGAGCACGAGAACAATGGCATGACTGACAAATGTCGTCATCAAGACGAGTGTAAAATTCCGGTAGTTAGCAAGATTCTCAACATCCGTATTTGTTCACCAATTCTACCCTGTCGTATGATGCAGCCTGTATTTCTAAGGAGATGGTTTAGGCGAGGATAATGAGGTAACATCACTAAGAACGCTACTTTATACTCTGAGTCTGCCAAGTGATATTGGGATCAGCATTGCTCGGACACTTGACGCACTTTCCCGTATAGATCAATTGTCCGGACTTGTCTTTAATCGTTTAAGCTGACCATTGAATAAAGCTACCTATTACCTTGAACGAGTAGGTATACGTTCGTGGCTCGTGATACCTTTGTGTTGTTTGCATAGTCATCATTCTACAAAAAAGAAAAACAGAAGCTAGAAAAAAACCAAAGGCCAGACGAGTAGACAGGACTGATCTTTTTGTTTCTTTCGCGCTTCTGTTGAAACAATAGCTTACTAACTCATTGCAACTTCGTCCTCAGACTTTGTTCGTGCCGTCGTTGTTTCGCCATCCGCGTCATTCTGTATCGTCATCGTATTGCCTTCATGTGTTCTTTTCATACCTTCGTCCTTATGCTATCCCGGTCGTTCTGTCGTTGTCATTTTCTCGTCGTCATGTGATTCGCATTGTGTCATCGTCGATCACGCCACCGTCGTCATTGAAAGTTCAATTAAAGAAAGCGACTTATCTCACTCGTATGTAGATTTTCTACTCAAATGATGAATGAGAGCATTTGGTTTCATTAGTTCAGGAAGAATGTACGTATATTTCCGCAGTGAAAGCGGAAAGAAAACTTACACATAAAGACAGTGAGAAGAATACACTACACTCCTTATAAAAGTCACAGCTCCCATTTATCAGAGCAAGGCATGGAATAACAAACTCAAATGGTGACTGCAATTTAAACCCTATAGTTGCCAGAACTTTGCCAACACACAAGGACAGTGAAATGTGAGCGGGCTACGGCGCACTAACAGTTCGGGCACGTATCCACGCAGGTGAAGAACACAGCGCCGTCGTCAATGGAAGGCCCTGGTGTCTCCTTGAGCAAACTCCAGGTGGTCACGAGATAAGAGCTTGTGCTAGGCTTAGGTGGTTGGGCAGTGTAAGTTCTGCCGGTAGGAGTCTAGAAGTTGGGGCCCAAAGCCCAACGGCTCACTCCCACTCCCGGCGGGCGCAGATTTACCTGGTACTTTCTTGCGTCCCCGTACCACTAAACCGTTCCAGGAGCTTTTCCTCTCCTATCTTCTTTCTTCCTTTTCTGCTACCTCAACCGTCGAGTGCGGTGTCTAATGGTCGGTTTCTTCTCACTTGTATTTTGTGCCGGCGGCGCCTGGATCCTTCGTCGATCTCTTCTTGCACACGTCCATTCGTTCCGATGTAAACTTGTCTTCGCCGCACCGCTACCTTGATGTACACCATACTCATCGCGCACTCTCCCTCCCCGATAACTTAACACACCACAGTCATTGTTTATCGCCATGAGCTCGGCTACCTTCTTTTGCCCTGATGCCACCGTTGTTATACCATCAATTTCAAATAGCCATCGCACTGTTGTTATACACTCATCTTCACAGACTTGGTGTCATACCCTTGTCGCGATACGGTCAGGATTATTAAATCTACGTCATTCAATCTCCGTCATCTCTTTCGCTTCATACCGCTGCCAACAGCTGGTCGCTGTCACGTCGTATTCGGGCTAGTGTCGTCGTCCTGAACTTGTGAAACTGTCGCTGTCCAGCTATTGTCGTCTAAAACTCGATGCGATCCCATTGTCCGCATGCCGGCAACGTCAGGCTGTCGCAGTCACACTATGCTTATCATATGAGATTTGTCCTCCCACCGTCACTATGCAGCTGTCATCATATTACCTTCGTTGTTCGATTAGCGTCATTTCTTCGTCATTCAACCCTCGTCACTACGTCGTCGTCATGTATTATGGTGATGGCCTACCTTGGCGAACACGTTCACTAGTGAAGTGGACTGATCCCAGATGCCATATATGTCGCATGTAGCCGATGCCACGGAAATTGCAGAATGACCACTTCAGATCACAAATAAAGGCGTCTTCAGCAATACAGTGTGTGGATGCATTAAAACAATGCTAATCGCCTTACGCTAAAGTCATCCTGAGATTGGTTCTAGAGAAATTTGTTGTTTTCATAAATTGCCTATTTATTGCAGCGTCCGAAAGAAAGCTGGCGAAATATTAAACGAATCTCGTAGCACGTCCGCTTCTACTCATCATAATTACCATGGTCATCATGATCATCATCATTTATTTTTCTTTAAGGACCCCCTGTCGTGGTATTACATGGGGGGGGGTTAAAGAAGATCATAGAAACAAAGATATGGTTGCAAGTTCTTACAAAACTCAACCTGCGGATTCGTATGAGAATAGAAAAAAAAATAATTTAAAAAAATGGATTGCAATGCTCTCGAACATGCAGCGTATGAAAGACAAGCGCGTTTACCCGGATGGACGTCACCGAATTCCGCCATATTGCTAAATTTGCCCAACTTCTGAATGCTGATTGGAACAGAAGCCCTCTCAGGCGACTCTTATTGAGTGAAAGTGCCATCATTAGAGAATCCTTGAATATGGTGGAATTCGACAGGGTGCAGAACAGTATCCCTTGTATGCTTATATTGGCGAAGTGACAGGGCGGCGACGCAGGCATTGCATGGACGATTTACAGCGATGATGTAATCGCCTCGCGACACGCCCTGATAGCGATAAGAGGGACGCCTTGTCACTGTTCCGTCACGTGATAAGCGGCAGCCCACCGGTTACGGTGCGGTCTTGATTGATAGCGGACACGTTTCAGTAAACGACAATCACGGTTGTCAACCAGACATGTGACGTGGTTGCTTAAATTCTCATGTTTTCCTTCAGACGATGAAAAGCACTGTTATGCAACAAGTGGGAAGCTAATGTCTGCTGGATTACATGTTTATGAGAGCGCTCGAAGACCTTGCGTTTGGAAGTTTTGCCGTAATGATATTACTTGCGAAGCGGTATTATAATTTTGCGCAAATATGCACTTACGCAGACTAAGATATAGTGTGGCTTGCAACCCGCGATGGCTGCAGCGTTCCGCTACTAATCTCGAAGGAGCAATATCGAGGCGGTGCCTTCGCGGCAGAAATTTTATGAGTGCGAATTATGGAAACGCCGGTGTACCGCGCATTCGGCCCACGGTAATGAGCATGAGGCGGTCAAAATTATTCCGTATTCCCACCCCTATGCAACGCCTTGCAATCAAATTCTTATTTCAGCAAATAAAGTCCCCTAGTTTATTTTTAGTGTGAGTTGCCTGACACATTATCCGGCAGTTGACGATCCCACAATAAAAAAAAAACAAAGCGATTTTGTGTCGAATTTACACGCATTTAATGCACGCCATTCGATTGATATTCCTTCTATTTTCTTTTTGCGGACGTTTAGGATAGAACGCATTTACAGTATACTGAGCCTACGACTTCATCTTTGCATTACCTGAGGACGAGAACAAGCGCATGTCTGACAAAAGCCTTCATCAAGAAGTGTGTAGAAATGCAACAGTTAGCAAGATCTTTAAACATCCGTATTTGTTCAGCAAATTATTGCAGTCGCTTTATGGGACTTGTATATGTAAGTTGATGGTTGAAGCGACGACAATGAGTGAACACCACAAACGACGGAGCCTGATACTCTGGGTCTGCCGAGCGATATTATTTTAATAAAGAATAATTGTTTGAACAGTAATTTATGTACAAGACCCAGAGGTGCAATGAGAATCCGAATCCTTCTGAGGCAAGTGTTTTGCAGTGGAATATTTCATATAAGGAAAAACGCTCAGCCCTGAAAAGTTATCAGGAACGCAGATTCTTGACGCTTTTCTTAGCAATTTATCTTGTTGAAGTGTACCACGAGTAATTACAGGCGTTGTTCAAGATAACATTCATCGCGCGGAAAGCACACAGATTAGAAAGCGATGTCAGAGACTACGGATGTTTTCATTTAGTCTTATGTCTGCATCTACGCACATGATTATATTTGCACGTTACGGCGGATGGATGCGTATGGACTGAAATGCTATGTACAGAGTCCTAAAATACAGAGATTTAGGTGGAAAGACACTTGTAACCACGATGCAGCTCGGTTAAGGCCATAAATTGCCTCCGACGACATCCCAAGGTGTGGCGCATCCTATTGAAAAATGGGATCTGAGGTGCCCGAACCTATGATGAAAAAGAGCTCCAACTAATCGCGAAAGCTGGGATGTGTCATGGAAGCACAATAAAGAAGCTGTTTTCGCCGTTGTATGGTCATGTTTTTTGCAGGCAAAATACATTTTAGAGTACTCATGGCAGTGGGCGCTCCATGACGATCTTAGCGTGGCAATGGCTATGAAAGACTAGAGCCTTGGGAGTGAAGACTGCATGAACTACAGCGCAAATGGTAACGTACTTGGCAAAAGGGCCAGGATGCTGGAGCGACCTTGTGAGAGAGACACGCCGATCTTGTTACTTGATGTGGAAGTTGTAACAGCGATGTCTTTGTGTCTTTTGTCTACTCAGTCTAAATGCAGCGCCTGGGAACCTGGCAGGTGCTAGAGACTGTGGGGTACGATGTTTACCCACGTAGACCTGGTTATTGGCGTGTCCAAAGTGCCGAGACCGACAATTCAAAGCATCGCCTGATCGTGATATTAAGTAGCAAACAAACTTGGAATAAAACTATATGTTGGAGGCGTACGTCCGATAGGAATACTAACGTCCAAGGGACTGGGTTGCGTGGTGTTCGACTCCACAAATTGGAAGGCTGCAAACGCGAGTCCATGTCACGTTGGGCATGGTGAGGCGAATGAATATTTACTCAGTTAGAGGCAGGACTGTTGATGCCTGCTATGAGCTGGTGCGCTTAAATAGTGGTGCCCAAGGTCTCTGTTAATCATCATCATCATCATCATCATCATCATCATCAGCCTGGTTACGCCCACTGCAGGATAAAGGACTCTCCCATTCATCTCCAACTGCCCGGGTCATGTACTAATTGTGGCCACGTCATTCCTGCAAACTTCTTTATCTCATCCGCCCACCTAACTTCCTGCCAACCCCAGCTACGCTTCCCTTCTCTTGGAATTCAGTCCATATCCCTTAATGACCATCGGTTATCTTCCCTCCTCATTACATGTCCTGCCCATGCCCCCTCCCATTTCTTTTTCTTGATTTCAACTAAGATATCATTAACTCGCGCTTGTTCCCTCACGCAATCTGCTTTTTTCTTAACCCTTAACGTTACACCCATGATTCTTCTTTCCATAGCTCGTTCCGTCATCCTCAATTTAAGTAGAACGCCTTTCGCAAGCCTCCAGGTTTCTGCCCCGTACGTGAGTACTGGTAAGACACAGCTGTTATACACTTTTCTTTTGAGGGATAATGGCAACCTGCTGTTCATGATCTGAGAATGCTTGCCAAACGCACCCCAGCCTATTCTTATTCTTCTCATTATTTCAGTCTCATGATACGGATCCGCGGTCACTACATGCCCTAAGTAGATGTATTCTCTTACAACTTCCATTGCCTCGCTACCTATCATAAACTGCGGTTCTCGAGACTGTTAAACATTACTTTAGTTTTCTGCAGATTAATTTTTAGACCAACCCTTCTGCTTTGCCTCTCCAGATCACTGATCATGCATTGCAATTGGTCCCCTGAGTTACTAAGCAAGGCAATATCATAAGCGAATCGCAAGTTACTAAGGTATTCTCCATTAACTCTTATCCCCAATTCTTCCCAATCCAGGTCTCTGAATACCTCGTGTAAACACGCTGTGAATAGCATCGGAGCGATCGTGTCTCCTTGCCTGACTCCTTTCTTTATTGACATTTTGTTGCTTTCTTTATGGAGGACTATGATGGCTGTGGAGCCGCTACCTACATATATCTTTCAGTATTTTACATACGGCTCGTCTACACCATGATTCCGTAATGCCTCCATGACTGCTGAGGTTTCGAGTGAATAAAACGCTTTCTCGTGATCAATGAAAGCTATATATAACTGTTGGTTATATTCCGCACATTTCCCTATCGCCTGATTGATAATGTGAATATGGTCAATTGTTGAGTAGCCTTTACGGAATCCTGCCTGGTGCTTTGGTTGACAGAAGTCTAAGGTGTTCCTGATTCTATTTGCGATTACCTTAGTAAATACTTTGTAGGCAACGGACAGTAAGCTAATCGGTCTATAATTTTTCAAGTCTTTGGCCTCCCCTTTCTTATGGATTAGTATTTTGTAAGCGTTCTTCCCAGATTCCGGTACGCTCGAGGTCATGAGGCATTGCGTATACGGGGTGGCCAGTTTTTCTAGAACAATCTGCCGACCATCCTTCAACAAATCTGCTGTTACCTGATCCTCTCCAGCTGCCTTCCCCCTTTGCATAGCTCCCAAGGCTTTCTTTACTTCTTCCAGCGCTACTTGTGGGATTTCAAATTCCTCTAGACTATTCTCTCTTCCATGAAATCTCTGTTAGGCTCTAGTAATGAGCACATGCGTGTTTGGTTCCGGGAAGGGACGCTTTGAAGGGGTCGAAACAAACACACGACTGCCGGTCGTCAGCGTAGAGGGCTTTGCAGTCGAGGTGTGACAAAGCATTGGCCGGCAATACTTTTCGCTAAACTTTCGTCATGAGGTTTGCTGTCAAGCTCGCTTTGGTCATCTGAGTCACGCATGGGCACTTTCTTTGGTAGTTGAACACATGGCGAAGATTCATAGAGGGGTGCTTCGGCGCCGGTGAAGGGTTATGACGGCCGTGACGTTCACGTTGAGGGTGAGTTTCCTCCAGAATAACACCGGTTTTTGGCTTTCTCCGTGCCTGAACCCGAGTGCAGAGGCGCGCAAGGGCTACGGCCGCATCGCCTTTGGGGCACAAAAGAAACAGGTGATAGGGCTCGTGTAATGGGAAAATATTTGCGGCAGAATGTTCGGTGCCTTCCTTTTTGGCACTGGTATGGATGGGAACTGTACAACATTTCATGTAACCGAGTTTTGTCGTAGAGGGCAGTTGATGAAGCACGTTGGAAGTATTGCATATGGGAGATGAGGTGAAGCTAAACGCTAGGATAGGGTTTGTCCAAAGTGCACCTGAAGGGCTGAAGAATGTTTGGTGCCCTCTTCTCTTGAGCAGGTACGAGTGGGGACCGTGTTATATGGCATGTTACTGGGATTTGGCGTGGAGGGCCGTTGATGAAGGCCGTTGGAAGTTTTGCATAAGGGAGTTTGGCCAAGCTAAGCGATAGGGTAGAGCTGGTCCAAAAGGTACCTGTAGTAAGCCGGTATGCCCAGTGCATTAACATTAACGACATGCTGGCTGGTGTGGAACATCAACGAATTTATTGTTAGGGCCATGGAGTTTTGCGCAATCGTGCGTTTATGCGAAAGAGAGGGCAGGACGATCTTATAGTTCAGACATGTGAGGTGGCGCGCGCACAGCTTGATTAATTGGTCAGCAAAGACTGAACAAATGCAATACTCTCCTCTTGAATTGAACCTGTTTTATTCGCTACCGAGTTTCGCACGAGCCGCATAGGTTCGGATGGATAGGGTCGATCGTTTCAGCAGTCGTCTCCACATCCCGAACTTGCTGCGGCGGTAGAGCTGGCACATCATTCTGGTAGCCGGCTGGTGGCTGCCCAGCCGCGGACTCTTGCTCGGCTTCTGTAGATATGCGCGCAGACGGAAGTGACGGCACAGCACTGGTCATAATTTCAGGTCAGCCGTATGATTGCTGGTTTGCAGTGGCTGCCAAAGAGGTCGTTACAGACGAGGTTTTATGGCGGTGACGGGCTTTGTCGACGTGGCGCTGCATTACCCGGCTGGTGTTCGGCTGGTACCATTCTTGCCCCGAAGTATAATTAACATTCCCCGCTTTACATTTTCGACTGGTTTTGTAGTTCTGCACTTGTACACCGCTGCCTGGCGCGAAGGGAAAATTGTGCGGGCCAGTAAATGAATTCGTGCCTCTAGGAGAAAAGCATGTGTACAAGTGGGAAACGTAGCTGGTAGCCGAGGAGTATCTCGGACGGAAACTTTGCTTCCTTTTACGAGGTCCACCTGCAATTAAACAACAGTTACATTAAGAGATATATTTCAGATGATACCTTATCACGCAGAGCCTAAGGAATAGATGTAACCTTACATAACCTTCGTGTCGCCATCACCTACTGCTTCAGGCTGGTGGTAGGACCCCTGAGGAAATTAAGGTATATCGAAGAGACGTCCGTGTATCCGGCGAGTGGTCTGTTCACTACATGATTGATCGGCCTGATTGGTGCGGCGAAATCCAGTTCAGTCAGCTGTCCAATGAGCACGCCCATGTTACCGAGTGCAGTAATCACATCGCGTTCTCGCAGACTCGGTGTTGAAAAGTCAAGCACATATGCGGACACGCAGCGGCCACATTATTGTGTTGCACTGAGAGTTTACCTTCACCCAGCACTGGCACTTTTTTTCGCGTAATACAACTTCATTCGGGGCACATTCAAGCTCGGCCATCGTACGCATTGTCGGTCGTAAACTTGTCGCGATATGACGCACAGTGGGCATCTCTTGCCTAATTCCCCGGACAGTTCCACCTTTCTCCAACAAAGCATGCGACGTAACGACAGGTATAATCCATTTCTTATCTGGAAAATTAGCGTCCAGACGTATGTTCCGTACACACCGCCGCTATCAATGCTATTCCACGAGGTTTTTACTGTATGTGTCTTTAAACTCGCTGGTAGCTTCTCCGGTACGGAGTCTGCTGGTTCCCTGCAGCACATCTTTGCCAAGTTCCCTCACCGCCCAAAATGAAAACAGCATGCTTTACCCAATAGACAGGCGTTATCGTTATGCTTGGCGCTTTCGCATCGTCCATCGTGTGGTGCGCCTCAGTTGTGGTCATCAGGAGGTGCTGAAAAATGACTGGTTTTTATTTCGAGCACCGTTGGCGGTTCTACGCTCATATGTTTTGCATCCTTGTCAGCTGCTTCTGCTGAAATTGCCAGCGCCTTGGTTTCGCACACAATTAATACTCTGTCTTCGTGATTAACTGCTTGCCTAGCTTAGTTGCGCATATGCCGCAAACAAACCAGCCTCTCTTAATTCGGTCTAACGCGTTTACAAATTTGTAGCTGTATGCTATGCGCCGAAATTCGACCAGAAACGCTTGCATTGTCTTTCTTTCCAGTTGACAACGCGAAACAGCTTGTAGCTGCCTGCTTTCTCGTGACGCTTCAGGACGTAGTAGTGGTTTAGGGTGTTGACTGCTTCGGCATAAGTGAGGAAATTTGCAATCATAGATGCGATTCGTCCCGCTAGCAATTGAATTGTGTGTGTGTGTGAGAGTGTAGCAATAAGCAGCGCTCGTTGGTTTTACGAGGTCACCTCATCCTGTCATCGAGATGCGTTTCTAATTGACAACGTCCCCCCATCATTGTATATTTATGTTCTGCGCAGGGAGAACGCTACTGACATTGTTGACATCGCTTGCCCTTCTTTCTTTGAACACCTTCTGATTGATCACCTTGAATAACGCTAATTTTACATACATAACGCGGTGCTTATGTAAAACCCACAACTTACGTAATACCCACTCCAGGGGTCCTTAAGGACAATAAATTGAAGTGAACTGAAGGATTTATTTAATAACATTGAAAGCTATAAACATAATCTGCATTCTCGTGTAGTCATTCGCAGGGTGGCTATTTCCCTACACGAGGAAGCTTTTTGCACGAGAGAAGCTTTTACAAACAATCAGAATGTAGCAAGTTAGGGAGAAAAATCCATGCAGTTGTGATTGTTAAAGTTAAAGCATGATATTTACGTTATGCCTACTTTCTTATATTCTAAAGGTCATTTATTGTAGCATATATAGACACTTTTCTATTCTACATTTCTCCTTGAGAGGCATTTCGGACCCAGTGCATGTACCGCATTGTAATGCTCTTTAGCTAACCGTAGAAATATCGTCGTTCTCTTCTTCTATGACACCAGACTGACATTCAAACGCCAGAGCTGAGCACTGTGGAATTGATGATTTAGTTATCTTCGCTTTTTCCGACATGTATTCTTTCCTTGTCTTCGCGATTGACTGCACTGTGGCACCTGTCCTCTTAACCAGATGCTTCTTCGATGCACTTTAAAAGACATAATTCCTGCAGTTTCTGCTGTATGGTAGCTACAGTTCCTCTTCAACACACTTCTGATCGCTCAAAACGGTTGTGTTGTTGCCGTTGAGCGCCTGGAAAGCGTAGGCATTGTCGTGCCGTTAGCCGAAAACGACAGTGCACATCTAAGAGGCGCAACGCTTGAACGTAGCAGCCGCACTAGAGCAGTGAGTTTTTCTCCAGTTTCTGCTTATATACACGGTATTTAATCAAAAGTTTATCGACCGAAGTGGTGAATAAATAAAAAAAAGCTATTTCGACGATTACTTATCCGCCTGCGTTGGATTAGAAGGCGAACCATCGGTTAGGAAGCAGAAAAGTGAGAACGGAACGTGCGAAGGGGTTCACCCAGACTGTGACTTCTATGAATTCTATCGATGTTATCATATCAGCTCAATAGCTTCCTCGATCTTCTGATAACATATCCGACGTTATTTGGCTGGAGTGACCATTCACCGTGAGAAATTGCTAACTTTATTGAAAAAAACACGTTATATATTTTGCAGCACATCTATCGACACCTTCTTCAACGATCAGTACACAAGCCTCCGGCAATGCCAACACCCTTGCAACCTTACACCATGCGGGTATGGGCGCAAGACTTCACGCTGCGCAAGAAGGAACAGGTAAAAGGTGTTTTCGCAGACCCTGCGGACTATTATTTATTTTTATCGGCGTGAATGTGATATCGGCCATGCTTGTGGGCTTGAACTTGGCAGTGAACTGAAATGCTTAAGTTAGTAGGGAGGCGAAATTTATTTCTGAGAAAAAATATCATAGGGTAATAAACCTGAATTTAGAAATACGCAAAGTCATGTTTGAAATCGGGCCTCCAAAACTCTGTTGATTATGAGAAGTAAATCATGCGGGGAAGGCAGTTTGTATACTTGATGAAAGAAGAAAAAAAATATGTCACTTTAGGCCCTCTGATTTGATGAAACATACACGCTGCCATTTTCTGTCGCGCAACGGATATTTTGGGAGCGGGAAACTTATACAACGCAGTGCGTGCCAAAATGTTGTAGAGGTCACTAGAAGACGACAGAAATTCAACTTCTGGAAACTTGTCCTGCCGTAAAGCCTATATTTATGCACCAAATCGAGTACTTTAGCTGGGCTTTGCGACATTCGACGGTCGTATCTGTTTAGTTTGCTTGTACTTTTTATTATGCGAGAAGAAAGCTAACCGACAACCTAGGGATATGTGAGCGTAAATTCTCACTGCTTAATATAATAAAGCTTAGGTATCTTTCTGACTCCGAGGGAAACATGACAATGGAAACACAGTCCACAGTCATTTCTAAAACGATGCACTCACATTTCAGAAATATTGCGAAAATTATGGACGTGTCATCGACGCTTCGTGGCAACGTTGTGTTTTTATAGTTGTGCGTGCTCAGCCAGTCATCGCCATGAAAACTCCTATGGTTTCTGCAAAAATGTGGTACATAGTTTCAGCACAAGGGTCGACAAGCTCCTCAACGAGTGGTACAGAGACCTCAGGCCTTACAAACCACCTCGCGACAATGCACCACGGCGAAACTGGTCCAGTACCTATCTCAACGCAACCTGGAATACGTGAGTTGTGATTCCCACGCAATATGTGCGGTTGCGTGGGTTTTAATTTCCGCTGCTTTTATTGTTGTTATCACGTGCATGTGTTGATACGATGAGGTGAAATCAAGTGGGGGGGGGCTTAACGAAGGAAGCATAATTTTTGGAAGGCATACCTTAAAACATTTTACAGGACAAAGAGTTAGATTCGCCTTTATGATAAGTAGCCATATTGAATTACGTATAAATTCACGTGCTTGTGCTCCGTTTTGGGTGGGAACATTAACTGAGGTATTTGATCGGACAGACCATTATTTTAGTACATGAAGGACTGTTCCAACAATGAATAAGGGCTACTAGGCGAATATAATATTTCGTTAGCGGCATCAACAAACGTCAGTCAGCTCTTCGCTTGCTTCTAGTTATCGTCGTTAGCTAGATTTTCTTGTTATGCAAATAAATTATTTCGCCATTGTCGAGTATTACTTACCTTTAACAGAAATAAATGGAATGGCCAGGGCACTCTTTAATGTATTATCTCAAAAGGAACTTCTTTTTAAGAAAAGAGATCGCAGGTATTAGGTCTCATTTGAGAAATCAGCAAATCGGAGGTTAAAATTCGTTACGAGAAATGCCCTGTTTACGGAAGCAAAGAAAATCATCATCATCACCGTCATCATCATCATCATCATCCTACTCATGTCGACTGCAGTACGAAGGCCTCTCCCTGCGATCTCCAATTACCGCTGTTCTGCGCCAACCGATTCCAACTGGCACCCGCAGATTTCCTAATTTCGTCACTCCATCTGGTCTTCTGCCGTCCTCTACTGCGCTTCCCTTCTCTTCGTATCCATTCTGTTACCCTAATGGTCCAACGGTTATCTAGGTTATCTAATCTGCTCATTACATGACCTGTCCAGTGCCATTTTTTTCTCTTAATGTCTATTAGAATATAGTCTATCCCCGTTTGCTCGCTGATCCAAACTGCTCTCTTTCTGCCTCTTAAAGTTGTGCCTAGCATTCTTCGTTCCATCGCACTTTGCGCGATCTTTAAGTTCTTCTCAAGCTACTTTGTCAACCTCCAAGTCTCCGCGTCGTATGTCAGTACCAGTAAAATGCACTGATTGCATACTTTCTTTTTCAATGATAACGGTAACCTCCCATTCAGGCGCTCCCGATGTCTACCGTATGCGATCCAACGCATTTTTATTCTTCTGTGAATTTCCTTCTCATGGTCCGGGTTTCCTGTGATTAGTTGACCTAGGTAAACCTACTCATCCACAGAATCTAGAGGTTGACTTGCGATCTTGAACTCTTGTTGCCTTGCCAGGTGATTTATCATTATCTTTGTCTTCTGCATATTAACCTTCAGTCCCACTCTTACACGCGTCCTGTTAAGGTCCTCAAGCACAACGTACTGTGAAAGCGTTGCGCGAGGAATATGTAATGATATGTTCTCGAATAACAAGTCTGCTGTAATATATTCTCACTGGACCAATAGTTTGAACAAAAGCATGCCCTTTGCGTAATAAAACTACGGGATTAGGAAAATATAGTAATGGCGATCAAATGTTTTACACCTACTATCAAGCCAGAGAAGCAAATTTTTTTTCTTCTTGGCGCGTTTGGTTTCAGGAAAAGCGGTTGGAGCTTTGAAGCATGAAACCTTTTTGTCACATGTAACCAAACTTCTAAAACGCAACAAGAAAGGTTGGCATTTCATTGAGGTTAAGGTGCCTGTTGCTCTCTTTACAGTATTTGCTGTGCTAGGCAACACTTGACACACCAAAGAAATTTTTAATGCTCAGGAAAAGGAGATAACCTCTCACTAAAAAAACCTTATTTGAGGATTAGCTAAAGTTTGTAGAAGAAAAAAGGTGGCTTATATAGGCTTTATGAGAGTAACGCCAAGTGGTTAGAGACAAACACATTTCTCACCACTGAATATGCAGTAAAGTGAGAAATCGAATACAGTATACACTCGTATTTGGTCCAATTACGTAATTCAATTTCATAAGCTTTGTCGTAATTTTCTATCAGCTTTTTCAAGTTTTGCAGAAAAAAGCCAACCGCTTCAGAAGATTCGACATTCATAATCAGAGCAAAGTGCTTTGCTTACGTAGAAATGGTAAATATCCATTTGCAGCACAATTGTCGACAAGCTCATCAACAATCAGCTCCCAAGGTCCTGGCAATGGAAACATCATCGTGACGGAACATCTTGGCCAGACTGGCACTGGAGTTACCGTTGTTCAACACGGAACAGGTGAGAGGTGATTTTACATAGTCTTTATTGATGTGACTGCATGACTTTTAATATTTTTAACCAAACGTATCTCTCCTCGGGGACGGAATTATGTGCTGAGATTACAAATGCGCACGCTTTTGCATCCAAAATATGTACCGATCCTGAATATTGCTGAAGAAATCCTTATTCGTCGAGTCGAAATCGGGCATGAGATAGTCCCTGCTTACTGAAGTAAATTAAATCTTTTGTCAAGCCGACCAAGAACGAGAAAAGTTTCTTTTTCAAGCAGTTTAATTTTAGGGAGGAAACATGTTGTCTTTTTTTCGTACAGTTAAGTTGAAAGCGCCAAAATATGTACCCCTATAGCAAGAGATGAATGCCGAACTTCTCCCGCATTGTTTGACTGGGGATAAATCACTTAGTCTAGCGTCTCCCTGCCTAACCGCTATGGCTTCGCCCAACATTCAGCGGCAGTGTACAGCTCAGTTTTCGCGTCGTACCGGAAAAATACAATTTTTACATAGTGTTTATGTGACAACGGTCGGGGATTTGACGCAGATCGCGTAGCGCTATAAGCGGACGGGTTGATAGTGTGCGCATTTTGTTTGAAGAAAAAGCCGGCACTTCAGAGCGCCGAATTCATGAGGAGCTAAACCTTGTTATATCATCAAAAAATGCGGTTTATGTTTCTCACTGAGGTACGTTTCTAACGTCTTGTGTGTCCAGCAATAAATTACGTGCCTGTGAATGCTCTAACACAAATTAGTAAACGAAACTTCTGAATTTTACGAGCTGTTCCCTGCAAGTACCTGATGTTTATGCAAATAATAAAGCACGTTAGCAGCGTTTTCCAAACATTCGGTCGCCCCATGTGTTGAATGAATGTCTGAACTAGACGACAAATGAACGAAAATATAGCTGTGACGATTGCAGTGTTCAGTAAAACTTCTTTCTGGGCGAGCTGGTGCATACTTTACATAAAAATTGTAACAGCGCAAACACATGCAACCAAAAGTAACAAGAACGAGACACAAGCGCTGTGTCCCGTACTTGTTACTTTGTGATTGCATGTGCTTGCGCTTTTACAATTTTTATATCAAGATTGCTGTGTCAGAAGACTTGTACAACACTGTAAGAAGTGTTCGTTATGGAAAGAAAGCCATTGGCTACTAACTTTCTTTATATGCAATAATTAAAGAAAGTTAGCTTAGTTTCTAAACGGAACAGGATCTTTAAATATATTAGCTTGTTTATTACGTTCAACACTTTGACCTTAACGTTTTCGCCTAGGGTGCTTCAATGGCGCTTGGCAAAATCCATTCCTTTGAAACCTAAGGTAACAAAGAAAAAAAATTAAATTATGGGGTTGAACGTGCCAAACCCACTTTCTGATTATGAGCCACGCCGTAGTGGAGGACTCGGGAAATTCCGACCACCTGGGGATCTTTAACGTGCACCTACCTAAGGTTACACAGTGGTACGTTGATCACATATGGTGAGCTTGCACGACAATGAGCTTGCACGACAAGCAATGATAGGTGATTAAGTGTGAATAAAACAACCCCTCTAATTCGTTGAAAAACGTCTACTAACATCGATGAACGTATCAGTTCTAAATACACATCGGATCACACAAGTCTGCTTGCCACTCTTCCTTTATATGTTATCAGAACGAGTTGAGTATGGTTTGCAACTGATGAAGCCGTGAGCTCAAACTGGCGCAGGTTCTAGCATAATCTCTGTAACCTACTTGTGAATCCTTCTAGTCGACGCCTTGCTAAGAATGAAGAGCTTTAACGCACGTTACGGCATCCACTGTAGCAATAATCTGCCGTAATCGGCATGTAGAATATTGTGTATAAAATATTATTTGGAAAAATTTGAACATATACATCACACGAACGTAGCCACTTATCAACTCTGCCTCACAAGCCTCCGTCTGAACACAAGGGAAAGGCAAAATTATTTTGCTCATAATTTCCTGCTTCTACCTAGCTGAAGTTTGCTGCATTTAGAAATAAAAAAAAGATATGATAAAGTGACCATGCTGCACAAAATTTTCATTTCAACCACAAATCTTAACAATGCACTTTAACAAAACTAAATATAGAAATTAAACACCAATCCTCTCCTTGTTTGTGTATAAAATAAAAACTATATAACATTTATAAAGTTCCCCTACCGGGACATGTGTGCACAAATCTTTCACGTTGTTCTTATAAAACCACTAATCTATGAATAAGTCAGCCTAAAGACTTCTACAGAAATCGCAGGAGCTGCACGCATAAGACGCACATTATCGTACATTTATTCAATTTAGCAATGCCACCAGCTCCAACACAAGGAATTGTAAGAGCGTGTTAACTGCTTTCCTTTTTCTGAAGACTTACGAATTTCAAAACATTGGGCTTCATGTGAATAAATAATGTAAACACGGAGTACAGTTGGCCAAACAGCTCACATACATTAGATCCACAAAGACGACGTTTCGAGATCAAATGTAATTCGGAAGAACACTGGCACACAACGAGAAAGTGATTCTGTCTCTGCGACATTCGTTCTTATGAAGCCCTTCACCCTACCTAACCTGCTGATTCGTGTCCAAGCTTTGCAAGTCGCGATTCACGAACGTCTCATTCTCGGCTCTGGAATATGTGTCCACGTTATACTTTACCCTTAAGAGTAGCTTTTTGCGCAACACTTCAGCTTAGTGGCTCGCAAAGTGTGCAGTTCTGTTTGGCACAGCATTTCATTATTTCGTTGTTGACTTCTACGAAGTACCCACCACTTTGGTATTTCTCTTTACTATTTCTTCAGTGGCTGTCAATTCCTAATGGGTACTCTGAAATGGGATCATTCAATTCAATTATAATATTCAATTACCAATTCACATGGATGGAATACTTCATAGTCCCCTCACATAAGTACTCTAAATACATTATCGATATTACAAGACGTTCTCCTATAGTTCACAGTAACAATGCAAATCTCGTCAATAAGTTGCATCTTTTGATCTATTACAACACTTTGTGGCTCTCTCTCTACGCACACAAGCCCCCCCCCCCACACACACATATATATATCATCAGGAGGTGCTGAAAGATAATCTTTTTTATTACGCGCATCGTTGGCAGCTTTCTACTCATGTCTGGCATCCTTGTCAGCCGCTTCTGCTGAAATTGCCAGCGCGTCCGCCTCGCATACAGTTCGTACTCTGCCTTCGTGAGTAAGTGCTTGCGTAGGAGTTTTGAGCGTACGGTGCAAATAAACCGATCTCTCGTCACTCGGTCTAGCGCGTTCATAAAGTTGCAGTTTTATGCTATGCGCCGCAATGCGACCAGAAAAGCTTCCATTTCCTTTATTTCCGGTTAGCAACGCGAAACAGCTTGTAGCTGTCTGCTTTCTCGGGACCCTTCGGGTAGTAGTAGTGGTTCAGAGCGGCCACTGCTTCGGCATAAGAGAGGAAATTCGGAGCTATAGATACAGTTCTTTCAGCTAGCCCCTGAATTGTATGTGTGCTGAGTGTAGAAATCAGCAGCGCTCGTGGCTTGTTCGAGGGGACGTCATCCTGTTATCAAGATGCGTTTCTCACTGAGACCGTCCTGGCCATCATTAGAAATTTATACACTGCACAGGAAGAAGGCTACAGACATTGTTGACATCGCGCACCCGTCTTTGTTCGAACAGTGTATTACTGACAACTTTGAATACAGCTAATGATGCATACATAAAGCAGAACTTATGTAAAACCCGCCCTTAGTAGAACCCCCTCCGAGGATCTTTAAGGACGCAAAACTGAACTGGAGTGAAGGATTTATTTATTACCATTAAAAGCTATAGATATGGTCTGCATTTTTGTGTAGTGTTTTGCAGGGAGCGTATTTCGCTACATGACGAAGCTTTTTGCACGACAGGCGCTTTTACAAACAACCAAAATGTAGCAGGACAGGGAGAAAATAACCATGCAGTTCTGATTGTGAAGTAAAAGTAGAACACGATATTTTAGTTATGCCTGCTTCTTTATATTAAAAAGGTCATTTATTTAAGCTTATATAGACACGTTTGTATTCTACATTTCTTCTGGAGCGCCATTTCGGATTTAGTGCATGTACCGCATGGCAATGTTTTCTAGCTAAGCGTAGAAATATCGTCTTTGTTTTCTTCTATGACAGCAGACTGAAATTCAAGTGCCACTGCTTAGCGCTGTGAAATTGACGATTGGTTATCTTTGCTTTATGCGGCATGTTTTCTCTCCTTGTCTGTGTGATGAACTGGGCTGTGGAACCTGTGCACCTAAACGAATTCTTCGATGCTATGTAAAACACATATTTCCTGCAGTTTCTAGTATGTGGTAGCTGCAGTTCCTCTTCAACGCTCTTCTTATCGCTAAAGGTGGATGTGTCGATGCCGTTCAGCGCCTGGAAAGGGCAGGCATTGTCGTAATATGGTCTCAGTGCCGTTAGCTAAAAACGCCAGTGCACATCAAAGTGGCACAACATTTAAACTTCGCATCCGCACTAGAGCCGTGATTTTGTCTTCAGTCTCTGTTTATATACACGTATTTAATCAAAAGTGCATCGGCCAAACTAGTGAATAAATAAAAAAAGGCATCGCGACGATTACTTATCCACCTACATGGGATCAGAAGGCGATCCGTCAGTTAGTAAGTAGAAAACTGAGAACGCGAGTTGCATCTGGGTTCAAGTCAGGCAGTGAGACATTTGACTTCCATCAATATTATCGTATCAGCTCAATATCTTCCTCGATCTTATGATAACACATCCGCCGTTGTGTGGTCGGAGTTGCCATTCATCGTGCGAAATTGTAGCTTTATTGAAAAAAAAAACACGTTGTATATATTACAGCACAAATCTCGAGCCACTCCTCAACCAGCAGTACACAAGCCTCCGGTCATGCCAACGTTGTTGCAATCGAACAGCAAGGCGGTACAGGAGCAGCACTTCTTGCTGTGCGTCAGGCAACCGGTAAGAGGCTTTTGCCAAGATCCTGCGGAATATAGGGTTAATTTTCTTCAGCGTGAGTTTGATATCGGCCATGCTGTGGGCTTGTACTTGGCAGGGAAATTAAATGCTTCAATTAGTAGAAAACCGAATCTTATTTATCAGAAAAATAGTATAGGGTAACATATCTGAATTTAGAAATACGTACAGACGTGTTGAAAATGGGCCTCCAAATTGTCTGTTTGGTATAAGAAGTAAAATAATTTTGTGAAGGTAGTTTCTCCATTCGATGAAACAAGGAAAAAAAATATGACACTTAAGTGCCTTTGATTTGGTAAGACATATATGCTGCTATTTCCGGTCGTGAAACGGGTCTTTGGGAGCCGAAAAATTGATACATAGATCTGCGTGGCTAAATTTTGTAGAGATCACCAGAAGATGACGCAACTTCCTCGTGTAAAAACTTATCATGCTGACGAGCCTACCTTTAAGCATTAAATCGAACACTTTAGCTGGGCTTTCGCGAGCATTCAACTGTCGTGTCTGTTACTTTTTGCTTATATTTTCTACATATGCGAGAAGAAAGCTAAGTGAGAACCTTAGGATATCGAAGCGTAAATTCCTAATCATTACTAAAATAAAACTTGGGTATTTTTCTGACTCAGAGGAATTGGGCATACACATGACAATGTATATGCAGTCCACGGTGGTTTTATAAAATGAGGTACTCTCATTTGAGAAATAATGGGAGAATATTCGACGAGTCATTCAAGCTTTGTGGCAGCGTTGTGTTTCTATATTTGTGCATGCTCAGCCACTGATCGCCATGAATACTGTTAGGGTTTCCGCAAAAATACGGTACATCGTTTCAGCACACGGGTCATCAAGCTCGTCAACGAGTGGTATAACAACCTCTGGGATTACAAACAACGTCGTGACACTGCAGCATGGCGAAGCTGGTGCAGTACCTATCTCGGCGCAATCAGGAATACGTGAGTGGTGCTTTCCACGTAGTATGCGCGCTTGCGTGGATTTTCCTTTCGTTAGCTTTTATTGTTGTCGTTAGGCGCAAATGCTGATACGAAGAATTCAAATCAAGGGAGGTTTAACGCAGGAAGCGTAATTCTTGGAAAGCATACCTTAAAACACTTTACTGAACAAAGAGTTAGATACGCGTTAATGATTAGTAGCCACGTGGAATTATGCATATGTTTATTTGCTTATGCCCTGTATTGGGGTGGGTACATAAGCATACGTGTGCTGGAACCAACCATTCCCTTAGTGCGTCAAGGACTCTTTAAACTATGCATAAGGACTACTAACAGCATATAATATTTCATTACCGGCATGAACAGACGACAATCAACTATCCGTGGACTTGTAGTAATCGTTATTAGCTAGACTTTCTTTGTATTCAAGTAAATTATTGCACTGTTGTCAACTATTATTTACCTTTAACATGAAAAATGGAATCGCCAAGGTACTCTCTAATGGAATCTTTCCAAAGCAATATCTTTATAGCAAAAGAGATGGCAGATATTAGGTCTCATTTGAGAAATCAGCAAATCAGAGGTCCAAATTCGTTACGAGAAATGCCCAGTTTACGGAAGCAAAGCATAATGTACTGTGAAAGTGGTACGCCAGGAGTATGTTAGGAGATGTTTTCGAATAACAAGTCTGCTGTGGTATACTTACACTCATTCGGATGAATTGTTTAACAAAGCGTGCTTTTAGTGTAATAATAACACGCAATAAAATTGTAGTAATGGCAATCAAATGCTTTACCCCAGCTACAAAGCCAGTGAAGCAAAATGCGTTTCTCCTTCACACTTTCTGTTTCCAGAGATGTGGTTGGAGCTTTGAAGCATCAAACCCTCTTATCATACGTAGCAAAACTTCTCAAATGCAACAAGAAAGTTCGACAATTTCTTCGAGGATTAGCTGATGTTTGTGCAAGAGAAAATTCACTTTGTACGTGTTTTATGACAGTTGGGCCATGTTGTTAGAGACAAACATATTTTTAACCCTTAATATGCAGTAAAGGAGAATTACTATACAGTATATACACACATGTGGTCAAATTAAATATTTCGATTTCATAAACTTTATCATACTTTTCTATCAGCTTTTTCAAGTTTTGGAGAAAAAAGTCAACTGCTATGGAAGATTCAAAGTCCATAATCAGAGAAAATCGGCTTCCTTATTTAGAAGTGGTAAATATTCATTTGCAGCACAACTGTCGACAGGCGCATCAACAACCAGTACCCAAGCTACTGGCCATGCAAACATCATCGTGACCGAACAACATGGCCAGACTGGCACAGGACTTACCGTTGTTCAACAAGTACCAGGTGAGCGGTAATTTTAAATAGTCTTTAAAGTAGTAACGGCATGGCTCTAAATATTTTTCCGGAAACGTATCTGTCCTTGGGAACAGAAAGTTGGTGTTGTGATTACGAATATGCGCACTTTTGCAGGCAAAGATGTGTACCGATTCTAGATGTCACTGGGAAAATCCTTAATAGTCAAGTCGAAATCGGGCATGATATAGTCCCTGTTTACTGAAGTAAAATAAATTTTTTCTCAAGCCGCCCATGAACCAGAAAATTTACTTTTTCAAGCAGTGCAGCTTTTTGGGGGGAATACATGTAATTTTTTTGTGCAGTTAGGTTGCAAGCACCAAAATATGCGCCCCTATAGCAAGAAATGAATTCCAAACTTCTCCCGCATTGTTTGACTGGGGAGGAAGCCCTTAGTTCAGCGTCTTCCTGCCTCACCACTTCGACTTCGCCAAACTTGGTGCAGTATTTTCAATTTCAATTTTTTGGCCAAAGCTGAAAAATAGAACTTTTTAGACAGTTTTTTTACAACGGTCGGTGGTTTTGCCAGACGACGTAGTGGGACATGCGGACGCGTTTCTAGTGCGCGCATGTTGTTCGAAAAAAAAGCAAGTATTTAAGAGCGCCGAACTATTCACTAGGAGCTAAACCTTGCTGTAACACCTAGAAATGTGCTTCACCTTTGTCATTGAGGTACCTTTCTAACACGTTTTATGTCCAGCAAGGAATTACGCGTCTGCGAATGTTGTAATGCCAATAAGCAAACTGAACTTCTGACTTGTACGAGCTGTTCCCTAGAAGCAGCTGAAGCTTATCCAAGAAATAAAGCACGTATGTCGTGTTTTGCAGGCATTCGGTCGTCGCATCTGTTGAATGAATGCCTGAAATATATGACAAATGCACGAAAATATAGCTGTGACGACTGCAGTGTGTCAGGAGACTATTAGAACAGCACTGTAAGTACTGTTCGTTATTGAAAGAAAGGCGTTCGCTGATTATATGAAATAATTAAAGAAAGTTAGCTCATTTTCTAAAAAGGAACATCGCCTTTGAATAATCTTGTCAAGTTTATACGTTCATCATTTTCACAGCAACGTTTGCTCTTAGGTCACTTCAGCAGTAACTGGAAAGATTCATTGCTTTAAAGCACGAGGTAACACAGTGGTACTTTGCTGACATATGGTTGCTTATGACCTTCAGCGACAAGGAATCAAAGGTGAATAACTATGAACAAAACAACACCTCCAATTCTTTAAAAAGCGTCTGCTAACCTCCGAGAACGCATCAGTGCGAAAAAGAGGTCCGATCACAGGAATGTGCTTACTACTGTCACTTTCCAAGTTATCAGAACGCTTTCAGTTAAGTTTGCAACTCATGAAACCGAGACGTGAAACTGGCACAGGTTCAAGCAGAACGGCTGTGACCTACTTGTGAAACCTTCTGGTTGACGATTTGCTGTGAAGGAAGAGATATCACGTGCGTTGCGGCATCCACTTTAGCAATTATTTGCAGCAATCGCTTTGTAGCAATATTCAAGGAAAATTGGGGCACTTACATCACACGAACGTAGCGAGTTAAAACGAAACTCTGTCTCAGAAGCCTGCGTCTAATTACAAGCGAAAAGCGAAATTATTTTGCTTATCATTTTCTGGTCCTAACTTGTTGAGGCTTGCTGCATTTGCAAATAAAAAGATATGATTTAGTGACCATGTTGAATAAAATTTTCATTTCAACGACAAATTTTCAACACTGAACTTTAATATGATCAAATATGAAAAACAAATATCAAGCCTGTTCTCATTTGCCTAGAAAGTGAAAGCTCCATAATATGCATGTAAAGTGTACCTACCGGGACATGCAGATCACGCAGAACTTGTACGTTGATCTCATAATACCACTAACCAATGAATAAGCTAACCTGTGAAAACATCTGCAAATATCACAGCAGCTTCACGCATTAAGATACATATTATCATACATTTATGGAATTTAGCTATGCGACCAGCTCCAACACAAAGAAAATATAACAGTATCTTAACTGTTTATTTTTCCTGAAGACATACAAATTTCGAAACATTGCGCTTCATGCGAATAAATAATATTACGATGTCCTATAGTGGGTAAAAGAGCTCACATACCTTAGATGAACAAAGACGATGTTTCAGGAAGAATTTCATTCACGAGAACACAGTAACTCTAAAGGAATGTGACGACGTCTAGGCGGTCTTCTTCATTCTTATGAGCCCTGTTATTCCATGTAATCTACCGATTCATATCCTAGATTTGCAACGTGTCGATCGACGAGTCTCTCACTCTTGGCTCTGGAATGTGTATCCATGTTCCAGTCTATGCTTAAGCTATATATATATATATATATATATATATATATATATATATATATATATATATATATATTCATATATAGTCAATATATAGTCATTTATATTGCACATTTTCTCTTATGAAATGGGCGAATGCAGCCAACATTAATGCACCGACGACCACAGCATTTTCTGCGCCGAAATGCAGGAGCTGCACGATTAGAGCTGCAGATTCACCTTAGATGGTTTTAAAGGCTACGTCGGTCGTCAGTTGGATTACACCACGCCGTCGACCACATCGCCACCCGTTTACGCGTTACAAAAAGTAGCAAACGAGTTAAGTGATTCCCGGGACAATGCATCCGGACTACTTACATCGCTACGCTTCTCGTTTGCGCGGCTAGCGCTGCCAGTTGCGCTAATGCTGATCACACCACGGTGACATTTGTGGAGAGCGGTGGCGGCACTTATACGTGGAATTCGTTGTAAAGCAGCGAACCACCCGTAGGAGACGCGTAAATCCCGTCGTTGTACATGCAACTTCGTTGGTAGAGTCTTCATTAGAGAGGCTTTCACATTGGATATAAAATATAGGAACTCGGTGGGGACATAATTCAGTATTCGTTAAACCGGTCCTTTGCTGAAAAGGCGGCTGTATGAGAGGTTTTCGAAGGTAATAGGGTGTGTCTTCGGACGAGTTCGTAGTCTGATAATGTCAATAATCCTTAGTGCCGCAACTAAAAGGTGTTGACAAAATCACGAAGACACGCGGTTGCTACAAGAGACTTCAAGATGGCTTCAACTGCCCCTATTGTGAGTATTTTGAAATCTTTCATGTTGCTATCGCTGTTATTCCAGTCTGCGATGTATTTTCTGCCTCAAGTGCAATCGGGATTACAATGGGGCGAGCGATCACTCGTGGTGCTTTGGTAATCATTTTGTGTATTATTGAATACTTAGTTATGAATCTGCCATACCGGGATGACACTTTCGATGAGTCCTTATGCTCGGAAAATATTTCCTTCATGAAAATTTAAAAAAAAAATTCAGAAAAGAAACCTCGAAGCATTGAGATATATTTTATAACACCGATTTTTCTCGGACTGCCTACCTTCGTGAGGAAACATCATTTCTATAACAACATAGGTTTAAACGATGCAGGACAAGAATTGAAGGGCTCTTCTGCGAGCACTCACATTGCCGGCCCAGCATTCCAGACTCTAGGACAAACAGGCGCAGGGTTGGACCTGAAAAAAGCATATGGTGAGCGACCTCATAGTGTGTTGTCATGCGTGACTATGTTGCTTTTTTTCTGATGACATCGTCGCTATTGCGCTGTTCGCCTTTGTAATTTATGGGCGTATATTACTGTGGCACTCAGCTCCTTTAGTGATAACGCTTGACCAACTCAACAACCAACAGGTTCTAGCGTTCTTTCACAGATACAAGAAACTCATTATATTTATTTCCAATTATTTCGTGAAGCTGTCAGGCATTTTTATTTTTTATAGTAATCATGGAAACTACAGACGCTATTTGTCAACTTGTGTCTTTTTTAATGTTTTAATGTCTTTTTTCAGGTCGAGCGTTGCTATTCATAGCGGGAGGCCGGAATCACAAATTAAAGCACCTAAAGCAGTAACGTTTATAGGAAGCAATTCCAACCAACCCTCATGCTGGCGATATCAGTGCAGATGCCCGACCAATACATAAGAGAACGAACGAATGTCAAAAAAAATTTTATCATCTCACGTTATGTTGATTATTGCAGCAGCATGTCGAAATATGATGATGCCAGATCTGATTTCATAAAACAAAACACAAGCGCGCCAATAAGAGAGCGGGATAAACACACAATAAAAAAATATACCAGTTTTGCCTGAAAATCGAAGCATTGATAGCAATATCAGGGTATTAGAAAGCAGTTCAAAGTAATGTTCATATTTTTATTGGCGATATGAATAGGAGTAAATGCTGAATAAGTAATTAAAAACAATGATGTCTCACACGCACAGGCATAGGCACGACCAGATTGTGCTACACCGCGCCCACCCACTGTAATGCTGACATGGTGATGATCGCCGTCACCAAACTCTTCGTGCTTCCTTTTGCTTCACCGTGTTTCCGAAACTGAAAATTGCAGGAGCTCCAAATCTAGGGCCGGGAATGCAGCATGGATGAAACCATCAGCCAGCGTATACTTTCCACATGCCACAGATTGGCCTCGATATACGGCACCGGTGCCGGGTAGGCGCTCTGCTGCGCGGACACTCCGTGTGTAGCTACGGCTGGGTTAAGGATACGCCCGCTCTCCGCACCTAGAGCGAGCTTGATAACGCAACTGCTAACATAACGGCCATGAAGAGGGAATACGTAAAGTCACTATACTTCTCTGCTCACCCTGTCAGGTTATTTCTGCAGATTTCTTAATTATCTCTATCGATTTCCAGTCTGTGATCGGCCCTGACGAGGACCTAGCGCCGCGCGCTTATCTTTGTGCCCTTCAGCTTAGCGTGGACGCATGGCGTTGTTGTGCTGCACCGGCAAAAATTGGGCTCCCATGCAGTCTATGGCGTCTGGCGGAGTCAGCGTGACCGGCGGCGTTCGGCGCAGGAATAGAACACGTCGAAATATAAATTACAGATGAACTTGAACTTCTCAAATAAAAACATTAAAGGTAAAAAAATAAATAAGACAAAACTTCATGCCGAAGCCCCAAGAGCACAGTGCAGCAACCATCGCGCGCTATCTAGTTTGGCTGACAGCACGCTGGCATACGGTTTGGATGCAGAGACTGAGGACAGGGTGCAGAATCCGCGCCTTCGTCAAACGAAAATCTCAGTTCCCTTCCATTCTGTGAAGAAGGACGACTTGCGAAACTATATATGTGTGCCACTAAATGAATGCTATGTCTCAACACGGCCAAGGCCATTAATTAGACGCTCGCATCGAGCTCCCATCCATCAACGCCTATGCAAACGTAAACACAGTCTTCACACCAACTTCGGACGCGTCCACAAAAATCCCCCCAAGGAGACCTACTACGTGAGGGCCTGAACTAATGATGAAAATGGCCAACCTTGAATGAGCGGGAGCATTGTACTTCGGACAGGCGTGGTCTCGCGCGCTTTATCTTAAAAGTGATCTGGTTTGCGGGCACAGTCTAGGTGGGTGAACGGCCCGTAGCTTTGCGTGCGCTGTGTTATTACCGCTGAGTTTGCATTGAAGCGATAGACAGCACCAAGGTCACTTCTCTCGCTGCTGCTGCCACGATTCTTCACGCCTGCGCTCTGACCGCGAGTGTCCGAGGTCATCGAGTGCGGACATTTCCTGTTTACATGTCCGCGCTTACACCATGCTAGGTAATTTAAATAGTAAGCGAATCTTTATATCAGGGCGTTCTACTTCGGCGGCTGCTCCACATGACGCGGTCGCGCAAGCCCTGTCTTAAATATGATCTGTGATGGGGACAGTGTAGGTGTCAAGGCGGACCGAGTGCCGATAGCGTCGTGTGTACCAGCACCCATACGCTTACGCGTCAACCGCATTCGCGAACTCAAAGGTTACTGCAACTTTTTTACCATGCCGATAGAGTAACCGCCATGAGGTCTCTCTAAAATTTGGTAGAAATATTCAACTTCAGCGCGCTTCTGTCGGATGAACGGGGAATTGAAAGATGGCTGACAATAGTGAGACTCTAAGGAAATTGGAGCATCAGTGGAAGCTTCTTCTGGGCATCAATGAGGCATCAATTGTATAATTTGGGACGCTTGATTATTTAGTGAAGTATAAAGTTTACATGACGTCAGCAGCTTATCAATATATTCGTCAAAAAAGAATGTTCAGTTCGTTAACGTGACGACCCAGTTCGCAGCACGCAATTAAATTTATTGAGAAAGAAAGTGCAATTTCAACGTGTCCTTTTTCAGTTGTTGGCTGATGAGGCTCGAACAACACCACACTTACGTTAATTTCAAAGTCACTGTTTTCACACGTAGACCATTACATTTTTCTACAGGAATTATAGTGGATAGATACCTCGCATGGTGTTATCTGATGGACCACCAATAGTGCATCTAACGTAGTCCTTTATATAAATGCACTATATGATATGATCAGACCCTTTGAGGCATAACGTAGTACCGCAACAGCTATCGTCATATATCGTGCGTGCCTTTCCTTTATAAATATATGCACACCGAGTATTTGTAAATATCGAGCTGCATGTGTGTTAACAGCGTAACGTCGTATTCTTCACGAGAAAGTAGCCAGCGCAAAGTTTTCAACAAGGTAAACGCAAACAAGACAGATGAATGTGCTTGCAGAAGAACATACGCCCTAAAAGGTGTAAATTTTTTTTTAAATTGCACTTTTCAATTGCTGGGCGCACACACTTCTGAAGACATGGCTTTCTCGAAAGTCTCAGACCACTACAATTTCCCATGTGTTTCCTAATACAAGTGCAACTTGTACTCTAAAGCACTATGAACGTACAATAAACCTAATTACGGATGTTTATTTCTCAATGTAGTGGAAAGCCTATAAGCGAAACGAGAATGCTGCAGGATTTCAGCTCTGTGCCACTGTTCCCATGTTTTTTTTGTTTCCTTCCACTTGTTGCATTCACATTTGAAATACTAAAACGTTTGACAATGCATGCGAGTTGTCATCTTTCACGTTGCATTATACAATTCCGTTTCCTAAATCATAATTGACCAAATATTTGCTGAGGTTAATTGTGTTATTTCTCCTCTTTGTGGGAATATTTCTATGCGTATATCAGCCCTATTTTTTCTGCCCTTCAGATGCCCGTTGCAAGGTAACCGTGGACGAACCATCAAGCAAATGCGATGAACAGCGATGGTACTTCGACAGAACAACCAGAAAATGCCGGCAAAGCTGCAGTAAAATGGCACCTTTCAAACGCCTGATTGACTGTGATGGCATTTGTCGAAGTAGTAAGTGCAAGTTTCTTCGTCATTTGCTGGTCATAGCACAATGCCAACCCGCATATGTTACCGGATGTCTTGAGTCACAAGGCGCAACTTCAAAGTAACCTTAATATAACTCTTAGGTCGCAAATGCTTGCAATCTGCGATTATTAACTCGTGAACGGAGGACCTGGGGGGCAAAGAAGTATTAGCAGTGGCATCAGGTGCGCAGCGACCTGTTGAATGAAAAGTTATTCTGTTTAAATAGTGAACTTGCATGTTGGTAGGAATACATGAGGAAAATAAAAAAAACGCATGCAGACCAAAATGCAATAAATGGTCGCTATGAGAGCGCTGAACGCCTCCTGCAACATGAACACCAAAAGTGGACATAAATAGGGCGAGGAAGGTATTTGTTGCATATCATCATGGCAATCGCTTTCATGAGTTATCCTTCCTCTGATTACCCCGATGGAGTAAAACTTTGATTACTAAATGTGGCGATGATTACAATATTCACTATAATGGAGTACTTCGAGACCTTCATAGAATATTTGCATGTCATTGTGTATACACTTCAGAATAATATATCTTCTCAAGTTGGGTTATTCGGATTTCTCCTGTATAATATGACCCACCATTTTTATGTCTTAGCGCATTCGCATAGCGATCTCACTGGTTGAAGACATTCTTTCGAGTTGAATGTTTCCGGGAAAATTGATAACCATTAGTCCAAGAGAGTGGAACACTTTCGTACAAATGTGGAGGCACTGCCATTCTCCTATGTAAATAATTAACTACGTTTATGGGTGTTGTCTGATTAACTGTGCGGAGAGGTGGGCTACTTAGTACGAATGCATGGATACAATATGCGTGACAAGACTGGATGCATGGAAAGAAGTGGACAGATGAGCGCAGACCTACAACAGAGTTTATTGAAAAAAAGGAAAACCTGGTATTTATGTACAAGCAGATTGTCCCGTCGTCATCACTGTTACAAACATGAAAACACAAAAAAAGGATAGATAACAACATGATTCAAAGGTAACACGTGGAATGTAAATAATCATACTCTTTATTCGTACAGAATAACTGAAGGGCGGTTGAGGCAGCCCGCTCTCCTCCTATGAAGAATGATATTTTTTTTTATTTTATAAGGAATCCTCCCACCTAGGGTGAAGCGGGTTCTGACTCGGTTTACCGCTTCAGAAAATAAAAGTTTAGTTCTCTCTCTCTCATTACAACACAAAACTTAGCTTTCATTCCTAACAGTATTACCAAGCCACTCGACTTCCTTAAGCTAACACTAACAACGTGAATGTGGTGTTGCCTGGTACTCTCAAAATTTACGTTTTTAAATGCACATTTCGGCCACTAGCTATACTTTACTAGTACAGTCCTGATATTCGTGCGTTAGATAACTGCAATTCAGTGGACACATTTCAAGAAAGACTGAAAATATTGTTTGTTACCCACCTTGTAACTGTCCGAAAGGATAACAGTATCGAAAATTTAATTTAAAAAGATATGGAATGCCGCAATGATTCTACACCCTATAAATCACCTATCTATTGTGAAAACTATTGCGTTCTGGAAATCTGGTTGGCATTCGCGGGCTGGCCAATGCGTTGCCAAATGTTACCTTGACATCCCGGAAACCGATCGCTCTTGCTCCCTCAATCGGGCTCATCTGTCCCATTCTCTTCTTTTGTGCAATGTTGCCCCGCCGTTTATGTCAATGTCCTGTAATGGGTACAGTCGGAAGACGATGTACTGTTCTCATTGTGAATAAATGAGCCCGCGTGAATAACTAAAAGGACACGGTTAAGGTTGGCAGCACGAGTGATGAGGTGGCACACTGTGGTCATGCAATCTAGAAATTTACAAGATGTTTAATAAATTTGGCTGAATACAAGGAGTAGTACGTGGAGATTCTTTGTCGATGTCTACATCAGGAACTGGACACAAATGAATTGACGATGGTTATTTTTTTAACAACGACGTTGTAGTTGCGTCTCTCAGCGTTGCTGAGAGATAATTGAAGGCAGGCTTTCGTTGTTGTAGTAAAACTGTGTAAACAACTTACAGGCGAAATTAGATGCGTTTTCACCTGCATATTACAGCGAAATCTATATATGGCTTGCCTTCCATAGTTTTTTTGGCATCCGGCAACAGAAAAGGACATAGCCATTTCTAACAAAGTCATACACAATGAGTTTCATTGTTTGCTTTGTGTGTGATCACGTACGGGTACAGTGCGGTGGCGCAGATGTCAAAATGGGGAACATATTAGAACTCTTGCCGTGAAAAATAGCGTGACGTCCAGGTTATCGCAGTATATAAGGAGGAAAGGCATCGGCGCTAAGGAATAGCTGGGTTATCAATGGGACAGACTCGTATACTTCGTAAACCCGAAAAACAACATGCGTACGAGGAGTTTCCGAGGAAGCAGCAACGAGAATGTAAACGGCGCCGGCGCGAAACGATCACGGATAAAGAACGTTTCCACGATCCTGAACGAGAACGACAATCGTGAGCCCGGGCAACCATTCCAATCTGTGAAGATGGAATGGCAGCAAAAGCACTTTGCTTTTCGTTTGAGAACTTAGACGGTCGTCAGCTGTCGCTGCCATTCCATATTCACAGAGTGCAATGGTTGTCATTTTGTATTCTTTGTTAGTGCCGAAAAAGCTACGTTACTAGTTAAAGAAGAAAGATGGAACGTGTGATCACTCGAAATTAAAACTTAACACACAGACAGATGAAAAGCAAAAAGAAGAGTAACACATCGCTTGTGTGGGCACATTCCCGGAAAGTTGGTTTAGTGAGTAAAACTGCATATTTAATTCATTCTTGATCAGAGTCAGCCACGGTTGGCTGAGGCACCTGTTTCCGTTTCTCTGCATTAGGAAGGCTTCCACTATACTTCTGCCATTCAGTCAGTTTGCCCCTGCGTTAAACAACTGCTTTTCGGCTATGTAAGTTTCATGGCTGGTAATTGCTACTCTTACTTTTCGACATTACACGCGTTTCATGCAAGTTTGCCAAGCGAACACTTCCCTAGGTTAGTCTAATAGGCTGTCGTTAAATCAGCGACATTTATGGGCTGCAAATAAGATGCGCGCGGTCTGCTGCACTGCCACTTCGTAGCCACGCATTCCATGTAGGGATTGTTACGGTATGTCCTAAAATTTGAATGTGATATATGCTTTTTCATTTACTTCACTGATTAAGGATTGCTCACATCTCGAGCACCAAGGTTTCATAGTCACTTTCAAAAAAAAGATAGTCATGCTGCGGTGCATTTTATTAGCTGAAACTATTTTGTATAAGACCACACATCATTGTAACGCTATAATTGTGTAAGGCATAGGAGATGGCAGTCTTTATTATTTTTTGCTTTCAGCGGAAGCATGTGACTTCCCAATCACAAGTTACCTCTGCCTGTGGGGGCGGCACCCGGTTTACGTATTCCATCCTACCGAGCGAACGTGCGTTCTACGTTATGACTGCACGTATTACGGAAACAAATTCCCTACTCTTGGAGAGTGTCAACGCACATGTCGCAAAAGTAAGTAAATGTGTCTCGAAAGTATTGTAAACTTTTTTTCTGTATATTTTCGATTATTACTTCAATCCTAATTTACTCACAGATGCTTTTATTCCTAAATAAATTTCCCTAATCTTTGTAGAGTGCAAAAAGTCAACCAAAGCAGCTGTTGCTCGCCCGATAAACTTGCGTGGATGCAACACTCGTACAACATAAAATATGTTAGTGAAGAGATCGTATGCAGTTCTAGCAATAATAATAATAATACAGTGGTCTGTTGATGTTTCGTACGCATTGCATTTGCTTTCTTAGTTTTCCTATTAAATGTGAGTATCGGAGTTTCCACGGAACTGCACATACCAATATTGCTGTATGTTTCTTATTGCGATATGCATGCTTTGCCTACTTAAGTCGATTTGATCATTTCTATCTATCTATCTATCTATCTATCTATCTATCTATCTATCTATCTATCTATCTATCTATCTATATCTATCTATATCTATCTGTCTGTCTGTCTGTCTGTCTGTCTGTCTGTCTGTCTGTCTGTCTGTCTGTCTGTCTGTCTGTCTGTCTGTCTGTCTGTCTGTCTGTCTGTCTGTCTGTCTGTCTGTCTCTATATCTCCTCTTACGTCGACCTAGTGGACAAAGTTGTATACCCGCTCAAGTATCCAGGTAGGTGCTCGTATTGGCTATGCTATCGTGGTCGCTCCATCGTCATCATTCCGGCTTCGTGATGAGACCCTCGTCATGCCGTCGTCCCGGCGTCTTTTACCACGACCTAGTGACCCAAGTTGTCGAACACCTTGGACCATTCGGTATGTGTTCGTTATCGTGATGCCATCGTGCATCTCGCATCATCGTCATTACTTTTTTTCTCATCCGACTCCCGTCTCGCCGTCCTCGTAACGCCATCATCGTCATACAGCCGTCAGGCATTCGTTGTCGTGCCACCGCAGTGAAGACTTCGTTGTCGTTCAGTCGTTGTCATTTCAGCTTCTTGATCTTACTTTCGTCAAGCTATCGCCGTTGCACCTTCTACTACGAGCCTAATGGCCCAAGTTGCCTAAAAGCTTGGGCCAGTAGTTATATGTACTTGACGTTGCGAACCCGTCGTGGTCGTGGTATGATAGTTATTCTAGCTTCTTCGGCCGACTCTCATCATGATGTATCGTCCCGCCATCGTTTTAGTACAGTTGTCATACAATTGTTGTCACACCGCCGTTTTGATGCCTCCACAATCACTCCATTGTCGTCATTCCAACTTCGTTGTTCAACCGGCTCTACCGATGCATGTCGTCATTCCACTCCCGCCTCACATTCGTCGTCGCACGATTTTCGCCTTACCGCCGTCTTCGCGTTGTCGTTTTGCAATCGCCATCCCTTCAATAACGTCACCCATTGCCGTAATGCCATCCACGTCGTATCCCCTTCATCGTTCCATGGTCGTTAACCTTCACCATATTTAGTCATATAGTCGCCATGGCAATGAAATGCTAATCGAATTAACGTGCACATTTACCATGAGATGATTTCTGCCGTACGTTTTCGTTTTTATTTTCTTTATAAAGCGAAACCTTTTCATCAATGAATTAGTGACGCTTCAATTGTTGGACTTGAACTGCTCCACTTATATGCAACAATCGTTTTTATTTATTATCATGCCTATTCTTTTGAGTATATTGCGCTTACCTTGTGTCGTTTCTCTGGATTCATCGGTCATTAACTTCTGCTTTGTGCTTTGCTGAGACAGCTTTATTTAACAAAGAAACCAGTGCCTAAATAATTATGCCTAGCTCGGCTGAGTGACAATACTACCTTCCTAGTCGATTTATTTTGACTTCGAGCGCGATGGAAGATGACGGAGGGTGGCAAGGCGCACATTTTCCTACCTGGTGATTCTCAGAACTGCGATGAAGCTCTTTATGTTTTGTGATCTCTAGCTCTTGTGAACTAAGAAGTGGAGCCTATAGTTATGGAAGCGAAAGTGAAAAATGTGGAAAATTTAGGAAACTCTTCTTGAACACATGTATGGCTCCGCAATGGTTAGTGCACACGATGGCGAAGACAACTTGTTACATCGCTGCGCTTTGTTCGCTGACACACCAGTTAAGCGCACATGCCACTTACTGGAATGCCAAATGTAATGGAATGGTTCCTGAAATATATTTTCAACATTTGAACGACCTTAAATTGGGATATTGACCCATAAAACCATTGAGAGAACCCACCTCCTGGTGCATGTTGGCGTCAATGTGATTAGCGTTGAAAGAATGCAGCAACACACCGCACACCGCACAGCAACACACCACAGATAGTGCTACTCCGGTGGCAGCTGGGTATGGCGCGGCCCTGCGGGCTTTATCTTAAAAGCGATCTGTGATTGGGACTTCGTCTACATAGCTTCGTCTACACTGTGTTCTCGCCGCTTAGTTCGCGCTGAAGCGAGAGTCAGCGCAATGATTCATTCGCTCGCTGTTGCTGCCGCGGTGTGCGCGCGAATGTGCGCGGTCATGGAGTGATGTCTTCATGTTTTATTTTCTGCAGATGACACCAAGCTTGTTATTTTTGTTAGTAAGCGAATATTTACATGTTTGTTCGCTCAATAACACTACTAGTCTTACTTCGCTTAGCTGTCTTCTAATTCGCTATAGCAATCGGTGCTTCGCCTTTCTGGCGAAACCGTTACTTTTAGTGCCAGTAAACTCCCATTTCTTTGCATAACTGAACCACAAATTGCGTCATAGATACTGCACATATAATGTAGATTGATAGGCGTTTATAAAGCACATAGACTTCTTGATCAATTAGGGCATGATATTGTACGCGTTGATTTTCTAAATATCTTATATATCGGCTACCTTAGCCTGAGGCCAAAAGGTTGTATGTTGAAATTTTTGTCAGAACGTTGAGAACGGTAATGTCACAGTGCGAAATAAGCCCAAAAAGTTACTCACTGTATTTACACCAGTTTCGTACTTCAACCTCTTTCGTTAATTTTTACACTTTCCCCAATGGGCGTCATAGAACTTCGTCCATGTAGCATAAGGGCGTAAACGTATCACGCTGCATATTCGCTTCATGTGGTGATTTGATTTCAATGAACATTAGGAAATATGTAGTGCACCCACATTATTACAGACGAAAATAGAGTTGTAACCTGTGGAGCGCCTTAGCAAAGATGTAGGACGACATTAAACGTAGCATAACGTCAAGGGAAACAGAATTGTGGGCACCAGTTTGACTTGAATACCATTTGCAACCGCTTCTGTCAAGCCTTGCGTCACATCGAATGCAATATTTCTGTTTTTAGATAAATATATACGATTTTAGTGACGCAAGGACGCGAATTCGTGTGGAAAACGGGAATAAAAGTCCAGTATTCACGAAAAGATTGAACTGACGCTGAAAATATATTATTTCTATGAAGTTTAAATTTTACACCTAATTTCAGCACTTTTATTCGTGGAATAAAAAGCTTTACGCTGGTTATGGCTACCCACCTATTGGTATCCCAACTTCTGCACTTGTATTTCTTAAAACGCGAACAATACGGTTCGATTCTTGTTTCTTAGAAAACGCAGCAGTTTGCTTATGCAATTCTTGTCTCACCTATGTTTCAGAGATGAAAAAGGCTGTACCAGCGTCGGGCGATGACAACAACACAGTTCATGCCAGCGAGACCCCAAGTGTAAGACAAATTAGTCTGGCTGTAGCCGTTATTCCAAATATGGCTGCAGGCTAAAATCCTTATAGATCTTGATTGTCCACGCTGTGTATCGGCAGTGCATTCATGATCTCATAGAACTTCCGGTGACGCATTTTTGACAGACAAGTAAGCCAAGCAAAAGAAAGTATTTTGTCGTATAGTACATGGTTGGCACATATCCTTGGTGCTTTCAGATACAAAGAACGCACGCCGTTCGTCGAACTGATTTATAGCTTCTTCTGTTGCACTTAACAACAAAGTTCATTTGTCGAACGCTCGAACTCTACAGCAAAACTGACGGCAGCTGGAGGGTTCTATAACACAATAGGCAAGGGAGAGGGATAGAATCCGGATCGTGGTTTCCGCATTTCAATGGAGGCGAAATGCAAAAACGTCCATGTACCGTGCGTTGGAAGCACGTTATAGAAAACCAAATGGTTAAAATGCTACCGGCTTCCCTACAACGTTGCACCTCACAATCATACCATGGTTTTGGCACGTGCGCCCTCATAACCCTTTTAATTGCTCTACTCTCTGAACTTTCGCTATGTGTCAATATTGAGCACATTTTTCGGCATTTTCATTACTACAAGAAGCTATCACGAAATACGGCCGTAATGTCCCCAGCGATAAAATAATATTATTCAACAAAAACTAAATAGCATTTATGGGAACTGCTTCCGTGATTATGGTGCTTTGTGCTAAATGTGATTTCCCGCGTTAACATTCAAGCTGTGGCCGTGCAGCGTTTCATAGTGACAAAACAATCTTGCCGAATGTCATGGCGTGCGGCGAACAGCTGAAGGTCAGGGTGCGTGTGATTCCAGTGTGCCCACATCATATTGCGCAGGAAACGCCGGGATTGGCAAGAGCGGTAGCGCTCATAAAAGTACGAGTACGCAACGTGACAGACGACGAGATGTCACGCGTACTCGCTCTTTGCTTCGCCCTATATTATCGCTAACTATGACATGCCAACTAGCCCACCGAACCACCACCATGTTGAACGTCGTTAACGAGTGAATCGATCCATTATCGACATTATCAGCAATGCTCTCGTTCACGCAGTCCAGGGCATTTTCGAAATTTGTAAGAAGTGCCACGTAGCCATAACACAGTAAACACGTTGTGGGGCTAGTTCGTGCTTAGCTTTCAATCGATGAAGTGCGAAAAGTGACGGCGCACTAGGAAGCAACAAAAACAGGACTATACAGGACTTGAATGTCCTGTCTTTGTTCCTTCCTAGTGTACCGTCACTGTTGGCGCTTCATCCATTGAACGCCATAACACAACCTGTCGTCGCTCCTCCATGCAGTTCACATGCACATATGTGTCCCTGTCGGTGTCATTATTGCGAATGGCCTCGCAACGACCCGCCCCTGTCAAGCTGTCGTTCATTGGCTACTATAAGGATAGTTTTCACATATGTTTACAATGTGAAGACTACGCCGAAAACAATGAGATTTGACTGAATGGAAGATGGGTATAACGGCGCGTTTTGAGAACGGGACGTAGAAAGAATGCACAGAATAGAGACGCCGAATTTCAACTGAGGCTTACTTCGGAAAAACTTTTACGAGCAGCAGTTGCGGCGCAGAATGCATTGGAAACACCATTCCCACAGCGCATATTGTCAGCCCAAAAGCCGAACATCATGTCTCACATGACTACTGATAGCCCTGATCTCCAGTGTTCAGAGACACTTGTATTCTCAGAAGTTTCAAGGCTCATAAAGATAAAAAATGGTTTGAGGCGTCTTGCATGAAAACAGAACGAGAAGGTTGCATTAGCACTGTGCCACTGTATTTATCAAGAAAATAATATATTTATTTGAACAAGAAATTTCAAAGTCCGCGGGTATGAAGAGCGTAGAATGATGTTTAGCGCGGTTTAGAAAATTTGTCTTCAATCTTGCGCGGATGAGGCCTCTATATCAATGGCTTCGTAGTTTATTTTCACTAGGTCAAGTCTTGCCGGCGTGTGACCTTTCCTGCCATTCCAATAATACGCATCCCACCATATCATGATCACTTTGCCGCATCTGCTATGTCACTTATTGGAAGATTGCTAGCCTGTATGTATCACCAGGCCCCGCACACTCTCAAGTTCAACAAATGGCCACAGAGGGCGAAAAATCAATCGAGGCGCGTTTCAGCGTAAGCGCGCAAGTGGAGCTACTGTAATTTGGTCGAATACTTTAATTTGTGCTTTCTCTGCTAGGGGCGCTGAACATGCTGAATTTTTTACTTTACACAAACCATTGACATAAACAATCGAGGTATCTAAGGATGCTTTTTTACCTCAGGCAAATAGGCAGTTGATTTTTTTTAAAATTTGATTGTTGAAGCTGCTTTTTAGTCATAGCGTCAAGGTTTTTGTGCTTGATTAACCACCGACAGCCTATTGGTATCGATGTGTTTCCTGGCCGTTGGCGTTCGAATACTACGGCGGTAAAACATTTTCGAAAGCATGCTGGTTTCGTCTGCGAGTCACTGCATAGACTTGCTGTAACGAGGTCTACTCTTGGCAAAAAATAGTGCCTCATTTTGTTTAGGCGTTGATTATCATAGTGAATGCGGCGGATGTTGACGGAATACGCTTGAAGGTATGTTTTTATGCCGTTGATCTCCATAACACCGTAAGTACGGAAACCGATGTCACAGAACACTCGATGCATCACTGTGTGTTCTCCGTCATCGCTTGTTTGCTGTACGCCTACTAATTCTTCACTTCTTCTTCAAGTGTTGCATCCTCCTTTTGTCCTTGTTCTCTTGTGCTTCACTTTCCGTCAGCTGTAATGCGCATTTGCAAAACCAATACGTTTGATAAGACGCAGTGGTTATCATAATTTCGCTACACATGTATTAAGCTGGCACATATGGTTCAGATACAGATACCTGTATGCGACTTGCACGACGTTGATGCGGAGATTAGGATAATTATGACACCCGTAAGGAAGAGGCAGCTGACGGCCGTAAGCTGTTGCGTTCTTTCCGCCAAACTACCCGGCCTGGTAGTGCTGTAAGGATGCTGTATAAAAGTGACACGCGGTGACAGGGAAATTATTATACTTAGCAGCCGACCATACGTTTTGTAGCTTAGGTCTTCTTGTGCGTTTGTGCTACCCTTATTAATGAGCCATTTCTTGACTATGTAACCGCGTTTGTGTGGATGCGTAGACGTGTGCTTTTTGTTGTACTTGTAAAATGCAAATAAAATATTTTCAGGCTTACTCAATCTTTGGTGTCGTGTGCGTTTATTCCAGTCTAGGCCATCGTGCCACCTGGAAACCGCATTCTGTCAGTAGCCCTACACGAAATGCAACAGCTGGAGCGCGGCGGCACAACTCGGGGTAACGGCGGCGTAATAAACGAAAAACCGCTCGGGATGCCCTTAAAAGTCAGTTGAGAGTGTGCCTTAACTCGATATGACTCAGCGCTACATGTATTCTGCTGCACCTCGATCGTGTTCCCGCCAGTTTGGTTGCTGTGTGGCAAACGTAGCGCCTACTTATATATGTAGGCGTTACGTTTGCCACACAGCATTAAACTCGCGAGAGCACGATCAAGGCGCAGCAGCCAGAAACCCAGTAAAGCCACAGAACACCTGGTAAACTGTGCAAAACCCCGTTTCCGTTTCCTATTGTACAGCGCCACCCGTGGTCGCATACTTTAGTTCACGACGCCACCGCTACGCTTATTTCCGTAGCACTGTGGAAGGTACAGTTTCCCTTCTCTAAGTTTGTATAGGTGTTCTGTGGTATCACCTACTTTGAGTGTACAGACAAAATTCTAGTACAGAAATTACTGAGCTGCGTCTAAACTGCGCCTGCGCTTTGCTATTTATTTTTGCAGACAACTCCTCCGCCTTTGGGCCAACCGCCTTCTGGACCCCCGGACTCAGCGACAGATGTGAAAACAGGATAGTGTGGACATGTTTCAGAAACATTGGCCAATAGTCCGAAAATTTCAACGTCTCTCCATTCATTTTGCAACACATGAAATTGTTTCCAGCTTTTTTTATAATTTCTTCTTTAGCAGTTCACTGACGTTGCCCTGAATTTTATTGTTGTAATCGTGCAGTGGTACGGTGCTGATTTTGACAGTTTTGTTTTGTGGAATTTGAGTTGCGTAAATTAAAGCTTTGTGCCTAAAAACGTTTGTTACGCTTCAGGCGTCCTATCTTTTTCAATCGTAAGAACACTGATGCGCGCGTGGATTAATAGATATGCTCTTGTTACTGGCAATTTTTAACTTTGTAATGATTCATCTCGTCTTTCGCCAACCTCACTGAGCAGTCCTCAGTAAAACAATACTGGGCCAAGCTGTATCTGCAAAACTGGAGTCTAACCAGCGGCTCCTGTGACATAACGCCCATAAAATGAGGTGCATGTTTATTCAGGGCTCTGCTAGAAAAACATTACTTGCGCCTCGTTTGACTAAATTGGCTTGCCCTTTATTAGATCCGAGATGTGGTTCTTCATACGACGCACACGTTCAACCAGAAGCTAAAACGATATGTGAACTAAAGTGTAACTAAGGGGGCGGCGGAACTGTAAAGCAGTGTGATTTTCCGAATGCAGTAGTGCACTGTTAGCAGTGCGAATGAGCGTCTTTATTAGAAAACGCCAAGATTGTGCATAGCCACCTCGATAAGGCAACACGTAAAATCCTGGAGGCACTTCTCCAGAAAAAGGAAATTTGCTGAGTATCAGCTCGCCCTCATAGACTTTGCTTCGTTGCCATCGTTGCCAGGACTCACTTGTTGATAGTAGAGTAAAAACTCGGTCTTACTCCTATATATTTCTAGCGCTTCAGCACCGGCTGAGTATCTGCGGTGATAGCAGCAGAACAAATCATCCTTGATAAAAAACTAACGAAAAACATTGTGATTTCCGACTACCATCAACAGTCGTAGAGCGTGAAAATAGCCTGGTAAACATAGCAGCAATCTTCTTAATGTCCCTAACAATTTGGGCAGCACTTCCAAATAGCATACACGGCAAAATCAAAGAAGCCATCCCGTGAAAAGAAGCCAAAAAATTAAATTACTCGCATGTTAAACAGCCACATGCTAAACAGCCGCATCCCATAATTTTCTTGCAAAAGCTAGACGACAGATTGATGGAACTTAGCAACAAGGTTAAGGAGGTTGCGTTCGATGGATTTCTAAGGTAATGTTGCTACTTTGCCAAATTCAGAAGGTACGCTCGATTTAGGAAAAAAAAGCACAATCTGATATATTAAAAACATATATAGAAATGGAGAACATTCATACTCTTGCAGTGTATCAGCACTCTATACATATCCTTGCTTGTTTAAGAACGTGAATATTTATATGTGCCTGGATAATTTTTTTTCACGAGTTGTATCGTGACCGTCAGTGACTGCTTGCGGTTTTATGATGTCTTTGGGAAATTTTCTTGCTGCTTTCGGTATCTTCACTTAAAAGGTGCATAGACATATCGTTTTCTAAAGCACGTGGCTGGGCTGTAGGAAACGCCCGATTCCGAAATAAAATTTCATTTTTCAAAGCAAGCGCTATGTTTCTGCTATGTCCTGTACTGTAACACGTGTTGTACTCTGCAACCTGCACTAGTGGCAAAATGTCGCAGCCTCAGAAACGCAGGCACTAGTGCACTGTGGCAATGCTGAGTAAGGCACTGCTACCATACTTAGATCATGATGTGCGACAGACGAACTGTGTCATACTGTCTGACACTCCAGCAGCCTATTCAAAACATCACACTTGTCTTGGATTGCGTCTTACAAAGAAATAAAAGACTCCACACCGCGTCTAACATGTCATGGGGACGTGCCAACCATCGCGCAAAGCTGAAATAGTAACTTCCACGTGGACTCTCTAACTGCTTGGCATGACACAGATCGAGAGTTAGATAAACACGAAAAGATAATAGAACAAATGGTAACACAACAGTACATTACACACATGCTAATAAAACAAATGAGGAAAGACGTGGACATGAAGACGAGTATATTCGGTTTCCTGTGCTTCACTTGAGGTATCGAGCTCATAGGATTGCTTGATTTTGTTTCATTACCTTGCAGAATTCCTTCCTCTGAAGAGAAATCTATTTTTTGCCGTTTCAGACAGCGAATGTCGCAGCTGCAGAATTTTCTGAGCGGCAGCTGGAACGTAAGAGCATATAAGTCTGAAAGCTTTCAGTAGAGTAGATATTGTCACTTTTTTTCAGTGCCAACCCATTCTTCTTTGTTAAACGCTTTTGAAATGCGCTTATATGGAAAGCAATGTAAGTGTGCGATTGAGTTTTGACTGGCGTTGCCTTCCAACTACCACGTAGCTTTTGCGGCAACACTATCTGTTGGTGGTGGGTATGTCAGATGTGCCCAACAGCTTATTCAACACACGTGCAATGAACCACGCGGTATAAAAATTAAAAAAAAGAACAGATCACTTTTGTAATATGTTCACTAAACTGCGTCTGCGTTCATCCTCATACTGAGCACAAGGTAATGAAGGGGAGCAGCTGTATTATAGTGCTGAAAATAAAACACAGAGTACTGGCAGACAAGTTGCAGGGAATTGAACTGTAGTTGCAAAATCCGTTCTTATTTACCAACCATGGTGTTTGATAGTTAACACATTTTTTCCAATACTGTTAAATACAATTACAGCGAACAGTGTAATATAAAGCCTATTTCAATGTCATCAGAAATTTTGCGTAATAAACGAAAAATATTTATAGATTTTCAAGCATATTCGAAGCCCCAAAGTGCTTCAATAAGTAATAATATAACATTTCGAGATTCATGAAAAATTTTAGGCCACTGCTCTATTATCGGATCGTGTCAATACCAGCTTAGGCAACGTGAGTACAGAAAATATTGCACCACTGCGTTTGAAGAAAGTGGCATGAGTAGACAAATAAATCATAAACTTGACAGTCGTCTCTAGTTTGGCGTTGACACAAGAGCTCTGGTTGTAACTTCAAGTGGTGAACAATGCTTTCATTAAGTGTCGGCAAATATTTATTAAAACTCTAAACTTGGAGTAATAACACGTTATCAAGCTAGCGAGGCGGAACACTGCATCTAAAACGAGAAAACAAAAGATGCACTACGCCTTGTTCTTGGTGCTGAGTTTAGCACTGTTTTTACCCACGTTTGCAGGAGCTAGTTCCTGAATGGAATAGAGTACCGAGCGTATACGAAGGTATCTTGTTACGCCTGTATAAAAACTCGCTTTTTGCAAAGTTTGTTGGCAGAACAGTAGCGCTTTTTCCCCTAACCCAACTAATATGCTAACGTTAAGCTAAATCTGTCTGATAACACTCCGGAGCCCTTGAATACGTAATTTTATGAAAATACTAAAATTAAAGCACACATTAGGCACCTTCTCAATGCGTTGCCCACAGTCTTGTTCTTATATTCGCCAAATATAACAAAAATATGTTGGTTAGTTTCCAAGCGATGCTGGAGAAAGCAACCACTATTCTGCTACGACCCGTGAAAATAAAGAAAAGCAAATGTTAAGCTACTTTATAAATGTCTTTATTTAGGCCCGCAACGTGAATGTTATGCCCACATTATGTTTAAATTTGCCTTTGCTCACTAAATTGGAAGTTGGTGTCTTGTACAGTTGTTTTAGGACAGTATACACGCTCTGGAACGCTCGAATAAGTAATTTTCTACTAAAGTTAGTAAAAGCCGTAGACATATTAAACATTTATGCTTCATCACTCGCAACATGCTTCTTACTTGAACGAAATGTAAACAATGTGATTCACATAGTTGGCCGAACGTAGCAGAACAGGAAGGATCTGTACGTCTCGTACAGTGCATAAAAAGTGGGAGGAAATATGTATTCTGGAATTATTTTCAATGCCCATAATTAACCTACCAATTAAAATATTGGGAAGATGTCACACAGAGTTGCTCCCATTTGCAGCAACTATAAGATATCTGCCATGCTCGTCCTCACAGGGAAGCGTGGAAACTGTAAGTGTTTCATGCACAGATCTCAGACGCGCCATAAACGAGGGCTTAGCAAATGTCTGCTTAACATTTAACTAGTACAAGAACTTCAAGATCTTCTGCATATAGCCCGTAATATTCGGCACATTCATTCAAAATTTGAACGTCATGAGTGCTCTGGCGCTTATTTGTTTTTCAGATACCCGTAAAACCAGGGGTTTTGAGCGTCTCTAGGCTCACTATATGTTCCCTGTAGAATTTATCCAGGCTACGGGCTTGAACCCACCACCAACGCTTTTAAGGGGCGGTCACTCGCTACCTGAGCTAACAGAAACACCATCTGATAGCAAAGTGAGGGCGAATAAATCAACAACTCGAAGCGCAGGGCGACAGAATATCGTTACATATTTCTTCAGAAGCCCTTAAGGTAGATGAAGAATAATGAAGAATATTCGACATGCCCATGCAAATATTCGTAGCTGCAATGAAAACGCGTAGGTGGTTTCTCTTGTATTTGTGGCGACTTCAGGGGTACTATAATATAAAGCTATACCAAAGTTTTCTCTTCCAATTGTGCAATCAGCCCTTCAAGATTGTGCAAAAACTTTTTTGGAAAACCCCCTTTCGCCTGTCTGTCATGCTACGCCACAAAAACCATGATAGCTCCAAATCTCACATGACGTGTACACAATGTTTATGCATGATTCTACCAACCAAAAGAAAATTAATTATTTCTGAATCCATGCCATTTCGCCATTAACTTTCTGCTACTAGTCAAAAGGTTTCACGCTGCACCCACTTCACCTGTCTGGCACCCGACCTCACTAAACTGCATAAACTCATTGCGTCAAAGTGACGTGTACGCGTGAAAGATGCGCTTTTATGCCAAGCAAAACTAGATTTTTTTTCTGAATATCCGGAGACTGCCCCGTTCCGAAAGTAATATGAAATGGCCGCCGCTGATCTATCGGGCACTGTCAACTCACTCTTGCAAGAAAGAATGTTTGTTTATTTGCGTATAACAAAAATTCTTGTGGGGCCGTATATCGTTATCCAGCCCTTTCGGCACGTATACGACATCGCTCTTCTAACTCTTCTTTGCTGAGAATTCGTTTTAGCGCCATTTTTAAATGTTCGTTGCACATCGCCGCCATTTTAGACAGGCCACGACAAGCTGAATAGGGGAAGCGCACCAATCGCAGATGCTGGCACCTCCCTCTTCAGGCAGTTACCTATATTAAGTGCGCTAGCTCTGTCCCATCGAAACCCTTTCCACGTGAACATGCTACTCGACCTTTTTCAGCAAGTTTGATAAGAAAAATGGCTGGTTGTGGGCAATGTAATTTGTTTTGAAAGCAAACAAAACTGACTCCTATAAACGAGGAGAGCATTTGATTGGACTGTTCAGGCAACACTGCGGGTTGCCGCCCGTTGCTTGTGCCGGCATTTGCGTAAAATTGATGTCAGCAGATTGGAATAAAAACTCATTGGAATAGTTTTACGTTGTAGGGTGGGGGCGAGTAAATGAAAACTTGCCTTTTGTTATTCTTCCTCCCATCTGCAGACTTTTGGACAGTCGATTTCTAATTTCTGTAGTAAGCTTAGTAAGTCCAGAAATTTGAGGAATGAACTTATTACCCAAAACATCGAGACGGAAAATCCTAATGAAAGACATGAAATGCTTGTTAGCCCGAGAAACAGTTATGCTACAATATATATTGACAGTCTCCAGTGGTGCAAAAATGTTTATGCTTTAATATTCTCAAGTGCCTCACATGATTACAACTTTCCTCGTTGGATTCAGAGCTACTGTCAAGTTTTGCTCATATATGTAGCACTTGTCTTGTTGAGAGATTTAAAGTACACGTAGATAAATTGCTACTGGCTGCGTGTGACATAACATATTAAGTGCTTTGTGGTAACTTCACCCCTTTATTTCATTGCATTTGCATTACTCATCATGAAGTATTAGTATGGGATTAAGATACGCGCATTTTTGGCAAAGCTTGTAAAGCGTCTGGAAATCGTAAATAACAATTTCCGGACGTGGCAATTCAAATCGCTGAAATTACCACACTTGAAGGCCGTGAAATGTCGCGGTAATAGCCTGGCTCGACTGAAGAAAATTCATCAGAAGGTCCCTCACAGCAAATACTGACTAAACAACGATAGCACTGTTAGGCTGGCCGAAAGGTGCTTTTCATGGACACAGCTTCAGAGACACCAGAGTTACTCAGCAACGTGAATCTAATATGCATTCTCAAAAAAGGTTTTTGCACATCTAAAATGTTCATGGCTCGATGAACTAAATGAACTCGCGTCGACGTGGAAATTTATTGTCACTGCAGTGTGTAATCAACAGGATCAAATATTCTTGCCTTCGTTTTCAACGGTCGCCTTGGTAATAACATAAATGGTTTTTGGTGGATTATGTCATAATAAAGTATTTGCCAAAAGTACAGGGTTTCTGCTGGGGGTCGAATTCTTTACTCCTGAACCACAGCTACTTCTTGTATACAAAAGATGAACTTCGAGCTCTTGAGTCCTGTGTGGCTGTCATATTCCATGTAATGAAATAATTTTTTTCTCCTTCAGGCATACACGCTATGTGTCAATCTCCATTCTGTAAAAGATGGTGTAGTTCTCTTTGACAAGCTACCGGGCGGGAAGCAATAATTATGACATCTGAATTCCCGTCAAAGTTAAAATATGTAGAGAAGATAGCTGAAGTTCCAAATTTGAAATACTAATTTTGTTGCGATGCGTAAATGGCCCGTTCACTGCAGCCTATCAAAGTAACTTAAAAATTCTTAGTCTAGCCTTCGTGCCTTGTATCTGCATTATCATGGCCAGATGCACGGCTACACGTGAAGAAACATGTATCATTGGGACTAACATAATCGGTGATTTCTTTGTTCCATCTTTTATTGCGCAGCAACTATTTGAACTCTACCGGCGCATTTCTGAAGTCAGCGTCGGCGTGAGGCTGAGTATAAAGACCAAGGGTGATAAAATTGTTACCGTGCGCCGTATAAAGTATGTGCCATTGAAAGCTTGCGAGAGGGAGCTGGCGATCGCGGCTCAATCTTGCTCGCGCAAGGGAGGAAAGCGAGATGGATGCGCGCAGTCTTCTCTCGCAGACAAGGCCCCGTGCGGAGGGTTGGAATTGGCGGGGGTCGTTGTAACCTGGGCGGAGCGTGTGTCCGCGCCCACTCCTGTATCTTGAAAGCCGTCTGCTACATGAACAGAGTACGCCTTGCGCGGTTTTTGGGGCTTAGTTCGCGTTGGGGATGCGAGAGGCAGCGCGAAGGTCACTTCACTCGCTGCTGCGGACACGCTTCCTCACTCCAGCATTTTGACAGCGAGTTTCCGCGGTCATCGAGTGAGATCTGCTCATGTCTGCTTATCCGCACGTGACACCGTGTTTGTCAATTTAGTTAATATGCCTGTGCAAACATGTTTATAGGATCGTTAAAATTAGTATCCCTACTTCGTACAGCTGTCGAATAATTTGCTATTGCAATCGATGCTTAGCCTCTCGCACGTAACGGCGACTTTTTCCTTCTTTCCGTATCTGATGCAAGAAAGCCCGCCACGGGGCCGAGGAACACTTTCGTACTTCACATGGGCTCCTGCTTTTCTTGCTATTTTGTGGGGAATATTGCTTGGAAACTAAGCGAATTTGGTAACCTCGGATTCCTAAAGTTAAAGGGCATCGTTTCACACGAGCCACGACGCAGTGAGTATGCCTTTATTCGAATAATCGAACCCTGAACAGTCTGTGACCGTGCGCTCCAAAGATAACCCTAACGCCGGGGCACCCCTGCCGGGAGTCCAGCGGCTCGGGCCTGCAGGTCCGCGGCGCCCGCACACGGCGCTCTCGCAGTAGGAGTGAATCACGCAGAACCAGCATCTGAAGCCAAGCGCGCCCGCTTTTCTGGAAATACAGATGGCAAACGCTTTACAAGAAGAGCCGACAACGGCGCGAATGGAGGTGACCGGGGCTAACCCCGATACGATACCACAGTGGACATCCTACGCGAATAGCGGCCAAACGACGGGTAACGCCCACATTGAGTGGCTACAAGTTGGTGGTAAAGGCAGATAAGCAAAAGAAGACAATAAAACCACCGAGGAACAAGCCATGGAAGTCCTGAAACCAGACCCCAAACCTCAGGCACAACCACGGTCGCAGCGTCAACGTACTCTGAGGATGCGACCCTTCCGTACTGTCGACTTCAAGATCGTCTTCCGTCCTCAAGCAGGACTTCACCTCTCGACGCACCCACTCATCGCAGTGACACATGCCATCGGAAGATCCAGTGGTTTGGTCCCGCAAGACTTTCACGATAATGTCCGAGTACAAGTGCAGAAACTAGAGAATTTGATCATCGTGAGCATGGTAAGTACGGAACGAGCTTCCAAACTGCAGCATATGAACATCATACAACTCGGCGGAACCATCTATCAAGTAAATCCCCACATTTGACACCCAGACGATGTTTGCCGCGGATTCATATACGGCCTCGACACAGGTACAAGTCCCCCGGAGGTTGTTGCCGGCCTTCGAGTGGACTCACGATACACGGTTCTCGGCGCGCGCATGCTAGGATCCTCAACAGCCGCGGTTATTACCTTCGACGGACCGCACGTCCCTTATTACGCAACGTACCAGAGCGGTGACTTCAGATGCAAGCCCTAGCGAAAATCCCTCCAATGGTGCAGAACCTGCGGCCCCATCGGACACCGAGAAGATATCTGTCCTCAGCGGAGAGCGAACTTCTTCTACACATGCGCGCGCGATGGGGTCATGGAAGAACACACTTGTCACCCGAAATGCAAGATTTGCGGCGGAGACCATGAAACGACGCTCAAGGAATGTAAGAAGAAACTCCGTAACAATCCGCCCCCATGCCAAGTAAGAAGGCAGCAGCTTGACAACGCTCACGCCCGAGAGAATCACTGGAGCTCGAGCACCGACGACTTCCCCGCGCTGGTTACCACCTCGCACAGCTCACGGAGGCCCTCGCCTCGACAAGGCCTTGTCCGGAGACGCTGTCGCTCTATGCTAAGATCGCGCTCTACATCCCGCTCTCGGTCACGGTCTGGCGCCATTAGGCGAATCGCTTACGTCGCCACGGCGAACGGAAGCAGCGCCTCGTATTCCTCAGGCAAACTGAGTAGTTCGGGCGAGACAGCGACGATACGGACTCTCGAATATAAAGTGCAGGGTCGGCAGACGACAATACAACAACAGCCGGTAGCCGAGTGCAACACGCGAGAACTCGAAGAAATATTAGCGAAGAGTAGAAGAAAGCATGCTAAAACACGTAGAAGCCAGAAAAATGAAGCGGGTAGACGAACGGCTGCAAGCACATGACGCGAAGATTCTCGACCTTGTTGAACGACACCTTCAGTTCTTCGAGCAAACCCTCCCTAAAATATTCTCGCAGCAGCAGACAAAACCATACTGAGAATGATAACTAAAATGATGGAAAAGGTAGAGCCACTAACCCGTACGGTCACCTCACTCGACGCCAAACTGGATGGCTTCATGGCACAACACAACTTCATGACCCATGCTTACAAGACTTTCATGACACATGAACACCTGGCGGAGCAGTTAGGGACCAAACACAAAGGGGGAAAGACAGTACGAGTGGAATCCGCGGAGGATTCTAGCTTGACAACACCAAACCACCAACTCCAGCTGGGGAAGAACGACCAACATGGCGGCCCCAAACGTAGACATACCGAGCCGTTTCCCACCCTCCGCATTGGTTTCCCACCCTCCGCTAAATTTCTTTTCCATGAGAACAATTGTGCTGTTTGCACGTCAATGTAACCTCTTTTGAGTACCTTTAGCTGTAAGCTAGCGGGAGAAGCGATGTGTTTAGAAACGGCACAGGTGGTGAGCTACATTATTACACCTTAGGTAAACTGCAAGTTTCAATTATCATACAATGCATGTACCACGCAAGTAATGCCGCGTGTCTATAGGCTTGCGTACTCGCGGACGCTCCGCTGATTCCAATTCGAAGAATGAAAGCAGATTTGTTTTGCATTTATATGATCTAAATTCGAACTGCGTAGTTACCGTTAACAATTATAGTGGCATATGTCAGGTTTCATTATAAAAGTGCTGTACTCGTTCGCACTGCAGTAGTGCTGAAAGTCGAAGAACATGAAGACCCATAGCGTCATCTGCTTTTTGGCACTAGTGATAATCCCATCTGCAGTGAAACCACGGCTGCACGGTAAGGTTCCTCGAACAGGTCCTTCTGCGAGCATATTATACTCTCAAATTTTCCTTTATGTGATTAGTTTTTCTTATTTTTTATTGTCGTTTCACAAACAAGATAGCGATTGAAAAGTACCTGTCAACGATATACACAAAATACAATTTCTTAGCAGGAGCGATAACAGAAATGTTTTCCTGCGTACGACGCTATGGAGCCTCAAAGCGGCTCTCGTGCTGATTATAAGTTAGATCCAGCTAACTATTTCTGTGACCGCAGTCGGCTGGTCCAAACTTGCTTTGTCTTCTCCGTTCATCCCGTCAATTCTGTTGCACTTACGATGATCTTTGTCGTCATGGATGACACACAAAGTTGTGTTTTGCCGTCGTCAAGCCACTTCGTCATCCGCAATTTCGCCCTTGACAAAGCTTGAAGAAAAATGAAACTTCATACCTGCCACCACAAGGGTTTGAACCCATGCCGTGAGAGAATGTGCATTTTGTAGTCGAGTGAGCACACGACTAGCTATCGCGCATTTTTCCCCTTCATAATCAACTGAACAATCGCGAAACACAGGGCTCGGCAGTTAGTGCTAGTTCGTATGCTACTCACAGACTTAGACGACTACATAGCCTCTGCAGATGTATCTCGGCAGCCAGACAGAGCAATACTGTAGTGAATGAAGATTACATGTGCATCACACAGACACAGTTCCTGAAAAAATGGCTGCGTTCGTGCGCGCAGTTTTTCATTGTCATCCTAATGAAAGTAGCACCGGTGCCCCAAAGAAGACAAAAATTCCAACTTGCATGATAAGCATTAAAGAAGGCGCATCCGCAAAATAGAATGCGCTCCAACACATTATGTGGGCAATAACAGCAACGAACAAAGCCCTGACAACGTCTGGTAAAGCAGCGACTTCGAAGCCACAACACTACGTAGTTTTTTCCTGTAGCTCGCAATATTCAAAGCTGCTACCGGCTTTACATATTAGTGCTGCAAATGAACCAAGATAACCAAATCAGTCCAGTCCAGCAGGTGGCACTGTGTCTTTAAGCTCGTGATACAACTTGCGACGAATGTTTTGACCTCGGAGTCTATTTGAAGCCCTCAGGAGCTACCGTCAAAATGAGCAATCAAGCCATAAAATTATGAAGGTTTTAGCACAGTAAGTGTCGCCTAACTTACGTCCCTTAGCAACTTACTTACTTACTTTAAACTTACTTTAAGAAGTACACGAAATGACATTGATTTCGCAAGTAATCTCAAATGGTACAATGAGTTCACCTCATCCTGCAGGGGCATAGCCGTTGCCTACTCAAATATTCAAACTAAAAAAACATGACTATTTTGTAAAAACCTAAAGAAATCATGACGCACCAAGATATCGGCGCGGAAATTTTTTAAGCCGTAACTCAGTGAACCACAGGGAACAGTTGGAAGACATTGTTGTACAGCGTTCAATAAGCGCCTAAGAAAAAAATCATTCTGTACAGCTATGCATATTACCTAAATAACTCTAGCCTGCTTACAGAGGTGGAGTCGGAGAGTGCTAAAATCTGTCCTTGAGTGTAGCTGATATTCCGGAGTATGAAGAACTATCTCACGCAGAAAGAAAGTTGCCTACAACACAAGGAAGTAAATGTCTTCCGCCTTAACACCCTTCCCCGTAACAAACCACCCTAAAACCAATAGATTTTTGTGCAGCTCACCATGAGCAGCGAACGCATTCATTTCAAGAAGCAGCAGGGAACGCAAACAAAGAGCATGTTGTCTTTGCTGTCTAAAATTGCTAGTGTCGGCAGTAATTGAATATAGATTCCAAAGAATCGAATAAGTCTGGTGTGTTTCATTATCTATGACAAGCAGTGCTTGTGTTATCGACAAAGTATAAGTTGACCGCAAATTTGAGAGCAAAGGTGAGCAGACAATTATGCTTGTTAGCGATGGAATTTATAAGAATTGTTAAACATCAATATTTACAAGTATATTCAGTCTTTAATAGCACGGCGTCTGGAGATCGTAGTAGAATTGAGATCTAGGCATCACTTCTTTCTAAGCACGAACATCGAAGTTTTAAGCAATGCAGAGCTTTATTTCGTGTCTATCTAAATAAACGATGAATCCAACATAGCCTCAGAGATGTAAATTATTACTTGATGGAAGTGTGCTTCGTTATTTTAACGAAATGGCAGGTATTATGTGGCAGACATTTTGTGTTATAATTCCTTCCCCTAAGCAATACGATGTTCATGAGAGCACGAGATGAGAAGAGCCATCACTAGTGGCTCGAGTATGGGATGCTGTCAGCTCCTGTGGCCTAGGTGTTTCCCGATAAAATCGACATTAGCCCAAATCATCTCACTAGAGGCAGTTTCGTACTAGTAATATTGCCCGTTAGGCGGATGTTCTTTTGCATATTTACGCTCAGAGCTTCAGAGGCATATTGCAGGATGACTGCATTGCGAGATTGGGCAATGAAAAGCAAAAGCATTCACTTCAAACCTCAAGTAAGCACTTTAGAGCGACAAACATTACTCTTGTTTCAAATATATCTCCGGCGTACTAGACGATAATGTGAAATAATAAGTACAGCAGCTTTGCACGACGGCGCAGAAATGAAAGCGTCCGCAAAGTTGGAAGTTGTGTTGGAGCATTTCATTAGGTATTCTGAATATGCACGGAGGTGACATGGAAGACGAAGCTCCGGGAAACAGGTGTCGTTGCGTAGACGAAACAACGCTCTGACCGATACCAGCCACATTATAACGGTCATGTGATGGTGACCGCCAGATGACGTTACCGGCATCCTTTGGGTATGGTGCAAGAAATGATACTAAGGGATCATGATAGGCGTCCTTGGGCACTCAATAACAGGATTATAGAAATCTCGCTTACCGTCTGCCGGCTATTCCACGGCGACCATTGCACGCACCCCTATTTAGTTTGCGCGCAGCTCTTCAGCCTGTGTGTGTACAATGCTAATGCTAGCAGCGGAAGGCGGGACACTGCCCTGTCTCTGGCCGAGCGGCTTCAGCAGTGCGTAGTGATGCGCCTACCTAGCATTGTCCTTTCGCAGCTGATCCTAATGCCCGTTAATGAAGGCCTTCTAAGTGTCTGCGCGCTGGCCGCGCATGCGCTGTCAATGCCTAGAAATCATGCCGAAAGCGACGATGCCCACCACACGAAGGCGTCCCGAGGGCCTACATTGTTTGTGTCATAACAAAAAGCTTCTGAATAACTTTTTTAAACAATGTAAAAGCCAGCACGCCAATCAAATTCACATAGTAATCAACGTCACGCGCCTTCTGCTGCATTTCATGAACATGTCGCTGTGAAACACTGCGCGGCACCATTGTTCATTCTGTATCCATATCCACGTATGAAACACGCAGTCATATATATATATATATATATATATATATATATATATATATATATATATATATATATATATATATATATATATATATAGTCTACGGCTTATGCGACTGCACTCATTGGTATTGTGATTAACCAAGTTCTCTAAAAGTAAATGTAGTACCCTTATTGCATCGACATTGTATAGTTATCAGAACATATACAGCGAAAATAGACGACACGATATATACAGGGTGCTACTGCAGTTAGTTCTTGAACTGTAGAGTCGTAAACGTCCAGAGCAGCTTCAGCACTAAAACAGCTTCGAACAGAAGACGCAGTTTATGTTAGAGGAGTAGATCGAGCCGCCACTGAAGCGATAAGGTTAGAAGGTTACACGGCGGTAAATAAAAAAAACACGTTTTTGAATGTGATCGAGAGAGTATACTACATAGAATATGATGTAATATAACTTGCAATTTTTCTCTCGTCCAGCTAGCGATTACTTAATGGGTTTCTGTAAATCCTATGGGAACGAGAAGGATAAAGTTATCGCAAAATTGGATAGTTCGTGCATGCATTGCCTTATTCTTGCCATATATGATAACAGTATTATTTATTTGCTACAGATATCAGATGCCGTATCCGGGTCCTGGGGTTCGGATCAAAATGCTCATCAATGAAGTATTACTTCGATCGTAGAAAAAGCAGCTGCGAGGCGACGTGCTTCCAAGGGGCTCCGTTTAAGTCTACTACGGAGTGCAATGAACTCTCCAGAAGCCGTGCGTAAAAACGTTGTCTACCTTTTTATCACTAAGTAAATGACAACTAAATCTTTAAGCTTTCTTCGTTTTTTGAAGTTGTTTTCAATTTTTTATGATCACCTCACTGGCCATGAAAGTTTAGGATCATCATAGTGCACTAATAATAACTTCAAATTGTATCTGTGACCTTTTACAGGGGTTAAGTGCGCCTACAAAAATCTTCATGCCCACATCTGCCAGTGGTTTCTAAATTTGAAGGGTTTTACGCTTATTACAGTAGTCAAATATAAACTATGTGAAATTATTTTGCGGCATAAAATAAATATTCGGTTTTCTGTAAATTCGCCACTATATAAAAGTAATCATGAAATTGCTGTGTGATGTAGCCTGCCTACTAAATGCCTGCCAGCAAAATGAAGATTAAACAAATATTCCTATTTATTTTCTTCGTGACAGCCAATCAATTTTTTCCTCACGATAATAATAAGCATAACTAATGCATGAGAATGAAAACAGGATCTTTTTCTTATTGAGTGGGTGAAAGGAACGAGCATACCTACATTGTGCCCATTTTAAAATGCCTCAACCGAATAAATAGCGTGATCTCTACCACTAAGTATATCCTTATGTTTGTGGCATTCAATAAATTCGTAGACTAACATTCTAAACAAACGATGCTTTTATAATAGAATGATTTCCTCTATCCAAAAATATCAACGACATCACGTCGGTTGAATGGTGGGTTTTTGTTGACACAAAGATCACTTATGACCCGCCCGTGGTTGCGTAGTGAGTATGGTGTTGGGCTGCTAAGCACGAGGACGCGGGATCGAATACCTGCCAAGGCGGCCGCATTTCGATGGGGCGAAATGCGAAAACACCCGTGTACTTAGATTTAGGTGCACGTGAAAGAACTACAGGTGGTCCAAATTTTCGGAGCCACCACCTACGGCGTGCCTCATAATTAGATCGTAGTTTTGGCGCCTGAAACACTAAAATAATTTTTTTAAATATCACATATGGCAAAACAAGCGTAAGGACCATAAACTAGAAATACGGCAATGTGTAAAAGACATCGTAATGAATGCTCGAGCTCTTCATATGTGAACTATTGACTTTCAATGCTCCCGATCACTCTACCAAGTGCCTTTGTAAATTGTGGTGGAAGCTGACGGAGACGAAGTGCACAAACACTATTGTACTAAACTGCAGGCGCATGGTCGAAATTGCCAGAGGGGCGAAAATACTTCGTAGCTGTACAATATGGCACCCCGTATTACACATTGTGTGATTGGCACTGATGCATTTCCAGCACTTCGGATGAAACAAAGGACTCAGAGATTCAGGACACTCAGGACTTCAAGAATCGCATGCTCAACTAAAAACTATTGAAAGGAAACAGGCTGAACATGCAAGCATAGTCTTTGATGATTTGAGCAACCGAATTCGGCGAAACAATCTCATCTTTAAGGGCATCTCTGAACGGGAAGCAGAGAAATGGAAAGACACAGAGAAAGTGGTAAGCGAATTTGTGGCAAAGAACCTTGGTGTCCAAACAGATGAAATCAAACGCGCTCCCCGAGTGTGCCGGCAAAACACACATTTTGTGCGTCTTATTATTGTGAAGCTTCTGAACTGTAAGGATGAGGGCACTGTTTTGAAAAATGCCTTTGAATTAAAGGACTTGGATTCGCCTCGTGTCTGGATCGAGGAAGAGTTTTCATCTCGAATTCAACTGATTAGGAAGAAACTCATAGATTTTGCACGCAATCAGCAGCAGCACGATGACGAAAAGTACAAATTGCTGTTCCATAAACATGTTTTCAATAAAAAAAATATATGCCTTCAATGCTGTCTCTCAGCAAGTTATTCCTTTTGCAGGACACGAGGCGGATGCTAGTTCAGACTGGCACAGGAAACATGGTGCAGATAAAAAACTTTCATTCATCATGTGTAATTTTTGGAGTTTGCTTGGCAAGCAAGACACCCTCAACGCAATCACTGAATGCTGTGAAGCGGATATAGTGCTGGGAACTGAAACGTGGTTGCACCCTGATATCGACAATAGCGAACTTGGTTTGTTTCGTAACTTTTGTGTGTTTAGGAAAGACAGGTGCACCACACGTGAGGGTGGAATTTTAATTGCTGTGAAAACTAATTTCGAAGCCACCTTGCTAGACAGCCCTTCATGTATTGAAATCTTGGGGCTTGCATTGCGACTGCGTGATTTTATTACCTGCATCATCGGTGTTTGCTACCGTCCGCCGGATTCACCTGATGAGTTTCTTAGGGACCTGAATGAATCACTGAGTTTTATATATGAGAAATATGTTACCTCAGAAACAATTCTTGCCGGCGGCTTCAACTACCCAGGTATAAATTGGCGGACGTACACAGCCGAAGCCACTGCAAGGAAAAATGAATGTAAAGAATTCCTTTGTTTGATTTCTCAGATCAGTTTGGTCACTTATTATTTCTGCTCCTACACGTGGCCAGTCGGTCTTGGATCTTGTCTTGACAACGCAACCTGAAAAAATGACAGTGCATCTTTGGGAATGTGTCAATGACCACAATACTCTTCACTGCGAATACACATTAAAAAAAGAAGCCGAAAATTCCTAGAAAATCTAATTAAAGTTACACACGGCCGAATATTGAAGGATTGGTTAGTGAACTTTCATTGTTCAGTGAGCAGTTCCTGGAATCATTATTAAGGCGCTGTTCAAATGACAACTGGAATCTACTAAGCGCTGAACTGGAAAAATTTAAGGAAAGATACATCCCGAAAATCACGCTCACAACGCCATCACAGAGCGTATTGTTCACTTACAAAGTTAAACGTTGCCTCGGGAAGAAAAAGCGCATTTACATTAAGGCAAAACGTTCGGCATCTGAGAGCGATTGGAATATCTACTGTGCGCAGTCGAGAATATGACAAGCAGAAATTGAGAGAGCCGAAGGTAAATTCTTTAATCATGACATATCAACTTTGCTTAAAACCAATACTCAAAAGTTTTGGGAAGTAGTCAATCCTAAGCCTCCTTCATCTAGTCTGATAACAATAGTAAAAGACAGTGATTTTATTCAGCCGTCTGAGCTTTCCACCGAATTGAGCCTATTTTTTAGCTCTATGTTTGCTAACGAAACACCAGTTCCCGCAGGCTTTAATGCTATTAGTATAAACGCGAACATGAATGATATCCTAATTACGCAGGAAGGCATTGAGAAAGCTATTGATCGTTTGCCGAGTAATTCAGCCCCCGGACCCGATGACATAGGTCCAAAACTGCTCAAGTTATCAAAACCAGCGATAGCTCACACAGCCATCCCAATTTCTCAGCAATCCATTGATACAGGAATTGTGCCTGACGCTGGGAAAATCGCACGCATTATACCTATATTTAAATCTGGAGACTCTTCCTTCCTTTCAAATTACAGGCCCATCTCATTAACGAGTATACCTTGCAAAATTCCGGAACAGATCATATTATCAGCAATAATGAAGTACCTCAGTCAGCAGAACTTTTTTTGGAAACCAACACGGATTCTTGCGTGGTCGTTCCTGCGAGTCACAGTTATTTGAACTCATGGACGCCCTGCACGAGGCTATACACCATTTAATGGGAATTGATGCCGTATTCATCGACTTTGCAAAAGCGTTCGACAAAGTGGCTCACAATCGTCTTATATTTAATATTCGAAATGTAAACATAAACTGCGATGTCTTGAAGTGGATTGTTAACTTTATAGTTAACACACAGAAGTTCGTGTCTGCCAATGAATTTTGCTCCGCACTAACCCATGTAAAAAAGTATGGAGTGCCTCAAGTTTCGGTGCTTGGTCCGATCCTCTTCTTTATTAACAATAATGACATGAGCAGCAACCTCACTTCTACAATTAGGCTATTTGCGGACGACTGTCTTATTTACAGAAACATTACTGACCCTAATTACACTAATGCTTTGCAATCGGATCTTGACAAAATTGCTAAGTGGTGCAAAAAATGGCACACGGAAATAAACGTTTCGAAAACGAAACTTGTAACATTTACGACGGCTAGAGCAACTGAACCCATCTTGTATTCTTTCGGTAACGTAGCCATTGAAGAAGTTCCTGGAATCAAATGCCTAGGTGTCCACATTTCCTCAGATTTGACATGGCACAAACACATTGAATATATAACCGCCAAAGCATCCAAAACCCTCGGTTTCATTAGGCGTAACTTGTACTTTGCAAATCAGGCGACCAAACTCTTAGCATACACAACTTTAGTCAGATCACAACTAGAATATGCCGGTTTCATCTGGAACCCGCATCGATCTTATCTTGCTGATAAACTGGAATCACTTCAAAATAAGGCTTCTAGGTTTATCACAAGGAAATGCGCTCCCTACTCCAGCATCAGAGATATTAAATCCTATCTGAATTTAAGCTCACTAGAAAAGCGATGACTTGTCACCATGCTATGTCGCTTTCACAAGCTCTCTCACAATCCTTCGCCATTTCCAGAAACTCATATCAAACCACCACATCGCACATTCCCCCATTTAGACCACTGCTTTAAAGTGCAACCCAAGATAGCTCACACCAAACTTCTGGGTCATTCGTCATTGTTCCTTGCCATTTATCATTGGAATAAACTACCTGCAGAAATCGCTTCCAAAATAATAACGATGCATTTGTGAACAAACTGAAGTGCTAATTCTGTGCTGTTCCTTAATTTATTATTATCAGAAGTGTATTCTTTTTTACATTGTCTTGAGTATTGTGGTCCACGTGTCTGCGTGTTCTCAAACACTTCTTTCATCCAGATAAGTTCGCTGCTTGCCTGAGCGCATGTCTGTTTATGCTTTTCTGATTTTTTACTGTGTTATGCAATATGATCACTTTAATGGTTTTTTAAACCCCCTATGTAATGCCCGTAAAGGGCCCTTAGGGTACGTGAATAAAAAAAAAATAAAAGAGAAAACGGTAAATGATGGAAGCTGGCACGTTAAGCCCCACAAGTATGTTTTAATTATGAAGTGATGGCGAAAGTATTTTAGGCTGAATGTTTTTCACCTAATCAGTACTGAATTATAAAACTAGTTTTTCTACAAACAAGTGCAGAACTTCCTTAGAACATTTCATAGCCATCTATAGCTTTCCCATGTTACTCTGATTGAGCTCCAGCAACTTGATATTATTATGACGAGTTGAATATAGCTCAGCGTCTGTAAAATGTTTTTAATTAAGACTCTTATCTGGGACCTTTATTAGCACGGAGTGTAAGTATAGAAAGAAAGGTTAGAAGACTTGGTGCTCCTGCTAATACCCCTCGAGTGGATAAAAAAAGAAAGGTTGTTTATTTTTTCGCAAGGAAATAAATGTTGGAAATTCTTGCGTTCCAGGGGAAGTCTGCTTCGCCAATCCTCCTGTTCCAAACTGCGGCTCCGACACGTCTGTTGTTTTCTACTTTAACGCCGAGAAAACAAAGTGCTTGCCCGACCTTGGGTGCACATACACAGGAAACAGCTTTCCCTCTTTAGCTGAGTGCCGACGTACGTGTCGAGAAGGTGAGTGCGTAGTTAAGCCTTTTCTTATACTCAAAGCATGGAACCGAAGTTTATTCTATAGTAACCTTCATTGGCAAATTTTAGGAAGCCATGTTAGAGTGGTGTATGCCACATGTATGAAGTCAACGATGGCATCCACGATTTCAACGCAGCAATTTTCTCTATTTAGAGAAACGTTTTTTAAAGTTTCTCAGTGTAACCACTCTGTTACAAACACTGTTAGTTTTAGCACGTATGTTCCGTTCATAAAAAACTATTCTTAGCTAACACCGGAGGAAAATTATGAAAAGAAAGGTTTCTGATCTGTAATAAGCATTCACACCTAAACACTTGCCTTTATGTTTTATTGGCGCAGCTTATCGTCATAATCAGAATTACCCCACACTTTAAAGGATCAACTCAAAGCAATGGCGTCGATTGTTTACTAATTTTACGAAAAGCTTGCATTATATATGATTTCGTGTTGAGTGCAACCGCAAGGATTACAACATAGACATTGCCAGATGCAAACTTAATCAGGCTTCAAAATATATTTGCAAGTATTTCATTTTATTGCGATATAGTATATTACAGAGCATCTATTATTACAAAAGTGCATTCGCATATTATCGTACCGATTATTATTTGTTAGTTACTGTGCAAAAGAAGAATGTCTCGGTATATGTTCCTCACGACTGGTAATTGTCATATAAACGCAGGAGCACAGCAACCTGGCCAATCTACTACGACTACCAGTGGAACTTATGCAAACTATACAAAGCCGTCGCTACAGCAACCATCAAAACTCGCTACTGCGACCGGATTTCCGCTACACTCCATTCAGCAAGGTGGGCGAAACGGGATGGCGACAGCGGCTTCGAATCAAGCATCACTACAACTTACAAGCACAAGAATATCCCCACTAAATAACCGGCCGGGTGTTCAGCGACCGTCGACACCAAGTGAGCCCAATAGAGGTATGGCACCACAACATACGCATCACTCTGGGCTACCTCCGTGGAACAGGGGAATGGATTCAGCCATTCCACATCACGCTTCACTACCGCAGTCCACCACTTCGCTAAAATCTGTGAATAATCAAACATCCATGCAGCAACCATGGTTGCCAAGCAATTAACATTTTCGGACGGTACCGTCAGTTTCGCAGTTACCTCCACAGTACTGGAACGACGGAATGGTGCCACCGATTTCCCAGCAGGGATCTCAATACGAGCATAATGGAATGAGAGGACGAAACGAAGTACAGCCGGCGCAACGACCCTCGACTTCGAGGGGCTCTAACAATGGCATCATGCCAGCGACAGCACCACAATCAACGCCGCAGCAGTGGAACAGCGCGTTAGTGCCAGGTGGACTGAGAAGTTTCCAGCAACAGCCGAACAACGGAATGACAGGACCCAACCAGCCTCAGGGAAATCAACAGCCATGGGCACCAGGCTATCTGAATAACAGCACGGCGTCACGACCTGCGGGGCCGGCCATGTACCCGCCGTGGAATACGGGAATCGCGGTACCGAGTGCACAGCTAACTGGGCCACAAAACTCTGCGATGCGCGCACCGAATTTCGGTCAGAGTATGCAGCCAGTACAACAGCCATGGCAGCCACATATCGGGGTGGTCTCAAGCATTTCCCAGCCGGCCGAACAGCAGCCGTGGATGCAAGGTCAGCAAAATAATGGAATGCCCCTGATGGCTACGGACCAGGGCACACGGCCTTCGTGGAACAATGTGGCAGTTTCATTTATTCCAACGCACATCACATCCTCGCAGTCAACCAACCCAATGGGACAAGGTAACCAATATTATAGGCAGCAGCCGTGGCAGTACGTAAACCCCAGTAATGAAGCGCCTACAACGACACCGTACCAACCTGCGCATTCGCAGCCGAGTTATCGAGAGATGTCAGCAATGCCACGGCAGACGATGAGCCAGCAAAGCAATACAGGAGTATCTACAAGTAACCAACAGCCAGCAGGGTCCAAGCCGTGGGTTTCATCACACGGAACGCAGAGTACACACATTACATTAGAAAAACCGTTCAGCACTTTGACAGTGCCAGTGAATTTAAAGTAAAACAGACCTTAACTGGCGATCGACGGAACGAAAGGAACGCACGAACCACAGTGTATGCAGCTGCGCATGCAAGGAGGGATGGAGGAGGGGCTAATCATGTCTACTTGGTACTGTACGGATAGACAGTTTGCGTCATAAGAGAATGACAACGACATGCATTATCTCTTCCTTAGTGACGCCTAATTCAATTATAAATTAATGTCTCTAGAATTCAATATCAGGACAGAATCCACTGTGATGAATGAGAATAATCTCATACTTATTTTCTTCTTGTTTGCTGTTGAGTTTGCTTCTACTGCTCCAAATGTACTTAGGGCCTATGTCGTGCCCCTAAATGAATGTATTTCTTACTTCATCGCTGCGCTACACCCCCCCCCCCCCCGCGCCCGCCAATACAACTATGAAATGCGTGAACAGTGGCTTTAGAACATTCGAATAAAAACGCTGAAACTCCACACTTGCCTTATTGTGTTCTTTTATTTTCAGTTCTGCAAATATGTAATGTTGACTTTGTATGAAGGAGTTACACTGCCAAGGTATCTTGATTTCTGATTCAGAATAATCATTAGCATTAGCTCTGTGCTGAGTGTTGGCATCTCCAGAGAGGACATTAGGGAACGAATGATAGCAAACAGTAGTTGATTTGCGAAGAATAGATGCCTGACGTAAAGTTCCCTCCTAGTTCTTTTTACACCCTACGCCAAGAGTAAAACCTTGCAGTGGTGCGCACCATATTTACCTCTTTGAATTCGCATCTAGTCTCATTTGGAAACTTTCATGGCGAGTAGCTGCAATAAGTAGGGATAAGAGGGAGCGAGAACATATTTCATGTACTTTGTAGACACTGCCGTCATAGAAAACTAACCCACAGAGCAATACCAAAAGCGACTTAAAATCCATGGCATCCACAGGAAGTCAATTATGATGACCAAACGTGAGCAATGATCAAAGCCTAACGTGCACTGCAACTACATTTCAGCTTGAGTGCAGTGGCCTAATATTTCAATATTTTGTTGCAATATATGAAATAACGTTAGACTGTAAAATTTCCGGTGTGTTATTATACCACCAAAAATTCAAGTTTATACAGAACATGGTGAGAACCCTAAAAACTGCGTTCTGCAATATGGGACACCAAAATATTCGTTTGATGTCATGTGCTGTTCCATAACAGGTATCTGTCCTTTAAAAATACGTAGGAGCCGACATTATATGTAGAAGGTTTGTCATAATTAGCTGTTTTGAATACGCAGAACAGTGGTATACTAGCAGTGTTTTATCGGACAATATAGAGGAATATGTGAGCAATGGAGAAACGTTAGGTATGCAAACACAGAATGTCAGGCAAAACACATTTTACAATAAAATATATTGGTGACTTGGAAAATCAGCTCCTCCAATACCTACAAACGCGAACATGCGGGGTTTTACATAGAGCAGTTGATTATGTACGCTAGTCGCTACGGTCGAGAGATGAAGCGATTACATATCGGCAGCAGAACGACATTCAGCTACTGCGTCAGGAGCTTATATGAGAGTCTTCAAAAGCCTAGGAAGACGTGTCCTTACAAAAACGGCAACGACCAAGACAAGGATCCTCGATGTGGCCGAACAAACTCTCATGTGGTAGGTTTCCTCACAACTTCCTTTGATTGATCTAAAGTGTAATATTCAGTCCATGTAAATTAAAAAAACCAAAAAAGCACATCCTATGTTCCGGGAATATTTTCTCTTCCAGATTGTATTGTCTCTTGAAGCACTAGTTCTAGAGAACATGCGGAAGGGTTTCTTTGTCATAAATTTCGCAGTCTGAGGAAGCACTGCCAAGGCATGCTGTACCGGGGAGAAGTGTGGCATTACCGAAAAATGCCAATATACTTTAGGAGATCAAAATGCGTTTGAATTTTTGTGGCGTTTTACTGCTCAGGTATTTTATAAAATAATTTAAAATTATACGACTGGCCTTCTTTGCAGGATAACAAATCAGTTTGCTGAATGTGGAGCTAAGTACTCGCAAGAAAGGGATAGCGAAGTTTCGGAGCTTTCTTCTATGTGGACAATGTAAGGGATACTAGTGTGTGTATTTGCCGAACTGCATTGTTCCCATTTATTTTAGGACGCGCTCTGTGAGATCCTACAACCTGAAGTAATGTGCCCCCGGTGTATCATTTCCCTTACAATGCAGCATGTCACGCACGTGCGTTCCTTTTCTGGTCTTTGTATCTAGGCGCTTTCCGTATACGAGGACCTCATGAGTGATCCAACGCTGCTTTGGGGTTATCGTGATTTATGCAAATTTTACTCTCAAATTTGCCGAGAGCAGCTGCTGAATACACATAACATGATCATATTTATTGCCGCTATTTTCCATGCGCTCAATTTTCTCGCACATTTCGCGTTTCTGCGCATGGAATTGTAATATAGAAATGCTCAGACGTTTAAGACGAAAGAATACACAAAGAAATCTATACACAATATTCTTTGTCGGGAACATTTTGTTTTATTTGATTCACGTGTCATTATGAAACTGTGATATTCTTCGTAATTTGGCAGAGTTTTTGCAGGCCGGCCTCATGTGCTGTATGTATTTAATTTCACAATGTCACTTACTGATTGCCAAATTATTGAGTGTACGTTGCTTACGAAGAACTTCGTCTTAGAAAAATATGTAATGCATATTTCATGACTTGTTATGTCTTTTGCAGCTAGATTCATTCATTCATTCATTCGTTCATTCATTCATTGACAGAGCTTATGCATGCCAGCTTCATGTGGTGTATGTATTTAATTTCACAACGTCACTTACTGATTGCTAAATTATTGAGACTACGTTGCTTGCGAAGAACTTCGTCTTAGAAAAATATGTACTGCATATTTCATGACTTGTTAGGGCATTGCAGCTAGATTCATTCACTCATTCGTTCATCCATTCATTGAGAGAGCTTTCGTACGCCAGCCTCATGTGCTGTATGTATTTAATTTTACAATGTCACGTACTGATTGCTAAATTATTGAAAGTACGTTGCTTGCGAAGAACTTCGTCTCAGAAAAAATATGTAATGCATATTTCATGACTTGTTAGGGCCTTTGGAGTTAGATGCAATAAAGTGTTTTGGAATATCAACCTTTCTTCTCGGTATCTAATGCAGCTCAAAAGCGAATTAGCACCGTGATGCTGGTTACCACAAGATGTGCAAGTGTCTTTGTATGTGTTTGTAACGTGTCATTGATTTGCACGAACCAGGATTTATTTTTTGCAGCTGATAAAATTTCTCCGGCACTCAATGACTTTTAAGCATGACATTGTCAACATCGCTCTAAATTAAATAATTTTTTTTCGACGTAAGCCAAATGCACACACCGAATCTCTATGAGATGGAGTTGCAGTCACATAAAAAACTAAGCTACTTTCACCTAGGAAAAGTATTCCAAAGAAACTCGTCAAACAAGGGAAGCAAACCATAAGCGAAGATAGTATTTTGGGTTAAAAATTTGCCTTGTTCTGATGTACTGATCAAAACTACCCAGCTGCCCTCGCCAACACTCACTTGCACGAAATAAATAATAGCAGTCACCCCAACTGCAATTGTTTCTACTTTTCTACTTTTCTACTGAAATGCTATAAATTTGTTCCTGTCATCCCTGCGCCTGTGGCGTAAAGTGACGCACACGCACACAACGCCATGTTACACCGTTGGTTTCGGCGTTTCTTTTTTTATTTATTCTGATTTAAAATGGTACCGCCTGTATTAATTTAAATCCAACCCCCCCCCCCCCGCGTTGTGCACATGGGCCATAGTACAAATGCTACCATCATCATAATCAATGACACCCTGTGATAATTCCAGACAAGATTGTGTCGTCGGCACGCGAGAAGTACACGTGCGATTGTGGCGTAATGCTATGGTCGGAATGATAGAAAGGTAGAAAGATTTCCCTTACAAAGGCATTGCGCTCTTGATGACATTTTTTTGTTGCAATGGAGTTTTCTAGGCTACATCTGTTTATTCACGGAGTATTTCCTTAGGAAACAACGTGCGCCGCCTGTGAACATTTAAGGGTAATAAATATGGTAGCCTACTCACGGTCAGGAAAGTCTGGTAACGTTCTTGACAAAAGCTAGGATCCAAAAACAGACTGTGTTGCTTTTTTCATTTGTTAGAAAAGCGGACCAGACAATCGTAGCGTGACAGGCCATACTGTGTAGATATAAATATGTCAAAAACTAACCCTAGGTATCATGAAAGGATACGATTTTCGGGCAACAACATGCTGCTGTGTGTGGCTTCTCTTACCTTTGTGCTTTCCCGTACGCGGAAGAGAATTGGTCATTTGAACTCCACGGGACGTATTCGGAGACGATCACTTTCTGCGATACTATCGGCTCGACCATCAGGCGCTCGCTGATTGGCTGGTTAAACTACGTCATGTGATGGCGATAGCATCGCCGAGAGTGATCGTCGGAGAATATATCCCCGGTTTCTCAAATACCATTTCGGGACCCAGTGGAGCATCTGCAAGCGTCTTTGGTCACAGACGCTGCGACTCAGAGGCGTCGCTTCTCAGACGATAGCGTCTGCATCTTCGACCAGAGGAACAACACCTATGATGGCCACGTTCTGAGACTGCCTGTCAAGCGCCTAATGTTACCAAAAGATCAACGGGCCCAAACTATAAGACCCGCTCACGAACCGCACTGAGGAGGTCACCTCGGTTTCCGCTGTTCTTCAACAAGAGTTAAGCTTAGTTTTCTTAGGTGAGGCCCGGATAGAGTGAGATCAAGGTACGCACTAGTAGCTGAAACGGGTGCCAGGTGCGAGGAGACGGAAGGCAGAGAGAAAGAATAACGATTACTGCGTTAGTAACACCACAGTGCCTTTTTCAGAAAGGTAATGCCTACGTGAATGGCTCCATCAGTGCCGCGACGAATTGCGGGTTTTGTTATGCAGTAAGCATTACTGATATCGGCACCCGATGGCCGGAGATCATTTTCTCTGGTCAATATAGGTGAAAGGTAAGTGTAGCGCTTTTTTAATGTGTGCACTCGTACAAGCATATTACGGACTTGTTCTGACTGTGGAACAAATTTTATGATATCGCTAATTAAGAAGTTACTCACAACGCTTGGTTGTTCGCCTCGTTTTTGTATATCAAATCTCCAAGAGAGCAATGTCGTTGTGGAAGGTCGCAACAGGTTATTATGAAAAGAAAGTCGGCAGATTCAATGAACCTGATTGAATCTATCTTATGCGAAACTTTAGTGAAGCAGTTAAGGAAGTGCTTAAAATTTGCCTATTTCCTTCTCGCGTCTTTGCCGTTAAGTCGCACTGCAATGCGCATGTGCTCTCTCCCAACCTTGTTACGAAGTTCTGAGTCTCTTTTATTAGGATTTATTTATAATTTTTCATAATTTACCCATTTCAAATGTAGGTCCATGACCTATTTCGAAAAGGTCGATGACCTATTGTGGGTATGCGCCAAAGTGTAAAACTTTGACCTCAAAGACTGACCTCAAAGTACTGGTTACGCTGGCCCAATATGCTCCATCCGCTTCATTGCCAACCCCGTCGTCGGTGCGCGCTATCGCACGGAAATTGTAATCAACCTAATGAGCACACGGACACGCTCTTTGGCCGATCTCTCACTATCGGTATACGCAACTGCCCAGGCTTAAGCAAATGTGCACCCTTCGAGGTGTGTATTTGCCACACAACAATAATCGTCAGCTGGGTTGCTTGCCTTTCCTTTCTTGAAAACTCTGCGCTCCCTACTTTCCTGTCGAGAAGGCTCTTTGATACCGATAACGCGCATGCCGTTCGTGACTTGGGAAGTACCGGGTTCGCAGCGTGAAAGAAAGGAAATGCCGGAAAGACAGATGACGATTATTGTTGTGTGGCAAGCTACCACCCAAAGGGTGTTCTTGTTTACGAGAGTAGACAATTATAATCATCATCAACGCGTGGCGACAATCTCCAAGACTCAGTTGCTGCCACGAGATATACACTCCTGCTTGGTTACCAATCCCCCATTATAGGTATATGCCATATTATGGGAATATTCTTTACGAGCTTCGCGAGGACGCGCTTCATGGCTGATTTCACGTTTTGGGTATGTTCCACACTACAGAAATCGTAATGAATATCTGAAAAGGGCTTGTTGGCGTTGGCATGATATGTACCACCCGCCTCTTGGCTGATCTCCCATTATGGGCGTGTAGCATAGCACGAATTCAATCACCATATTGAACATACAACCACCATTTGAAAGAACTGGAAGGTGTTGGCTCGAGACAGGCATAATTGTGATTGTGACCTAATGGCTGTAGGGATGCTGCGCTGGCGAGCCGAGGTTGATATCTTGCCTCCAGGCACAATTATTTTCTTCCAACGGGCCGACCCAGGTGAGACCATGCGATAGTAGGAACAAGAAAGCTTCGCTTTAAAATTAGGTACGCGAATGCAGGCGTTCTTTATTGTGACCAAATCTGTCTGCTGCTCCTGATCAGCATACACTCTGTTCACATGGGCTGTAGAGAGCCAGAAAAAGGATCCAGTGTATTTCGGGCTTTATGCATGCCTTTTCCACATCCTTCTCCTCCAATGAATATGCAAGCCAAGGAATATATTATTACATAAGACAGATTACTGTTATCTATAAATGGAAGATATCAAGTTATTATGCAGTGACATTTGTGTGTTTCTTTAGTATTCTCTATAAGTACACCCAAGCGAACGCAGCGTCCGAACAACTCGCGAAGCGGTAATACATGATGATTCAAAGCCAAGAAAGAGAAGCAGCCGCTTTCCGACCGCCCATCAAAAAAATGTTTGCGCGTATCCACACTTTAAATGGAAGTGTTGCCAAATATATTTTAAATGAGAGAAAATTGTTTTTCTTCAAAGAGGAATTCAAATCTACCAGTCTTGTTCAGGCACATCCTAATACTACAATTGAACATGATGTGAACGATAGAGGGCAACACCAGCAAGCACTTTCACCAGTGCATCAGATATTGCTTTGCGGGAAGCACATAACAAATTATTGGCTTAATCACAAGTTAAAAAGTACAAAGCGTTTCAATGAGTTTCATTAGAACACTCTAAGGTTCGGCTGACAGCTATCTCACAGTCGATGATACCATATTCTTGCAAACTACTTAAGCAGCCTAAGTTGCAAGATTTTACATAGAACTGGGTTTTCTACTTCTCGAAACAAACACAGGCAAGTTGCCTGAAGCAGAAGCAAGCCAGCCCCACGCCATCATATATAGGCGAACGGAAAGGGTTATAACGCCTTCTAAGCTAACATCGGGAGCACCAAATGAGCGTGGTCAAAATTTTAGGTATATATTGTAACCACCGGCTTGCGCAATGCAATACCTAAAGGCTGCGTGATGAGCCGCAGGACATATATTGCAAGTTTCTGCACTGTTAAAATGAACAGATGTCTGCCCTGCCACGAAGCAGTTTCTGGACGTACTTCTCTGAATTAGTGTGCACAATGAGGGCTGATTTTCTTCTACTGATAGGAAGGCAACTCCAGGTACCAAAGGTCCAACGTCTATCCGATTATTGCAACTGTTAGGTGAACAGACATTGATAGCTTTATTGAAAATTACTTCTGCCCCGGATACATTACAAAACGCCGGTGCGGTGGCAAGAGCAACCTCTACACTTGTTTCACCAAATCAGTAGAGGCAGCACTTAGTAATGACATCACGACATAATTCGTCATCAAAGCCTTTGCCAGGCCCTGGTGTTGTTAGATGTGTTGGTTTTCACGGCGCAAGAACAATGTAGGCTAAGAGTAGACAGTCGCATCGGTGAGGCTCCTATGCATTCGAAATGACTTGGCTACAGAAAGAGGCAGACCATTTGAGCGAGTAATTTTCAGGCGTCTCTAATGTTTCTTAGCCATCCATCATCTACGCACGACACCTCTGTATCAACAAACAGACCTGGAGCACTTTCATAGGGAACCTTAAATCCGTTGTGGATGTCCAGCTATCGGTCGAAGATATGCATCTTATTCTGCAACACATGTGTAGTGCCTTTAATGACATCCAGTACGTTGCGGCCCAAACACTCCATGACACTTATATTTGTTCCGTGCTTGATTACTCTCGCAGTGAAAATCCCAAACGAACTAAGATGCAAACGAGTTGACATGTGAAGTGTATAGAAAGCGTCTTGCAGACTCTCATATCCTATTTTGACAGCACAAAATGACAGGAGTGTGCAGCCTCTTCAAAGACTTGCACAGCACCCTTTCTTTTTATTTTCTACTCGCAGATGAAGTTCCCCAAAACACCCCATGCGTGGTACACTGGTGCTTAATAAGTGCTTTCCCATCATAATCACCACACCATGATTCGTGTTCTTGCAAACAAAATGTCGCAACGTACCCCCTCAAGCATGCTTTCGTTGGAGCAATACTGTTAGGGGCTCTGCTGCCCCGGGTCCCTTGTCCCGTCCTGGAATTGTTCAAATCGATATGTGCGATATAATGCCAATTTCGCTGAACTAGTAAGAGTGACGTCGTGTTTAGGGCGTGTTGCTGAGACGCGTTGCCACAGTATCATAACGAAGCATGGCAGAGTAGAGTGAGCGCGAGCGCGTCCCTCGAGAATAAATGTAAGGACCCGACTAATTTTCAACAGACCTTGCACGTTACGTGACAATCTCTGTCACCATGTGATTCAAGTCAGCATGCAAAGTGAGATCCGTGCCCATCCTTCTTGTAGTTCTAAGCCAATAACCCGTTGAGAACCTCAGTATTCAGTTGTCACAAGCATTTCAGCGCGGTATTCATGTACAGCGCAGTAGTCACGAGAATCTAGTACGCCGCGCTGCTCTTGAAACCTGTAATTCATCATATGCATAAGGCGCGTGTAGCTTCGCAACTAGCTGCCGTCAATGTCACTTCCATTGTGTACTGTGACGCAATAGCGATTGTGTTCTCATGAACATTCATGAAATATGAGAATGTCAGCGAAAAAGTCCAACCGGGTCACTTGGATGTCTCCGTGCCAGTTGCGACCTTTTCTAGCACGAGTGCGACCTCGCATCCTAGTTACAGACCTCTGCGAGTCGATTGTCGATTGCCTTCTCACCCTCGGACGATGTTGGCACACATCGTGCTGTGGGCCAAGCTATTCATGTTTTGGGCCCACTCCATCCTACTAATAAATGCACAAACGGAGGTTTTCCCCTTGCGGACACCTTTGCAGTATTGGCACTTTGTTGGCGGCAGATAACAGAACAGAACCCGCTGGCACAGCGTCTAAACAAAATAAACAAATCACATTTCATCTCCACAGAGAAGTATTGCTAACAAAAACAGGAATTCTGTATGCTAGGGTTAACTCGTTGTAGTGACTAAGCCGTCGTTTTTCTTAGAATTTATCTCCATTCCAGGCATTCGCAATATGTTGTCGTCCGTGTGAGGTTGCCTCGCTGTTTGAAGCAGTCCCATGTCTTTTAAGATCTTCTCGTAGAGTATTGTACAGGGTAATTAATTCAGCTGGATTGATATTCTACATCTGTGTATTCTTGGAAGCGCAGTCAAGTATCAACCGACAGAGAACATGAACTCTGTGATGATTCTGTGCAATTTTAGATTATCGAGCTGTCAGAAGCATAGAAATGCCTGACCTTCTATTAATCACTGAGGTTGTGGAGAAGACGCACTAGTTTTAGGGCTCCAAGGAAGTCATGTCACCTAATTGATATTGTGGGAGGTGACATGAAGAGCAAGCCTCCACGACCACGGTTTATTAAGGCTGGTCAACCACTGTGCATCGAGATCTGGGAAACGGCCGACATCGCGACCACTCAGGTCGAGTGCGTGCCGGCGTGTTGTATTATCGCACGACCTGAACATTAGCGCATCTTCTTGTTCACCAACCTTGGAAGCGATAGACGCGCCGGTGCAATATGACGGGTACACTCTGTTGCTGCTGCGCTATTTGAGATTTTCATGGTGCTTCCATACCACAATATTTGATTTTTCTCAGCAGTGTGTCAGAAACGTTTCCTGTTCATCCGGGCTGCTTGTCCATTTCACTATTTTGCGGAACTCCCATGTACGCCACCAAAAAGTGGACTTGCGCCGACAATCGCAAAGACATATTGTTAGATTGGATCTGAAGTGAGTTAAGGAACGACCTCTTTCAAAGCATGGATTGGCTCCGTAACAACGATTGTACTTTTTCCCATGTTGGGCAACCCACGTCAAGAGGCATTCGAGTTTCTTCGCAACAAGAACTGCAAGTATACGAGGGTTATTCAAAACGTAAGTATATTCGTTAGTGAAAGTTTTTATTGGCTGTTTTTATTTAGTACAAACCTACTTTGCTTTTCCACATAATCACCGATAACTTCCAAGTAGTTTTTGTGCCGCTGCACCAGTTTCTTTAGTCCCTTTGCATAGAAGTTTGCTGGTTTGGAATTGAACCATTTGACAGCGGTGGTATTGATTTTCTCGTTGTCTTCCCACCGTTGTTTCACAAGCCATTGTTTCAAGTGCAAAAAGAGAAAATAGTCACTTGATGCAACAGGGTGGGTGAGCAAAAAATTCCCAACCACAAGCTGGAATCTTCTTTTTGGTTCGGGCAGCAGTGGGAGGAGCCGTGTTGCCATGAAGGAGGACAATTCCAGACGAGAATTTCCGACCCCGTCAATTTTCGATCGCACGTCTCAATTTTGTGAGCGTTTTGCAGTATACTTTAGCGGTAACTGTGGTCCAACGTTCTATGAAACAAACCAACAGAACGGCCTTTTCTTGCCGGGAAACGGTAGCTATCCGTTTCCGACCCGAGTAATGTGACTGCGTGTGCTTTTTGTTTTGGTGAAGACTAATGGGGCACCACTGCATTAGTTCTTGTTTTTTTTTCTGCAGTGACATATGATATCCAAGTCTCTTCCCTTGTAACAATGTACGAAAACAAATCATCTACGTCTTGTCAGTAGCGCTCCATGAACGCTCGTTCACTTGACATTCTCTGCTCTTTCAGTTGATCAGTAAGCATTTTTGGAACCCACCTTACACACACTTTGTGATATCCGAGCTTTTCAGTTGCAATCGTATAATTGGTAGTGTGTCCAACAAGGAGAAATTTAATAGCCCGACCACCAACTGTCAGTCGCTCATCTAATCGCAACTTCAGGGCAACTTCTTTACAAGTTTCATTGGTGAATAAAGGGAAAATCAGACATCCACCCGTTTGTAGCAATTGCTACAAAGGAAAGCCAAACGGGTTCCCCGAAAGAAAAGCTTCACAGTTGAAGAAAAATTTGTCCCGTTCCGGGACGAATTTGGCTTGACCAGTACGAATTTTTTTCAACAATGAAGCTTTTCTTTTGAGGGACCCGTTTGGGTTTCCTTTGTAGCAATTGCTACGAGCGGATGGATGTCTGATTTACCCTTTATTCATTACTTCTCTCCCCCTTGCGGGTTTCCGAAGAACTACTACGGCAAATTTCATTGGTCTGGATGTTGGGCCTGCCACTCTGCTCTTCATCATGCGCGTTTGTGTGGTAATTTTCGAAATCTGAACACCATTTTCTGACCTTTCCTTTACTCATTACTATTCGCCCATAAACTAGGCACAATTCCCGCGAACTTGAGAAGCTGTTGATGCTTTTGCATGCATCAATCGAATTACAGCGCGTAATTCAAAACAGGTGGCAGCAGTGATTTTCGCGGGCATTGTCGTATGCATGCCACGACAAGCGAGCGACTGCTATGCCAAAACAATACCTTAATTAGCTTCACGAAGAATTACCAGATGGCACTGCACAAGTAAAACTTTATACTGACCTGTAAATATTTCAAAATAAGCAAACGGCCCTTACTCTTTTAATAACCCTCGCATATGCGAAACGAAGCGTGACCACATTGATTCGCTTCATTTCGTGCCAACGCTTTTTTTTTGTACTTGAGCAATCCTGTAATCCTGACTTTAAGTATGCACCGGGAATAAAAATATATTGTGGTCATCTCAGGGAAGGAGCACATATCAAACAGACGTAGCAGTTTATTCAACTTGAAAAAAAATTGCATAGACATTTGTAGCTGCCTTGAGCACTGCGTCATCGCAACACCCGGAGCAAGGGTGGAAGGAATTGCTAATTGCTTCCTGTTTCCTTAACCCTGCATACGTTTCGCAGAAATCAGCACTAAACATCTTCTGAATAACGGTGCGCACCTGCTGATGCTGCAGTAGAAAATAGCAAATCACCTGGGCTGCCGGGACTAGCTGACGCGTTGTAATTCGTTTAGAGCCCACTATGCAGCTTACCCGTACTCAGTCCACGTAAGTTAAACAAACACAGTTTTAAAAAGTGTGAATTAAAAGCTTAACATGATACAGAACGAATAGGTAGCCGTGTTCCCTTACTTTTACACAAACAGAGTGCGCCAGATCCACAAAGTACGCCATATGAAACAAGATGAAATTGTGAAAGACACACCGCGTGTTGTTACGGAAGAGTGAAAGAAGAGAGAGAGGAAGAAGATCGCGAGACGCTGGCTGCCGCGTGTTTTTACTAGTCAGCCATTTTAATCCAATTGACTAGCCTTGTATATAGATTGTAAATACAGCCGTATACTGTCAACATCGCCGTAACATATTGGTGGGTGGTGCTGGGTACCACGGCTGGAAACGTATATCCGCAGTGGATGTCGCATCGCCGTCTTCACCATCAATGAGAGTGAGCACTCGGGATGAACGTCGTTGCCACCTCCAAGGTCATCATCGCGCGCTGCGTCGCTGTCCCCTTCGATTGTGGTTGTGGAACCCAAGGATCCCGGAACTTTCTGTGGGACTAATGGCGCCAACCTTTAATAGTGGGTGGCTACGTACGAACGTGTGATTGGAATCAACAGATGGGACCCTACGCTCATGCTAGCTAACTCGTTATTCTACCTAAGAGGCATGGCTAAGGTATGGTTCGAAAACCATGAAGAGGACCTGACCACCTGGGAGCAATACAAAGAGAAGTTAACAGAGTTGTTTGGCTGCAAAGCAGGAACTGGCCTCTCGTGCCCATTCCCCCACAGGGGCCTATGTTTCGTATATCCAGGACGTGCTCGCACTTGTTGTAAAGCCGATCACGACATGACAGAAGCTGAGAAGGTAGGGCATGCGCTCAAGGGAATTGCTGACGACGCATTTATACTGCTCATGTGCAAAAGCTGCTCTACAGTTGATGCTATCATCAAAGAGTGCCGATAAATCAAGCAGGCCAATAACTGACGCATCCTGCACCCATTCACTGAACTTCCCAATACTGCCGCAAGGTCGACATGTGAAGATCAGCCCGCACAACAGCATGCGTCGTCATCAGAGGACGTGCAGCGAATCTTTCGACGTGAACTGTACGTGATGGCGCCCGCAGCTTTCTGTTCGGGCAGCCATGATGCTACCCATTTTTCAGTTACCCTCGTGCAAGCCATCGTTCGTCTGGAACTTGAAAACTTTGGCCTACATTCCGTCTGTGCTGTCACCAACCCCAGAGCCAACGAACGCCCTTCTACTATTTTCGCTCCACACCAACGCTTCTCTCCACGTTATCGCAACCCGACTGAGTGGAGAATTGTGGACGACCAACCTATATGTTTCACCTGTCGCCACATTGGTCAAGTCGCCAGATACTGTTGCAACTCGTGGCCCTCAACACCTCGCACGCCAATCAACCTTAGCCGTCTTGATGGAAGTGCCCGCAATGCTTCGCCCACCGCCTAGTCTAACAGCACCGACAACTCCGCGAAGAACACGTGGTACAGCCACTCACCATCGCGGCGCGGACGTCAGTCTCGTTCACCAAAAACACGTCGCCGTTCGTCCCCTGTGACGTCTTGCCGTACCCTTTCGGAAAACTAAGAAATGCAGCCCTCGGAAGTGGTGCCGCATTGCCCACTACTGCAGCAAATCCTCTGTCTGTGCCCACAAAGAGAATAGTAATTTAGGTTAAAATGGATGGCTTACCTGTCCAAGCACTCGTCGACACTGGAGCCCACGTGCCTGTGATGAGTGCAAGCCTACTTAAAGAAGGTCCTGACCCCAGCAGCTGCCCGAGTGCTTCGTGTGGCCGACAGTGGCGTGCTGGTTGCACTTGGAATGTGTACTGCGCGCATAAGTATTGCTGGCTCCCTGCTTCTGTTCCCTTTGCTATGATCGACAACTGCCCTCACATTATTCTTGCATTGGACGTTTTATCCCACCACTCCACTCTCATCGACTGCGCAACCGGTGTTCTTCAATTGGAGCTGCCTCAAGTCGCCGATGCTCCGAGCACCGCTCCACCATTCTTGTGTGCGCTTCAAGATGTGCGTCTGTCACCCGACGCAGTCACTTACGTTGTTTTGACTGCACAGCAACAGATTCCAGGCGGTGAATAAGTCCTCGCCCCATCATCGACTTGCTTTTGAACCAGAACGTTGCTCCTCCGCATACACTGGTGACGATTACTAATAACAACGTCGTTCTTCCGCTTCTGAATTTCAGCCTCTGCCCTCAAGTGCGTCAAGCCGGCATGTTCTTGGCCAGCGTTTCCAATACTTCCGAATTTGACATTGCAAGCCTGAATGCCGAAAGCGGTTTCTTAGCACCAATTGCAGCTCAGAGTTCTGATTCAATAACGGATGATTTCATGAAGATGATTGCACCTGACCTCGCTCACCTCTGCACATGGCACGGACATATGTCTCCTCCTCGAATCGTACCTTGACATCTTTAACTTCGGCGACGAGCCTTTAGGAAAAACATCTGTTGGTCACCGCTGTATCAACACTGGAGACACGAGTAACATTCGTCGGCGTCCCTATCGTGTATCGCATGCCAAACGTCGAGTCATCCAATCAGAAGTATACAAAATGCTCCGCAAAGGGGTCATCGAAAAATCAGCGAGCTCATGGGCTTCGCCTGTCTCTGCTGTGAAAAAAATGGTACCCGGCGTTTTTGCGTCGATTATCGCCATTTAAACAAGATCACCCGAAAAGATATCTACCCAGTGCCACGCATCGGTGACGCCTTGGGCTACCTGCACGGAGCTAAATACTTCTCGTCCATCGATCTTCGATCCGGCTACTGGCAGATTTCAGTTGATGAAATGGACCGCCAGAAGGCGGCCTTCATCACGCCGGATGGCTTATGTCAGTTCCAATACATGCCCATTGGCCTATGCAATGCTCCTGTGACATTTGAACGTATGATGTACTCTCTTCTGTGAGGCTAATAATGGGCCACCTGTCTATGCTACCTTCACTACGTCATTGTTTTTTCTCCCACGTTCAGCAACCACCTTACCCGACTCGCTGCCATTCTTGCTGTCTTCCGAAAAGCCGGCCTCCAACTGAACTACACGAAGTGCCAATTCAGGCGCCATCAGATTAGCGTGTTGGGACACCTCGTTGACGCATCCGGTGTTCAACCATATCCGGAAATAGTTCGCGTGGTACGCAGTTTCCCTGTGTCACGTTCTGCTTCTGACGTGCGCTGCTTCGTCAGACTGTGTTCTTAATTTCGCCGTTTCGTCAAAAACTTCGCCGACGTTGCTCGCCCTTTGGCAGATCTAAAGAAGAACACGCTGTTCTCGTGGGGCCCTGAGCAAGCTCATGCGTTCCCCACTCTCATCGGGTTTCTGACTTCCCCTCCCATGTTTGCCCACTTTGATACATCTGCACCGACCGAAGTCCACACTGAAGCAAGCGGCCGCGGCATCGGTGTTGTTCTCGCCCAACAGCAGAATGGTACAGAGCGCGTTATAGCTTAGGCCAGCCGCCTGCTGTCACCTGCTGAGACAAATTACTCCATCACCAAGCGGGAGTGCTTGGCTTTAGTTTGGGCTGTCGCCAAGTACCGGCCATATTTGTACGGCCGCATGTTCTTGGTCGTTACAGACCGCCACGCCCTCTGCTGGCTGTCTTCCCTTCAGGACCCCACAGGACGGGCTGGTCGCTGGGCTTTGTGTCTCCAGGAATTTTTATTTGTTGTCAACTATAAGTCTGGACGTCTGCATAAGGACGCTAACTGCCTCTCCCATCACCCCGTGGATCCTCGCGATCCTGTTCCGCATGGTCCGGTGACCTGCCTGATGGCTTCGACTGACATGACCGACATGCGCGCTGAACAACAACGGCACGCATCCTTGCAGTCCATCATCGCCGGAGTGCAATCTGGCAGCACCGACGGCGCGTGCCGCATGTTCGTGCTTTATGACGGCATTCTCTACCGCTGCAATATCAGCCCTGCCGGCCCCGAGTTGTTGCTTGTCCTTCGTCGTGATCTGCAATCCGTCGCTCTCGAACAACTTCACTATGCACCGACGGCGGGACACCTTGGAATTTTGCGGACATATGACCGCGTTGACGCCGGTTCTACTGGCAGGGCCCCTACCGCTCTGTGAGTCATGTCGCAACTTGCGAATTGTTTGAGCGTTGGAAGAAACCTCCCTTGCCACCTGTCGGCCGATCCCATCCAATTTAAGTTCCCTCTGGATAACCTGCTTGGCCCTTTTCTGACGAAGACTAGAGGTAATAAATGGGTCGCTGTCGCTAATGATTAAGCGACATGCTACGCATTAACAAAGGCGCTGCCGACTAGTTGCGCAAATGATGTTGCCGATTTTCTCCTTCCCGACGTCATTCTCCAGCACAGTGCACCTCGACAATTACTTACAGACCGCGGCGGCTCGTTCTTGTCTCGAGTAGTGGATGACCTCTTCCGCTCTTGTGGCACTGAGCACAAGCTGTCTACCGCCTACCACCAACAAACGAACGTTCTTACGGAACGTCTCAACCGAACAATCACAGAGATGCTGTCGATGTACGCTTCCAACGAACACCGCGACTGGGACGCCACGCTGGCCAACGTGAAATTTCTGTATAACTCGTCCCGACATGACACCGCAGGATATTCACCCTTTTATCTTTTGTATGGTCGCGACCGCACTTTGCCCTTTGACACCATCCTACCTTCTGTGCCCGGCGTTGCAGACTGAGTAAGCTCATGATGTCATCGATCGCGCTCATATGGCGCGTCAAGTCGCCCGATCTCGCTTATTAGCCTCGAAGCATCTGCAAATAGAGCGTTACGACCAATGCAATCGTGATGTTCAGTTCGCCTCAGGTCATCGGGTGCTGCTTTGGTCACTATGTATTCGGGTCGGCCTCTCCCATACAGAAGGGTGAAAGAAGAGAGAGAGAAAGCAGAAAATCGCGAGACGCTGGCTGCTGCGTGTTGTTTCTAGTCAGCGATTTTAACCCAATTTACTCTCCTAGTATATACATTGTGAATACAGTCTTATACTCCCAACATCCCCGTAACATATTGTGACATCTATAGTGCCTACACTTCGCATTATCAGATTTACGATATTTCTTTTTTTACTTCCAAAATGATTTCGCGGTTATCCTCTAAGGTCTGCACATATCCGTAAATATTGTAATTAGAAAACGAATAGTGCGTGTTTGGTCTACTGAGCCACATGACTGCAACTGTGCTGGCTCGGCAAGTTGCATGTCTGAAACAGCAATGGGAGATTAAAAGCGTGCTATGGAGGACGCACATAACGAAACCAATCTAAGACATCTTGTAAGTGAGTGAACTCCCCGTTGTCCTTCGGCTGACTCTTCATTTTCTAGAAGATACATTAGTAGGCGTCTGCTAGTGTACTTTACCACCATTTGTGCGAGTCTTTTGCTTTGTTGCTTTGTCCGGCATGTCAAGAGTAAACTAAATAGCCTATTTCTTTGTGGAATAGAAAGCATAACAAGCATAAGGAAGGACAGGCGTTGCTGGGGGAAAATGCACTGATCATAGTGCAAAAAATTGGTACTGGAAGAGCGAAAATACACATATGATTGGTGAATGAAGAACTGATCAAATAATACACTGCTACCACAATTAGGCGCCCTGTAACACACAAACGGAATTTTAAAGCCTCACAACGATATAAGTAACGTTGTTCTGGCGAAAAAGCTCAAAATACCAAGTAGATAGCGTGAAATAGCTTATTTGTTCGGCTTCTTGACAGCACAGCCATTATTTAAATAATCGGGGAAAATTTTGTAGTAACAAGACCTCTTTTACCAGTCGGAATTGGATCCTTCGCCTATGCTACTGACACACGTTATGGCAGGCCATGCACCTTCAAAAGGTTTTCTTTTATTTTAGATAATGCCTGATGCAATGAGAACAATAGTGCTAGTGGCCTTTAGTCATTGTGTCCTTTATTGCAAAAAGACGTGCAACTACTTATGTAAGAGTGCCATGTATTCTATCTATCATGTAGAGGTTTACGCATAATTCGAACATTTCAGGTTGGAGGGACATCAACAATAGGTGGAGGAGTTGCGCAGTGTGCACATTTTTTCTTGACCACTGTAACCTTAAGAATACACTGGTTCATTCAATGCTCGCCAACTGTTCCGGGAAAAATGTGTCTTTTATTCATCTTGTAAATCTCCCTTTTTATTGCGTCGCCTACAGGGTATATAGCACAACGGCGATTTCTTATAAAGGAAGAGTTAAGTATATGGGCCAGTCAGTGCTTTAGATAAGTGAAAATGCACGTGAATATAAAGGCATCATTTATCATTTTATTGGTAGTTGAGGTGTCCATCGCTTGGCGACCCATTGGTGAGTTTCAATTAATTGATGCGCAACTTTTTTCAGCACTGCGCCATTACTATGTCATTCTTATTATACTGCAATATTTGATCAGAGTGCTACCACATTGTTTAATATGTGTACAGCATGCTCTGAAAGCTAACGCACTATTAAGCAATAGTTTGCGGTAATATGCAGATAGTGATAGTAAAATTGTCTTAAATGTTTAGCTGTCGCTGCTGATACAGCATTGATAACTTCCACTATGGTTATTTACTTCTTCGGCGATCATGTATACTTAGGCAAATAATGTAGCTGCTAAGACCCACGTATTTTTGACATTGTTTAAGTGGGTAGATGGAATTCATGGATATACATATATATATATATATATATATATATATATATATATATATATATATATATATATATATATATATATATATATATATATATATATTGTTACAAGGCGTGAGGCATTTATTCAGAAGGCTCGGTGGGAAAGCACTGGATGGGACGAGGCTGCCAGACCGAAAGTCAAAGTCCACCTCTTCCTTCCTTTCCACCGCTCTTTCCCTTATGCTTCGTACGTACAAACGCACCGTTATATTGCTCCACGCCCAGACGAACCCCGTAGGGCCAGAAAAACGGATTCGCGCTGGGTCCATGGCTTGAGCCTGGTGACATTCGTTACTTGAGTCCGTGCAGAATGTCGGCCATTAGAGATGAACAGCACTATGGTATAGTTCACCCCGCTTAGGTGGTCGAGTACCAGAAAAGGGCCATCATAGTGCGCCGAAAGCTTTGTGCACAGACCACGCTTCCGTACTGGGCTCCACAACCAGACCAAGCCGCCAACGCATAAGTGCCGGCTGTCGTATCTTGCCTTTGATGTATCCTGTGAGCCTAGCGCACGTAGACAAGCAAGCCTAAGAGCCTCTTTGGCTCTACAGAGTGAAGGACGAGGAGAACTTTGTTTTTAGATATGTCAGCCTCGCGCCATCCAGTGATTTCGCGTCGAGCCTTCTGAATACATGCCTCACGACTTGTAACATTAGTGGCGGAAGTGCTGTGTACCACGTGCGAAAACAGAACTTTTCCCTCCAAGTTCTCGCAGCAGTCGTCGCCTTGCCTGCCGTTCGCCACAGCCACCCGACATGTCTACTAACGCATGTACTTCGGCGTCCTCCCCTCCTGTCCCATTCACCCGCTCAGGCAGCCAGTTCCTACGAACAAAACGCTGGGGAAGACGTCGTTGAATGGCTGACACTTTAAGAAAGGGTGAACAAGACCAACAAGTGGGACGCGAAGTCACAACGTACAAATGTAGTGTTCTCGCAAAATGACTCCGTGCTCGTGTGGAACTGAATCATGAGGACACCCTGTTCACCTGGACCCCTTTCGTCGAAGAAATCGAACGCTGTTTCGGTGACACCACTGTCAAGAAAGAACGTGCCTAGCTGACATTCGCCCAAAGGGTTCAACATGCTAGGCCGACTTACACGACAATACTGAGGAGATCCTTAGGTTGTGTAAGTTGGTGAACCCATGTATGACCGAGGAAGACAAAGTTGGCCGTCTACTCAAGGAGATTGCAAAGGAGGTGTATAATTTCATCACTTGCAAGGATAACATGAACTCGCTTTCTCACGTCCTACGACAGTGCCGCACCTTTGACACCTTGCAGATGCGGCGAATAACTACCATGTTCGGTGGGTTGCTTAACGTAACCATGGAGGCAAGCGTTGATGCGAGCTCGTCGTCGGATCTGGCGTCAACGACGCGCCACATTGTTCGTTAGGAACTACTCTGACGCAAAGTTCCTTCAACCGCAGCAGGTTTCGCGATTACCTGCCCGTCGTAGGACGCTGGATTCTCACGGCCCACTCTTACGTGAAAGTCATTGAACGCCGCGGACGACGATATCTATGCGGAAACTCCACGGGCAATGGCATCATTGTCGGCGAGGTCCGACTACCAAACGCGGTCTTGTCCCACCTACCAGTCTAGGCGACCCTCAAGTGATTAATATGCAGACACCGGTGTCGGTTATTCTACGTATTCTGGCATGCCTATCTACTTCGAAAAACTGCGCGTACGTCTAACTCCACATCCCCCTGTGTAGGGCACCAGGTCATGTCGCAGGTTCCTGCGGATGTCGACAGCCTTGTCGGTACGAGCAGCCCTACAATATAGTATATAGTATAGTATATTATACTATATATGTAATGCATATAGTACTACATTTTCAGTGTGTTCAATGCCTTGCATATTGAAAAAATGCAAACAGTGCAATAAAACTGTGGCAATAACAGGACTGACAGGTCTATGGCATACTGAAGTTAGAAACCTACGCAGAAAATGAAGCAGGAAGGATAGATATCACCTACAATAGACCGTGTTCGTGTATGTTTTTTGTGTTTTTGTTCTTAAGTGTGCTGCTCGATATCCGTTATGAAGCAATGCATTTCGGCAAAGTCGTAACTTTCTTGTGGTATTTGAAAACCTTTTATTTAGGCAAACCACATATGGTTTTATTCTTTGCATTTTATTTCACGTATATGGATTGCGTAATTGATTTGGCATTCATTCGAGCTTCGCATGTTCATTTAAAGTACGTATCATTTTTTTATGCTACGCAAGGCAAGGGTCTTGTGAACGTGTTTGGCGGAATGTTGAATCCCACAAGACCATTTCTTTGTTAAGAAATATATTGGAAACAAGATAAAGCTTTATATTATCTAATCCTCGTCGCACGAGCATTTCTAAACAAAGAGCACAGAATTACGCTTTTCTCTAGATGTGAACTGCAAAATTAGGGTATTACGTTTGCATTATATTAAACACAGCAGCAATTAAAGAATGTCTTACACAGGTGGTAAACAAATGCATCGGTACGTGGAAAAAATTTAACAGCCATTCGACTCTGTGAAGTTCGATGACCAGCGGAGCTGTGCATATCAATATGAAGATGTTGATAATAAATAGGTTGATTGAAAAAATACCATGCCACAATGAGCTTGTTTTATTCAGGATATTTTTTTATTTTATGAAATTGCGTACTCAAGACTTTTCTTTTGTTTTTAACCTTTATTTCTTTGAATTTTTGGATTTATTATTTGATCACCAAGGTGACTATCATTGGGCTTGTAATGATATATGGCCAGCGGTTCTGTGGCGGCACTGGAAAGGTCCTTGGCGAATGTAAGGTCTATGCACGACCAATAACGCGTTGTGGGCGCACTGATGTTTGTGTAACGCTGAATGTCGAACCTTTCTAAGAGAAAGGCTGCGAACCACTTTTCGTCTCCATGAGACACGTCTACGGTGATATCACCCGCAATTACGGTGAGGGTGGATTCGGTAGGAGTGATCCAAGCAAAGGTGCATGCACTTGGCGTTTGCGGCACGATCTTCGACCGCATTACGTGCCGTGTGTCCCGCTGTCACCGCGCACATTTTCACTTCTGATTCCGATGGCGCTCCTTCATAAGCGCGCTGTTCCTCCGTAGTCCTCAACGAACGCGGCCTACCTATTGCATGAGTGGAAGTGAACTGAGATAAGGTTACGTGGTCTGCCTCTAGAGCTCGTGACGTAAAGCCGCAATACAAGCTAAACAGTGTATATTCCGCTTTCAGTTATTTCTTACGATATTTTTTATCACAATATGTTTTGAAACTTCTCGCGACGAAACGCAGCTGGGCCATACCCGGCGATGCGCTTTTGCTTCGTGCTTTAGCTCTATTAGCTCTGAGGTGGCCGCCATCCCTTTTGATTACGCACAGAAACCGCCACAGAACCTAGCGTATCACAGCTCGTGTGTAAAACAGAACATGTTTGGCTGGAAGTGCTTCGTTTAAATTTTGCTATCCTTCAGGAAGAACAGTACTAATCATAATACGATTTTTCGCAGCTCACGATCCGAGGTGCCAGGTCTACTTACCCGCACCAGCTCTTTCCAAATGTGGATCGCACAGATATCAATATGACCGCAAAAAAAATTTGTGCCAGCCCACATGCTCCACGACGGCTCCATTTCAATCTTTCATGGAATGCAGCGCGAATTGCAGAAGCCGTAAGCAATTTGCATGTTCCTGTATTGCTTCGCCTTTCACATTCATATGGGCGATTTCTCATGAACGCGCTTCACATTTTCCTTGATAACAACGACTACAATATGGTCACTTGTGCAACTGATCGCAATCGATTGTGCATCGAGGTCTCGTAGAAATACGACAATAATTTAACAGTTCATAATTGGTAGGCCATGAGCTTCAATTACTACTTTACGTAGTAATGCGTCTTTTCGTGTAATGCTTTCGGATTATTTTGTTTGTTCTTGCCATTGTAAATAGCTGCTGTGAAGTTAACTATATTTTGTTCCTACAAGCTTTCAGTGCGTGGCCAAGGAGAAACATTGCCAAATTGATACTTTTTTGTTTATCGATCAATATATACCTATGCCAGTAGTGAAAGAAAGTTCAATTTCGAAAATTCGTCCATTTCGATAATCTTCCCTTCGCGCCTAAAACTTGGAAAGCCAGAATCTTAGAGACCAATCTCAATTGTGAACTAGTTTCATTCCTCAGAGGGCATAACGCACAGTGAAATGTACGGTCTCTAATTTTTCCTATGCAAATCATTCTTCCTATAGTATGTGAAGCTCAGGACGAAGGTATTAAACATAAATCAATGCAATAGTAAAATCAGTGTGCGAAATCTTGGGGTTGAAGGCATATTTCAATTTTTATTAATAGAACACCAACTACTTGTTAATTTATATGCGATGGTAGCGGCAGAAATCTTGTGCTTCCCCCATCCTTTATAAGGTATTTCATGATACAATGGAAACAGAGGCATGCCATAATAACTTTAGAATAAAATCTGGGACAGCGCAACACAGAACAAGTGAGTGAAGAGCACAGGACCGAGCGTTGTCCTGTGCTAACGTCTATTATAACTGTCACACCCGGATCTCGTCTTTTCTGCGTACAAGACCGGACCGGCGCGATACCGTAGTGGATTGGGCTTTGTATTGCTTACCTTATTCGCAATTATTGCGGCCGCGTCAGCCGCATTTTAATTGAGATGAAATGAAAAATGGTCAGTCTTTGAGTGAGGTGCAATTTAAACTTCCCAGATGGTAAAATAAATTCTTATTCCACAAAGCAATGGGCCTCATATTTATATTGTGCGTTTGACCCGTAAAATCGGAACTTTCTTGAGTACAACAACTATTGGTAACATAACGCCGGCATCCCTGAGGCGGAGTTGAACGAAAAGAAGCAGTGGTTGCGCTGGGAAGAGACCTAATAGCAACCATGACATTCCTTTATGGGCACTGCACGTGGTGCTCGGACCGTGCTCAAAGAGTGTGGATGTGGGAGGCCACGATGATCTGGCACTGAAACATATGGTGAGCCAAGCTGCACCAAAGCACTTGAGTCTATTCCGCAATCCAAAGCTCGCCGACTGCTCGCGCGTGCATTTTTCATGCGGTGTTGACGAACACAGAACGATAGATGAGGGGAGTCGTTATTTTTCCTCTGCTACCTTCTCGGAAAGTAAGCAGATGGCCAGTTGAACACCCAATATGTAAGAGATGTGCAAGTAAAAGCAACTATCATGTTGAGTGTCTTCGATGGTCGCAATTTAAAAGCACCATACGTCTTTATTTACCAGCTACATATTAAAACTGTGCCAGCTGCAATGCTAAAAGGCTAGTATGTCTTTGACCTGCTCTGTATGCCCCAGAACCCGCGTAAGGTAACGCACAAGGGCACCTGCAAATCAGAACGGTGCAGACGAAGCGCACGTTTCTGCTAAGACGCTCGGCATATTATTTTCAGCTCTTGGGGGAGAAGGTGAGTTTCAAGATGAACAAGTATGAGTGGCGTACTGCTGTCCACTTACACATGATGTGGTAACGGTGCTGCATAGTTTTTATGTGCCCTGAGGGACGGTTATATGTAGTTAGACGGGTTAAAGTCATTGTGGCGTCTTCAAGTTCGCAACCTGACGTAGACGTGGCCAGTGATTTCCTGATAAGGGGAATGGTGAGAGGTAGAGTTTTTTCACTCTGTGTTAATATGTCAGTGCACGGAATGATATTTACAGGCCGAATAGAAACCTTAAATACTAGCTGCGGCTGCTGGCATGACTTTAGGGACGGGATATGGTAGCGGTTTGGAAGTTTTCTTCTGTAACACATATATTATGACTGGTAATTAACCACGCGTTACAAATGTGTGTATCATGTAGACTCTATTTGGACCCTTGGTAAGCGAAACTTGTTTAGTGTTTATTTCAGTATTGAACGTCTTTCTAACGATTACGGCCCAAATAGTAAACATAGCCACACTACAAGGGTTTGAAGTCGTAATTATAGCCGTTGCTGATAGTATAAGGTCCATCACAGTGCAACATTAAAATGCGATTCGCTGTCGTGATTAATTTGCTTGATATTCGCCACTCTCGTGAGAAGACTTCCGCCAATAAATCCAAAGTTATAGGTGGCACACACATTGGATCAGCAGTAATTATGGACGCTGGTATGCGGTGAGTAGTTCTTATTATCACCGCACATTACCATCTAAATACAGTGTTCAGTCCACACTATAGAATATTGGAAAGCTCTCAGTGCACAAGTGCGATCTTTTGTGTCTTACGACTTTCTTTCGCGCATCATAAACCATTCATTCTTTCATGTGGCTTATAATATATATATATATATATATATATATATATATATATATATATATATATATAGCACCAGGGTAGCATGCAGAAGTATTAAAATAGATAAGACTCATATAACACTGTGGTTGGTGTATATAGCTGTTACCACTATTGCAATAAGAACGAACAATCTCCATGAAATTACTCTGATTCTGATTGCTAAACCCAATTTATTTCTATTTCAGTTGCGGTATGCTTCATGCATCGCCCTTTATCCAGCTGCGGATCTGAAATATTTCCCGTTTACTACTTTAATACTGTGAAAGATGCCTGCTTCATGGAACAAGGATGCACATACAAAGGAAACAACTTCCCCACTTTGGCAGAATGCCAACGCACTTGTAGGGCAAGTAAGTACATTGACACCAACGCTATTGTAGATGACATATCTCAAGAGTTCCACTTTGAGTCTCCGATTTGCGATTTTTCTTTCCCGCAATCATGTATTTTAAATTCATGACTATGAATCCTGAGAGTAAATCTGTATTTCCAACAGCATTGTTTTATGTGACGTGCGGGTATGTCAACTTGAGTGTGTCTGTAAGATCAGCGCTCCTTATGTGCCTCTTAAATATACTGAAAATACTAATAAATCGAAACAGACTTTATTCACAGACATATCTTACCAATGCATTGCAAGAGTGTGAGTTTATCGGCCTTAGTTGCCGGCTTTCGTGCTCCAGTGCGCCAGCCGCATTCAGCAGCCGACTGGTACATACTATAATATAGGTACGACATGTTGGTAACTCAAGCTTCACCGGCGCCATCTGTAGTGGAGTCCCTGCCTAAAGTATACCTTGCAGGCGCGACGCGTAGGCTGTAGCTGATGAAAATGACTGACGCCACTTACAGAACACTAAGCCCGAAACTTCAGTGAGGACAGAACGAGGAAGCACTCGCAGGCAACGCATGTCCCTAAATGAGACGCAACAGGTGCAAGTTCTCGTGTCTGGGCCACGCAGGCCAGATCACAACTGCGTGGTGGTTTCACACAGCGTCTGAAAGTGTTACGTGACGCAGTGCGGGACAAAGTGAACTGGGGCACTCTCACTTCCTTTAGTAGAAGGGTCACACATAAAATGACGGACAACTATTTTTGTTATGCATTTCTGAAAGGGCGCAAGAACGTGTATTTCGAAGAACGAGGAGCCATTGTACACATTCATAGCATTCTGCATACGAACCAGTTGACGTCGACGTGTGACATACATTAGTAAGTAGTGCCCATAAGGAAATGACAGTGCGTGATGTCTCGTTTTACAAATGTGCGCTGCTAGAACTGTTTTCGGTGAAAGCAAACTGCAGCCGAAAAGTTACGTTTGAGCCTTCGGCTTGCGCAGGCAACGGAAGAATGAGTTCGGCAAGTGCGCGAAGCAAGGTGAATAAATTGAAAGATGCCCAGGCGGTCATGTTCATACCTATGCGGTCTTCATCGGATGGCTGCGACTGAGGCCAACAACAAGACTGATTTGGTTCTCAGTAAACATATGCAATTAATAATACACACAACAGCGGTAGTGGCAGAGGTAGGCGTAGTGGCCTTGAGGATATGAGTGAAAGCTTATCTTACAAATAAGTTTCATTGATGCGTTCACGTACTGAAGAAGCTCCCTCGCTCGTTTCATGATGAATGACGTGGAAGAAAAATAATTTTGCAGCACAATCGAGCACACTGTCATATATATAACAGTGAATGAAATTGACAGATTGGGGTAGAAAGTAATTTCCCCCCCCCCTTTTAAACACAGTTAAATGCGACAACGTTACGAGAAACCATACACGGTCCATGCAGACGTGCGTCACTGTATTTAGAAAGATGAAAGGGAGTTGTGTGGGCATAATATGATGATGATTCTGAATTGGTATGAAAAGTGTTTGCGGGAAAATGAAGACAAAATAAAAATGTGAATAATGTTATAAAATTCGTGCGAAGGTTTCGCCGTAATCAAGCGTGAGCTTTTCTGTAAACGTGTTGATAATTTTTACTGTGATTCTTTAAAAAATGTTTGCTGCATGACTCACACACAGATCAAGCGTCTGAAAGAGCTGGCTTTTAAGAAAGCGGAACTAGCAAGGTCATTACTCTGTCTAGTCAAGAATACAAGAGTGGCATATTATGTAGGGTATCTGGCTGTGGCGCTGGGCGACCAAGCTTCAAGCCCAATCATCAGACACGTAATTTTGAAAGCGATATCTTAATTTGCCTTTGTGTGGCTTTCATGGCTGATCTTTCTCTGAGTGCATTCGCAAGAAGTTATTTGAAACATAGCTGAGCAGACGACGATATATTTTGAAAAACATTGCGCGGGGAGCAGTGATACCAGGGAAGTATAGTGGGATATTTGATGGTGGTTAGGGAAGCAAATCGAAGTGCCTTCCGCGAAGATGAGAGGAAGTTAAAACGTGAAATCGCAAGAAGGAAAGACGCGACAACGACTGACGGCGACGACCTGAGCTGCAAAGCGAAGCTTGGTGTGTACGACATATTAGTACTGCCTTCATAGAAGGTTTTAGATCCCTCTGTCTGTATCTGTTGTCCTGTGTGATAAAACAATTGAGATGTGTATGAATACTTTGCGTATTACGTCGTCCAAAAGTGATATTTAAATATAGAGCTTTGTTAATGAAAAAGAACGTGTCAGTCACTATTTGATTTTATTTTCCTAAATTTCATGTGGGAGTTTCTCGTTTGAAAGGGAAAAGAAACGCGCAGTGCCCATTGAGAGCAGCAATATAGGCATGCTATAGGGTTAACATTACCGCACATCATAAAGTAGCAATGACGAAATGTTATTTTTGAAGAAGTAACAAGCAGTGATTACCTAAGTCGGAGGTACGACCACGGAAGTGCGCTGCCCTACTATACCAGTATATGGTTGAAAATGAAAGTACCATGATAAGGTAGAATAACTTGAGAAAGCTTTCGCTGATTTTGATGTTCTTCAGCATTGCTTTCTACAAAAGATTTCTTAATATTGAGGCTGCAGTTCAGGAAACTTCAGCACGGGCATCAAAAGCAACCCAAGGATGAATAGTAATGATGTTTAGCTTTAGAAGAAGACCTGCATGACGAAGTGCTCAGAGTGTCGGTATTAAAAAATGTGTAAAATGCGCTTTCCTGGTTTAGAAGTTTGGTTTGCAGTACAAATCAGGCATAGTGGTGTGCTGCCATGCGACCTCATTTCGGTAATGTTTACCTGCGTTTTACCTTCAGAAACAACATGTACTTTTCGCGTCCATTCTTTATTTTGTCGTTCACCTTGCTGATAATATACATTGAGGCATGCAGTCTATGGCGTGTAAGTGAAAAGTTGATAGGAAACTTAGCTTTTGGAGCCAAATGCATATGCGATCAGCCATACCCACATCGCTATTACATTAAAAATAGAGGTATTGGATCTCAATGGACGTAATCTGGCATTGCGCTTAGGACATCATACCCCAACGGATCAGACACCAAAGGGTTCGGACAGCAACGAATCGAACCAAAGAATTGTCGTGTAGCGTGCTATTTATACACGCTACTGAATCACTGAAAGTTGAAATGAACCATGTGACCCCGTTACAGTGGTTGTCACCACTCACTAAACGTTAAGACGAGCTGATTCAGAGATTGAGGTGAAATTATTATATATTTAAGCATATATGATAGGAAATATTTCCGTGTAAAGTGCCAGGAGACGATGGAATAGCAATCGAGTTCATCAAATATGGAGGAGATGTTTTATACGCAATGCCTCACGACTTCAAGTGTACCAGAAAGCTGCATGAAAGTCAACATTAGATAACCAATAAGGAGGAAAACGTTAAAAACTGAATAATTATTGACACATAGGCCTTAAGAATTGTAAAAAAAATATGCACCAAGGTAATTTACAATATAATGAGCGCAACACTTGACTACAATCAACCATGAGAGCAGGCTAGCTTAACGAAGGGATCTTCTACAATGGATCACATACGTGTTATCAATCTGGTAATTGAGAAATTCGTAGAGTACAGTTAACCACTCTATAAAGGTTTCATAGAGATTGTAAAATACATTTGATTCCGTAGTGATACCATAAGTCACGGAGGTAGTGCATAACCAATTACTATAGGGCGTCTACGCGAATATATTGCGAAACAGCTACAAACACTCAAAAGCTACCTTTGTTCTGAACAAAAAATAGATATTACTTATTTAGAAAGTGGTGAAATAAGGAGACACAATCTCTCAAATCCTATTCACTGCATGTTTAGAGTATTAAATTATTATAAAGTATTATATATTATTTAGAGTATAAAGTACTCTAATGGGACCAATTAGGAGTGAGCATCAACAGCAAATATGTCGATGACCTTAGATTTTCAAATGACATTGTCTTGTTCAGCTACACGGGGGATGAATTTGCAACAAGTGCTTGAGGACATCAACAGCGAAAGCGTCAGCGCGAGGGTTGAAGAAAAATATGCAAAAGCCAAAGCCAATGTTCAATAGACTGGCAAGGGAACAAGTATTCATAATCAACAGTCAGCCTCCACAATATGTGGATGAATACGGTTATCTAAGTTGGTGACACGGGACCTTGATAATGACATGGAAACTACAGAAGAATAAAAATGGGTCGAGGTGCATACGGCAGCCCCCATTACCAAATCATTACTAGTATCTTAGCCCTTTCGTTGCAAAGAAAAGTGCACAATCATTGTACTCTACCGGTAGATACATATGAAGCAGAAACTTGCAGGTTAACACAGAAGCTGGAGAACAAGTTAACCCTCGCGCAAACAACGATGTTACGAAAAATCTTAGACATAACCTTAAGAGACAAGAAGTGAGCGGTGTGGAGTGCAAACGCGGAAAGCGCATCTTCGAGTTGACATTACGAGAAAAAAGAAATGAACTCGGGCAGGTCATTTCATGCGTAGGGTGAATAGCTGGTGTACCATTAGTACAGAATAGGTACCAAGGGAAGGAAAGCACAGTCGAGGACAGTAGAAAAGGAGGTGCGGCGATGAAACTGAGAAATGTTCAGGCGCAAGTATGAAGCAGTTAGCGCAAGACAGGGGCACTCGCAGATCGCTGGGAGAGGCTATCGTCCTGAAGCACACATAAAAATACACCGATGATGGTCATCGCTTTTTTAGTATTGCCTTTTATATTTATAATGCGCCCCTAATGCGTTATGTAGCGATACCGTTTGACAAAACAATTTATCAAAATCATGGGCTTCAGGCTGTTTAATATGCCTTAAAGACGGTCGTAGCGACATATTATACTTGTTTATTGTGGTAGACTGCATGGTGCTATGAGAATGTAGAAAATACGCCAGAAGTATGCTTTCTCAGCATTACGTAATAACATGTGCCAGCTGGATTTGCAAGATACGTGCGCGACATTGCAACGCTGCTCACTAAGGAAGCTCGACTCAATGATGCTGATTTTCTGTACCACGTTCTAGCTAGTCAGATCAAAATAGATCGTTAGAACATGGCTCAGCTAGGAGCTGCGCATAACGCTACGAATTTCTCCAACATCCTTATTCTTAAGGCTTAACCTTTCGAAGCGATACCTTGGAACAATGAGAGGCAATTTGAGGGATCCAACAAAACATTTTTACCATATGTAAGTTTTTCGTGTTAGCCGCATTCTTTGTACGCAATATTTTTGCATTTGTTTTCCGTGGAAATGTAGCCAACGCAGCGGCAAACACACTGCTTAACGTACTGCTAAGCAGCGGAATGCTGAAGTCATTTAGGTGTTAGTTAAGTCATTAACCTGCGTTATTCCTAGCTTTATTCAATTAATAATACATATCCATCATCGAGCTCGTACTAATATGCACATATTACAAATAGCCCAGACTGACTCAAAGGTATTCAAAAACTAAGTGCGCGTGGTATCCAATAATTTGAGCCGTAAGCTTTATTTATTTGCGCGTAATCATATTTGATATTGCTTCCTGTTAAAGACGCAACATATGCCATGGTTGTTTTGTGGAAAAGAGGAATATTGCGTGTTTTAAAACTACAAAAAACGGTATACCATGAGCCTATACGAATGATGCGATGTTGCGCTAGATTCACTGGGGTGATTACGTGAAGATCAGATCTTTCTCCGAAAGGTTGAACCCTCGTTTAGCTTCACGCGAATACAGAAGCGTACGATCATATGTGTGTAATGTAAGGCCACGTACCCTTAACGTAGTTTTCCGGGTCAAGTGCGCGCGTTGCGAGGCTGGGTATGGTGGAGAGCTGCGCTCTTTAGCGTTAGCAGTTGGTGCCGGGGCACGGGAGAGCAAGGTCATACGGTCCACTTGCTTACGCGATAGCCTGTTCGTTTGATCCTGGAGCATTGTGAAGTTGTTGGATCGGGTTCGATGAACATGAGGCCACAGTAATATTAGATGGAGGTCGGCACTTTAAACGTCAGCACAGATTAGCGTCACTTTGTTGGTTCACGTAGAAAAGTTAGGGATGCTTTCAAAACATAATGGCTGTAATTTCTTTTGCAAAGGTGATCACACGCTATGTCTCTGACTGTCAGATGACGCGTTATACCTTCAATGTCTATTTGAAAGATTTATGCTACCACTTACGCCATACTTATTTACTTACCTGCGAACAGCCTCTTTAGTTCATATGTGTTATATAAAATGTCTTGTGGCCAAAGTGTGATGCGAGATTTGCTCATGTACATAAGTAACACTCTTTGTCTGATGCACAAGACATTTATACTATTTACTGTTTGACAAACGCAGAGGTACAAGGGCCTTCTCCAGTGATGCCGGGTGTTCCGGGTAACACTCTTCCATCACAACAAAACCCAACTCAATCCAGTACCGCAGGGGCACCGCCGTTTAAACAGCAGACGCCACAATCATCTTGGACTAATCCCACGACTTCCCAGCAGAGTACACATCCATGGAATGGAGGAATTCCATCAAATCCACAGCAAGGAAATCCTGGGCAATCTAGTTCTGGAAATGTACCAGCACCATGGAATAATCCAACGGCTTCATCGAGTTCTCATCAGCCGCCGCAGCAACCATGGAGTGGCGGGATTTCACCTAAGCAGCAGGGCCCTGGAAGCGCGTTACCATTTCCTCCGCAGTTCGGACAGCCGTTATGGAATGGCCAAGCAGTATCACAGCCAGGAGCACAACAACAATGGAATAACGGAATTCAACCACAAAATCCCCAGCAAGGTGTTGGCATAATGCCACCATATCAACAGCGGCCTGGACAGCAGCCAGGGAGTGGCCAAATAGCGCCACCAAATCAGCAGCAGAGGGCGCCGCAACAATGGATCAATGGGGCACTACCTACGCAAAACCAAAACACAGCGCTGCAGCAGTCGCGCCCGGGAATGATGCCGACATCCCCGCCGCAACAATGGAACCCTGCAGGGTCGTTAGGTCTACAACCGCAGGGCACACAACAGCAATGGAGCAGTGGAAACTTCGCAACCAATTCACTGCCTGCTCCGAGCACCCCAATGGGGACCTCGAGTTCACAAACGGGTACCCATTCACCATGGAGCAGTAGAATTCCGGTAGTGGGTCAGCAGAAGAATACGGCGCCGCAGCTGGTTAACGGAGCAGTTCAACCACTTTCAAATCGGCTCACGCAACCATCATGGAGTGGTCCCTCAACCTCAGGGCCTTGGAGTTCTTCAATGACATCAGGAAGTCCACTACAAAGTGCTGAGCCTCCGCCAAGTAACGAAATCTCATCACAACCTACACAAGATTTTTCACAACCGAACTCAAGGACACAACAGTCGGTCCACCGGCGAGTGCTGGCTATTAAACAACAGACGACGCAGCAGCGGTGGCGTCAAACAATGGTGTCATCTAGTTCGGGGTAAACCTTTTCCTTAACAATGTGATTGCTAGCGTTTCATTGAATATTCTATTACCCACAGGATTCTGTGGGGCTCCCGTTAAATGTTTGCATTACGAGTGTGGACGCCACTGCTTGATCAATGTGGACTTGCTATTCTGACAAATTTCAATCATTTCTACTCTTTTGAAGCTTAACATTGCCATTGACCAATTGGCCACACGTTTATTAAACAAAATGGAGAGTCTCCAAGACATAACCCAGCGGAACAGGCACGCCTAATCATCTAAAGAGTCATACGAATATCTCGTGCTTCCTTTCGATAATGCAAGATTATTAAAATATACCGAACACTACCTTCAATGCAGACATCGGATGCTAGCTGTTGTATAGCTTATATATGCACTTATAAAGTAGTTCGTAATATGCTCTTTCGCCCTCAACGAATTTATCCCGTATTTTTGTTAGATTTATGTCTTTACAAGATCCTTACAAAAATGGCACTCTGTGATGCTAGTTTCGACCCACGGGGGGAGAGAGGGAAGGTCAGCCTGCATGTTTCGCCCGTTATCAAACAAAACCACGCGATGTCTGCAAAGGCGAATGACCAATAAGTTTAATATGTCCGACGAAGAAAACTTTGTTTACAGAACCGCATGACCAATAAATGTAATATGTCCGACAGAGAATAGTTTGTCTACCTGTTCGGTCGCCCCGCCAAAATAAAAAGCTTTCGATTTCCAATTCAAGATAATTTAGTGTCATGCACTATCCTGTTTCATTGCGACAGGCATCTGTCCGAGAATGTCTGTGGAAAGGTCTGTCAAACGCACAAGCACAACAGTGTTTATTTTTCAAAATAGCAGTGTCCTCAGCGAGCCGCCCCTTTTTCGAGTGGTGAATTCGTCAGCAAAACATTTCTTGTACTTCCTAGGAATATGCAGCTGCATACATCACCAAGTATGCGCAGTTCAAGCAAGGGAAGCAACTGATCAAATAGCAAAGATTAAACAGTTATAGTTACGCAACCTTCGATAACCTCATGGGAAATGTTTTCAGACCCTGCCTTAACGCATCGCGTCGCTTGCTCACGCTTGTATGCAAGGAACACATAATATGCATCTTGATTCACGAACATGGAAACCTATAAAATCGTGTTTTAGGATGAGACCATGAAGTCGAACTCAAATGCTAAACTGACCTTGACGTACTGTAGGTTAGGTAGCCTAAATTTACCAACTAATTCCATGAGAAGACAAACTTGCAAAGATCTCATACGCGCATTGTGGCCTAGATTAAGTGAAAAATAATTTGAACGATGCAACGTGATTTCCGTAAAATTATGTAGAAAATATGAAAAAAAACTGCAAATTGCAATATGGAAGAAAAGGTGGCTCAAATTTTGATTCATGCGAATTGAAGGAGAAATTAACATATTGAAGTCCGCTTGAAATACCAGCTGAGAGCGTGTTCCTCAGATGTTTTCAGTACGTGTCCCCTTTTAAATATACCAAACCTACCATAAACCCAATACTAAAATCTTTCGGAAGAATTAAATTTTTTCAATAATGCGGGATACATTACATTATAATTTATACAAAAGAAATTATCGCTGCACAGAGACTAGCAAAATTGCTTGGTAACATCTTTTAACAAGGAAGGATTTATTCATCTAATTTCATGAGACTGAGGTTGTTTAGTACTTGAGTGTGATGGTTTGAATACGAGAGCGCTTCTTCTAATACCTCCCAGCCAAAGCATTCTGATTTGGCAGCGATAAACGAATCAGCGTGAAGAGGAGAGCGGGTACTTTAAAGCTTGATGGGAAACGTTGGTAAAGGGCATTAGGATCATTGATGCTTTTGATAGATAGACCCTCCTAGAACTCCAAACAATGTTGATGACCTACAAGGATGTCAGTACCGCCAGTTTGTAAAATATTGCTTTTGCAGCCACCACAAATATGCACTCAACTGAACGCTGCAGGCCCAGTTATGATCTGTATCAATAAATATTTTTATTTCTCTTGTTAATAACAGAAGAGGTATATGATTTTTATACAACCATAAATACGAGAGTAGCGTTCAGCATTTGTACAGTGTGAGTGCATTTTTATTTTGTCTATAATTCCATTGCCACTATTACGTCAATATTTGTCAAATTCCACCACCATTAGTATTTCATATTTTGTTGGGGCCTTCCAAAGTAATTCATTGTACGTGTTACTAGCATAGTCTGAGAGGGTACATGAAAAAATTGGCGACATTCCATTGTCTAAAATGAAGTTAACAAATACCTTTCAATCACTCTCTCGTCTTAATATAGCTTAAGCAACAAAGAAAAGCTTCAAATATAAACAAGATGCTGCGTTTCAGAACATATAATGTTCACCCCATTTTAACAGAACTGAGGTAAACCTTGGTAGGCCATATATCTTACAATAAACAAGACCAATTTACGCATTTGGGATGTACAACCACTACCATTAGGAAGAAATTAAACATATATTTTTATTGCAGATGAGTCACAGCAGGCTGAGCTCTGCGTGCCCCATAGAAGAAACTTCCAACATTTCCTTCATCCAGTGGATGCGAAAGAGATTGGTGAAGCATTCTAATGACACCTTTTCGCGTGAGAACAAATAAAAATGGTCAATATTATAATACCGATAACCATTTGTCTATCTCAAAATACAAGTATTCGAAATAGCTTGAATTCAAGTAAGCAACAAACTTTTCCCCGCTCATACAGCACCTGGGTTTGGTGCTCCGGACTTGTCGTGCTTTCACGTTATAGCGTTACGGAGAAAACTGTATGGCGTGCGTATTACAAGATGGACACCAGGCGTAACAGAGTTCAGCCGTCAAATTAGGCACATCACCCGAGAACAAAATGCATAGGCCTAAAATTACACCTTAGAGGCGTCGCTACAGGATACAGTCATTGCTCATTGGCCAAAATCGGTGACGCGCACTTGAGGCAAACAAATGAAACTTGTTTTCGCTTTGTTCTAAGAACTACCATTGCAAAATAATGCTTGTGATTAGCATGTTGATTTATTGCCTGCCTAAACTATTTCTTAAGGGAAACGTAAGAAGATTACGGAGATATATAACGTAGCTGCTCACCGAGTTTAGTTGGTATTTTCCGCATTCGAAGCTTCACAGTTTTAAATGTTTGTAGACATAAGCATATTCGAAATAAATGTTTATCTCTGGGGTCCCACTGACGAATGTTACTGAGGCACAAACATGACAAAGTGCTGCTTCAGGGGGATTGCCAATATAGAGGATGAAAGGTAAAAGACAGTGATCCCATTTATTTATGAAGCGGAATGTTTGAAGAACTTGGAATAAATTGCTCGCCCGCTTATAGTTGAAGCACCTTACACGTGGAGTACATTGTCTGGACGAGGCGTAATGAGCTCCGTCAGCACTTTGGAATCCTGTAAAGTTGTAGCCAAAACTTTCTGTCATCCAGCCGGTCACTACTACAATATCAGCGGAAATAGAGCGTCGCTAAGCTACATAGTCATCATGCACATTTTTTGTAAACACAGAGGCAATGGAGGAGGCTGACATGAGAAATGAACATTTTATTTACTTTCACATTATGACTTCCCTGATTCCTGGGCTCCATATAATCCCTTACAGTATGATTTCTGAAAGGGTTGCGCACGTTAGACACAATTGCTAAATTTCTGCGTGACTTGCACGCTAACCTATACTGCAACCAATATACTTGCGCAATATTTATGTATTAGCAAAACTATTCGTAGAGTAAATTTCATCGATCAGTATGTAAACTCTGTTATCCAATATACGTACTAACATACTATGCTCAATAAAGGAATTTCTAACCAATGGGACGCAATTAATTTCTGATAACACAAAAAGAGCTTTAATTACCCTCCTGTAAGGTCAGGTGTTCCCCAAGAATCGATACTAGCATCTCTGTTAATTCTAATATAGAATAATGAATTACCTCTTCACCTAAGCTCCCAAGGTTGCATGTTTGACGGTGATTGAGTCCCTTATTAAGCTATCAATTACACTTGTCCTAATGAAACCCTTCAGAACGACTTGCCCATGTGCAGAAATGGTGTGAACGCTGAATGAAGACAATAAATCGTGTAAGCATGAAGGGTGATTGAAGTTTACCATTGATAAATAGGGACTCTGTAGTCGAACTTAAAGCATGTGTTGAATGTGTAGTGAGGAAATTCTGCGCACGACGTGCCTACATTATGTGGTGCGCTGCAGGCGCATGTAAATCATGTTTCCGACCCAAATTTCTTCACCTCTTCCACTGTTTTATGGAGAGACATTTTGCATGAAAGCTGATAATAAAGCGCTTGGTCGAGAAAAAAATTCAAGCGCACACTAAAAATCTCCACACGTATTTGATACCACTGTTTAACACCAAAAATAACGTTAAAACATATTACCGCCGCCTAGATCTAGAATCTAACCATCAATGCTGTGATGATAGCGACCCGCCAAGATGGCCTAGCAGCCCTGGCGTTGCGCTGCTAGCACGAGGTCGCGGGATCGATACCCGAGCCCGGCGGTCTCATTTTCATGCGGGCGAAATGCAAATAAACGACCGTGTACAATGCATTAGGTTCACGCAAAAGATTCCAAGGTGGTCAAAGTTAACTCTGAGGCCTCCACTATGGCGTGCCTCATAATCAGATCCTGGTTTTGGCACGTCAAACAACAGAATTAAATGTTTGTGGTGAGAACGCCTATAGCGCTATCTTACGTGCCCAGATTATCTGGCGCTGTCATTGTGACGAATCAAACGTTGTTTTTACGCGACGTCACTTGTCGCGTCAGTGTTTTACTTATAGGTATGCTGCTACCATCATATAAGGGTGGTTGCTATCCCACCGGCCATTGGAGTGTGCACTCAATTCCTTCCCGCGGCTAGTCCGACTGCACTTGGCATACTGCAAGGAGCGTAAAATGAGCGACGTGCTAATGTAATAGCTAAAGCTATAGGCTTAAGTAAGTGACCAGTTGCAGAGGTGGCAGTAGCACATGTTTTTCTATGCTATCCTCCATAGCAGGTATGCAAAAACAGTTACTGCCTTGTGGTCGCACGATAGTGTTGTCGTACCGAGTCCACAAGCTTTACTTTTTGTGCAGTAACTGCCTTTGGAAAAATATAAATGCATGGAAATGATATTTTCAAGAAAAGAAGGAATTAAAATTAAATAAGACGTAATTATGCACGTCCTCATTGCACCAATATATTAATGGGGCACTGACGCAATTATAAGTGCCTAGTTTCAGGTACGCACGACAATAATTTCTGAGATGACCTTGAGAAGTTCACGTAGTTCTATCAGTGACGACGTGGTGGGATCCAATATGGCTATATCCGACCTAAACGAGTCAGTGTTTGTTGGCTTCTTATAGTATGACTAATAAAAACCGGGCCCCTCGGTTAACCCTCCTTCTTCTTGTTTATTCCATAACGAGCGTCTCCAACCCGGCAACATCGATGCGTTCAGCTAGCGTGTGTGGGTTCATTGACCGGTTGGCTTCACCCAAGAGATCACGTTCTCGTGACACCTGCGGTGGAAAGGATGTTCCACATCTGCCGCCAAAAGTCTGTGAGTGCTGGCGCTGGCTAATGGTCACAGGGCTCGAATAGGAAACATAAATACCCAAGAAAGTGGATGGAGAAATGGCGCCGTGTTAGCTTACTTGGTAGAGAACCGCATGCGAAATGCGAAAGTAGTGGGTTCGTTCCCCACCTGCGCTAAGTGGTTTTTTCGTCCACTGTCATTTTCATTAATTATTGCTTCTTTATTTCATTTATCAAGCACAAATTATTTCCTTTATGTTGTCCTTCGTGTCAGTGTTTGTTGGTTTCTCATTATATATCCGGGCTAGAAACATGTAAAATACATCAATGGGTTAGGCGCCAATAAAAGCGCTAACCTCGTAGCAGATTGCTACACATGTGCGTTAAGCAAATGATATTTATTGCGATAGAATTATGGAAAATAATCAGTGCAGTCATGCTTCTATGTTTCCATCTATGTTTACTCTATGTTCAATGACTGGTGGCAGTATTGCTATTAGAAATCCATCCTAATATTTATGGGTATTCATTATTTTTTTGTTTTAAATAGTGGCTGTTATGAAACGTAGCGCCTACCAAGGGACGCCTACCATGAGACCCACGATGGTACGAAGAGGTTTCTTGTAGAGCGGTACATACCCAGTGGCAAATACCCTGCGACATCATTTGGAGTCAAAAATGTTCATTGCATAGCACGCGAATACACTGCAGTATAAACTGTTTGACCCATCTTCGTGTGAAATATGGTTGTGACAGATGAGATCTAATGAGCAGCCACATTTATTCAGGAAGGCGGCCTGTCCTCGAACGCGGGGTACATTGACGACTGCAGAGGAATGAGCAAATACCGCGACCGTTTAACCAGGTGTTGAGCGCGCTTTTCTCCATGTGCCAAGTGAACTTCATCTTCATCGCGACTAACATAGTGGTGACGCTACAGCGACCCACCTCTAGGGCAAACTTAAGGTTAGTGCGAAATTAAGGTGCTACAGAGAATATGAATAAGTGGGCACGCGGAAACTGCCTACAAATCAGAACATACATTAGGAAACTAGGCACACTATATACAGTTATGAACAGAATTTCACAATATAGATGAGACTCAGTAATGTCCAGGTCTAAACGTGGCGATGCCGAAGGCATACGTTATTGACTCCGGTGGTGTGGCAGAGGGAGTGCGGCAGTGTGCGAGTGTGTATTGGTATTAGCCGAAAAAATGTTGTCCCTCTGGTCGCTCAAACATTATATGAGAGGGACAACCACACACGAGTTGTGGGCTGCAGTTGCTGCATTCTTAGTTTCCTTGGGCAGGTGGTATGATCAAAAGAAACATCTTGTTCTTACGTTATGTTTAGTGACTGCGTTGGACGGACTTAGAGTGGTGCCGGGAACGTAGGACCCACAATGCCATCACCTGATTTTGAGATGTGGTAGGCCACGGCGCTCCCAAGCTACATGACAGCAGCATCCAATCTGGTGCCTGCTGGTGTTACGACAGAGGTAGCAAGCTCGCAAGGACGGCGTCGTGTTTCCGCAATCGAAGTAAGCATGATGTTCTCTTTTAATGTTAATCACACTTGAGAAGAGTAGTTCCTTGTAGATGTTGAGCCTTTCGGGGCTGCGTGACAGCAGCGTCTGGCATACGATCTGTGGAAGATATAGGTGGGTGTAGTGACGAAAAGTGGCAAACCAGCGAGATTGCTGGCTCACCTGGCCACGAGTTTTCCGGCACCGAGGGGAGTGAGCGAAGGAGAGATCCTTTCGGGCGAACGTTAAGCCAGTGCCTTTGGAATGCGTGAGCTGGCATGGAGTTGGTTCATGGTTAGTGAGATTGGAAGGCAAGGGTAACGCAGGAAGTGCAGTGGGCGTGACAGCTGGGTGACAAGTCTCAGTGTGGTATTGTGTAGGATCTCGCTCAGAACAGGCGCACAAAAGTTTGCCGAGCCACAAAGGTACAGCTGGCGACTGTATCATTTCCAGAGCTTCGACCAGAGATACCATGTGATTCGTGTCCGATGCTCGTTGGGGCTATGGAAGGCGCTAGCATGGACTTATGGGGATAACCACTGAGCAGCAGTGGGCTCACCAAATGCGGATTTGGCCAGGCCGGAATCGGGAGTGAAGTTTGGTCGTCGTCGTAGAGTTAACGAGACGTGGAAGGCGCAGTGGTCACATCATATCCCGATCGTGTCTCCTGTGGTGTCGGTGCCACGTAATGTTTGTTATCTATTGAACATTGCTCATCCATGAAGTAGCTTGCACCAGGTGCTGATGGCGAAGACGAAGTATGTTGAGCGGCTCATTCAGCAGCATGAGCGATTGAATGTGACTGTGGCATGTTGGGTAGTCTATGGGGAAGTGCTGCACCTAGGAGATCTGAGAAGGCTTTCTTGGGGCAATCATACATGTTCTCGTCCGGCCGCGGGCGGTCAAACCGAGTGAAAACTATTGCGGGAGTCCTTCGCTTATGAACCACGTTTCGCTTTAGCGGCGTCACCCTCTTGACATACAGCTGCGCGTTTTCTTTTTACGCAGCAGCGATTCGCAACACAAGGCTGTGCGGATAGCAGAGCCAGAGTTGCAGGCGTCGAAAACCCTCCATGTTCCCCGAGTGGCCCTGCTATTCCAGTATCTCTATGGCTATAAAAGGAGCTCCGTGTTAGGTTGTGTTGAGCCAGTCTTTAGTGATGCTTTGAATGAACGTCTGCAGTCAACACTTATGTGGTGACTGAGGTGCGATGAGCAGCCACATTCATCAAGGAAGTCGACGTGGCCTTCGACTCGGCCTGTTTCGCGGTGGACGTTCCTGTCTACAGATATCGTAATAAAAACTTGAACCTCGTGCCATCTCATAATAAGCGTAATAGTGGAACACGACATTCGCCCTCAAATGATGACCTTCCTTGATTCTGGTAACTATTTTCATCTGTCATAGCGTGAATTCAAAAGGGTGTCTCATATAAATCGCAACTGGCCGCATTCCTTTCAGATTTGTGCGCTAACCGAGATTGCAACCAACATGACAGCGCCGTCTTTCTGGATTTCGCGAAGGGACCTAATAAAGTACCTACTCAGTGGTTAATACGTATACTATCTTTCGGAATATACATCCTAACCTACTGTACTGAATATAAGAGTTTCCACCCAATCTGATGCAATTTGTTTCTGCTGACAACAAAAGTTCCAATTACATTTCAGAAACTTTAGGTGTTCCCTAAGGATCGGTGCTCGGACTTTTGTTATTCCTGATATACAACGACTTACCGCTTCGAGAAACCTGACGAATTCTTATGTCTGTCAAAGGTTGTGTCATTTCGCGAACTGTCAATTACACTTGGCACCAAGCCCTCCAAGAAAACTTGCCCGGGTGCAGAAATAGTGTGAGCGCTGAATCAAGACACGAAACTCACATAAATGTACATGTATTTTTTCAGCCGTAGCCATAGTGTCCTTCCTTTTTTTATGCAGTATCCCACGCCCTTAATTTTCCCAAAATTCCCCGAAACATTTTGGTAATAAGTGTGTCAGGAGCGACAGTACAGCAACATCATTTTGCATGATAACAACCACATTCGCATTCCAGACCATAACTGTCCAAACGCATTCAATTCATTCTTTTCATCAGTATACACCATAGAAGACCACTCAAACGTGCCTGGGCTAGCTGATCTCGACTACCCTTATTTACAGCCCATCGACAATACTGTCGACGGCATCGCATCCACTAAAAATGATATGAAAGTGTCCACATCAGCAGGTGTTGACGACATAAACTCAAAGATATTAAAAAACACGATATCAGCCTCGAGTAAAATATTATCACATATATTCCGACAATCGCTATCAACAGGAATGCTTCCCCAAGACTGGAAAATCGCGAAGGTCATTCCCATCTTTAAATCTGGCAATAGAAATTCACCACTAAACTAAAGACCCATTTCATTTCATTCCATCTGCTGTAAGATGCTAGAGCATATAATCACTTCTCATGTTTACAATCAATTAGAGAATAATAACTTTTTCTTCACAAACCAACATGGATTTAGGAAGCGTTTATCGTGCGACACGCAACTATTTGAGTTCACGACTGAATTACGTTTTAATCTGGACAAAAACCTGCAAACGGAATGCATGCTTTTAGATTTTTCAAAAGCCTTTTATCGCGTTGCTCACTGCCGACTAATTTCTAAACTGTCTTCGTTGTCCTTAGATTCTCTAACGCTATTTTGGATTCGGAACTTTCTTACCGATCGGCAGCAGTTCACCGTGGTTAGTAATTTTTCCGCCCCACCCTCTTACGTTTCCTCTGGTGTTCCACAGGGCAGTGTCCTCGGTACACTAATTTTCCTTATATATATATTAACGACTTACCGAATAAGATTTCTTCTCATGTGGGGATCTTTGCTGACGATTCTATAGTTTACCGAGAAATTGCTAGCAATGATGACCACGTAAAAGTTGAAAATGATCTTGACCTTACTAGCAGTTGGTGTAGCACCTGGCTAATGTCGCTTAATCCACATAAATGTAATGTCTTTCACTCGCAAACATTGCCTTTCTGACTTCTCATACTATATCAATAACAATCCTGTGTCTGTAGTTACATCTTTCAAATACCTAGGCGTAACCGTGACAAAAAACATTTCCTGGACTACACATATCAACCACATCTGCGGAAATGCCTCCCGATCCTTGGAAGATTTTCGCCAGAACCGCCGTAAGACGCTGATAAATGTCCGCAAATTACATATGTTCGCCCTAAACTTCAATTTGCTTCTTCAATATGGTCCCTTCATTACATTTATTTAACCACTATGCTAGAATCAGTTCAGAATAGAGCCGCTCGATTCATTTCACAAAATTACGACTGCAACGAAAGTATAACGCAAGTTAAAAACAACCTATCAATTCCTTCTTTGAACACCCGCCGTGATGTAGCACTTATATTGCTGTTTCACAAGTACGTTCACGGATCCAGGCCATCACCAATAGCTCTGCAAGTTTCTCAGTTCACCTCACGAGGATTGCAGAATGATCTTTCTTTCACGCGCATCTAGGCAAAACAGACGCTTTTAACTCTATCTGCGCTTCCACGTGCCATCCGCTTGTGGAACGACCTTCCTGATATCCTGGTAGCTGAAGCTAACAAAGAAAAATTCCGTCACAGCATAAACATTCATTTCTTACTTAAAAAAAACTTTTCTGCGTTGCTTCTTTTATGCTTTTTTTCTTTTTATCTAAGAATTTTAGAGTTTGTGTAAACTTCACTCTTCGTTGTAATATTAATAACAAAGCATTATACAATTGTATAATTCTGTATAATTGTTTCCTCTTCATACTGTGTAAAATTTTTTCCCTTAACCAATGTCCATTCTTCGGGCCTGTAAGGTATCTTTAATAAATAAATACATAAATAAATAGGAAACTATAACCAGCAAATAAAGCATAAAATGTCTAAAACGCAACTTTCGTCACGCTTCCCAAAACGTAAAGCTGTCGGCTTACAACAAAAACAAATAATTAGACATAGCTAGAATCGTGTAAGTCGTATGGAGTCTCCATCAACGATTCCTGAGAAACGCCGTCGAATTGCTTCCGATCACTGCAGTTAGGGTTCTTGATTTTTGTAATTTAGATCAGGTCAGTTGAATGATCCGCGTCAACCCTTGCCCGTGGCCGCAGCATTCCAATCCTATCTCTATTTCACGCTATATTTTGGAGGCCCATCGACTACACAAGGTACAAGGGTCACCTGTTCGCATTTCTCACTGCACTGTTATCGAAAATGCCAAAAGTCCACAATTTGAAATTTGTGGGTCCAAAGAGACGGTAGCGCAATTTCTTGTTGTTGCCGTTGTTTCAATGAACAAAAAATTCCTCAGCACCAGGCTCGACAAGATTCACAAATGTCCTCTTACGGAAGCCACAATTCTTGAATCCTTGTCCCAGGCGACGTCGGCCCAAATTGAATCAGGGTACTTAATCTTAAAAAAATGAGACGGGGTTGATCGAGAACCTATAGAGGTTGCGAACTGCTGCGTTCTTTATTTTAAATCTTGTTTTCTAATATTTTCTAGACTTAACTCATTACCCTGCTCAGAGTGGCCAACCGGACACTTAATCTCGTTAACGCCCTCTATTTCTGCCTCTTGTTTTCTCTCCTTCTCAGCGCACCTTCCAAGCTCTTCAAGTTGCACGACCACGTGCCCACACTACTCCATTTTCTGCTTATTTCTTTGTCCGCGCAGCTACATTAGGGAACCCCCTTTACCGTGACATCACCGCAATAACCTGCCATACTGATTTCTTTAGAACCACCACCGATTACCTGTCATCCTAAGCAACATGGCAAACGTTCTTACATTAGTATTCGGTAAAATCCCCGCCTATGTATTACTCCCTGGAGGGCTCTTCATATCCATACTTACGTGCCCAGTGACCCAAAGTATTCGCACAGTTAGACCTAAACCCGGTTCCCTAGTCACATAAGCACGATCATTTACCCCTTTGATTGTATGCTACTTAGTGACCCATGTCTCAGGAAATAATTTAGGCCCGGGCATAAACACGTTTGGCCAACTTGTTGATGTTCTAAAAGGATGCCACTAACAATGATAAAAATAAATCCCTAAAACATCAAAAAAGCATCTGCCTTCTACTAAATTAGGGAAATCGCGGTCATTTATTGCTGTAGCCTACCCTAGTAAGGTTCACGGAGTTAGTATCCGCAGAATGCGCGCCTGTATGAGGTGACAACAGGCCTCCATCTTACTGTCTTGGACGTGCTCATACATCGGCACAATAAGGCAATAAAACGCTCGCCCTATATATATATATATATATATATATATATATATATATATATATATATATATATATGTCACGCCGAGGCAAGTCTGGCTATGTTTATACGCTTCTAAGCTATGACTACACACATAACAATGGCTGGAAGATTTCGCAACCGCCTTTCTGTCGTCATTGCTAGCGCGCACAGGTGCATTGCATGTTGTTGAATTGATTTCGCAGAACTCCACCACCTAACTAGCGTGATTATTAGCTGCTCATGCGGAATAACGCTGGATAAAGAAAGATTTATGAAGGATTTGATGCCGGTATTGGCGTATTACTACACCAAGGCACCTATTAATCTGAAGAATTATCTGCAATGAGGATTCTGCAAACGCTCTGCATTTTATCAGTAGCTACGCTGCTCAGAAGTGTCGGGAGGTCAACCAGATTGAATCCTTATGGTAAGGTTCCTATCAATTCATTAGAGATACCACTATGCCGCTCGCCTGTGCGTTGTTCATTACTTAGCACTGTTTACTTTCCATCTAATGAGATTCTATATCCTATAGGGGGCCCTTGAGCGTAAACGTTCATGTTTAATAGCCGCAAGTAGTGTAGGTACTACAGTTCGCACCAGCCGCTGACTCATGAAGTTATCTAACGTTGAGGCTACCCTTGCTGTGTGAAATATTTGAGCCGTTAGTTAGCGCATCTTAGCTTAGTTTGCAATGACAAATGATGTTTTTAGATGTTACATATCTATTGGTAACGCATTTCACTTCATTTTAGTATCATTGTCATTCATTTGAGGAATTCTAAGTTGCTGATTTCTTTTCAGCAGAGTACATCGCGGCTAACATTCTTGCGTATTCCTTACAATTCTCAGTAAAATAACGAAGCGAGCGCTCACAGATATGGGCACAGCAGCGGACATCCTACGTGATCTGACTTTTACGATATCCCGAGAGGTAACGCAATTCGTGCAAATCCCGGTTGAATAAGTAAATCAATAATTTGTTGAGTTGAAGGACGCCTCCTATTCCCCAACAAGCACAAGCATTGAGCCATTCCTGTCCCGCAATCGGAAGTACGACAACGTGCATTGTTCGAATAATAGGAATAAAAAGAAACATTTGGAAAGCATCATGCTGCTCATTTGGTCAGCAAAATTTACTAAACAAGAAAGCATATTTATTATTAAATAGGTCGTCCGGTAATGATTGATTTCAGATAGCCTCCTCCCAAGACATTACTACCCATCGTATAATGCAATAATCGTGCAATGCTGTGGAAGCCAAGGAAATATACCGTAGCAAATGAGCTGTACCACCCCGCTTGCTAAGTTACTGAGTGTTACGAGGTGCACGCCAGCGTGGTGCAACTTACGAAGTTCCAAGGTTACAGCCTCAGACACGCGAACTTCTTACTTTTTCTTTCTTTTCTTTCTTCATAATAGCCATTTAATAGAAATTTACTTTTCTTTCTGTGATTGCCTGCGTAACAGCCGACTTAGCACAACTTTATCTGCAAGTGTAAATTGCCAAATTGCCCCGAATGCTTGCAGCGCAAATTGCTAACCTATTTCCATTTCTTTTAAAAATTACCGCATGGCTTTCTGGCAGATGACAAAACCCAACAAAGACAATGCGAACGGACTGTTTTTTTTCTGCGCTGGTTATAATTCTAAACTTGTGCTTAAAAATTTTGCTGGAAATGAAGAAAACAAACAAATTTCGCCATTGTTGAAAATGAACGAACCAGTTTCAAAAGCGAAGCGTTTCTTTCCGAACCTCGCCTGGTTTTGTGACCATGACTGTGGCCTCGCTGTTGCCTTACTGAATAGGACAACCAATCACAGCAGACTACACGTGCTACGCGTGCAGCTGGGCTCCTTGAGCCACCACCAAATGCTGCTCCACTACGCGCATCGCGGCTACAGTGGCGCCGGCCATGCGGGGGAAACGAATTCGAATGTGCGAGGGGGAGCTTTCGGGTGGAAAGCTAGCCCTCGCACATTCGTAAATAGGAAGCGAACGCTGACTGTCGATAGTATGGACTGGGATGGCACTGCGTAGATGTCCGCATGCTGCCTTTGAAGCAACGATGCGTTTAAGGCCTCCGTCGTACTCGATAGTAGTCAGCAACTCCGACAAACAAAAGGCACGCTATAGTTCGTTTGCGCCCGCGCTCGTTTGAGTAAGCGCATGTGTGTGCGTGTGTGCGTACCTGCGCGCGTGTGTGAACTCGTGTTTCAACTCTTTGTCCACTTATAATGAGCTTCACTGTATGTAGATTCCAACTGCTCGGATCTCTTGCCTATTATTCGGAAATCTCCGGTAGAACACTCCCGGCAGCTGCCGGAGATTTTCAAATAACAGAGAACGGTTATACTTCAGGAAGCTTTTCGACAACGCTCCGTGCATATAGCTAAACTCGTCCCAAGAGTCAGTAGAACCACCGATGCTCAAATGACGGCCTAGATTTCTATATCGATAATCCCATCCCGTTTCCAGGCTCCGTCTTCAACACGCTCGACATCAGCGCAAAAGTCTGTCAATTATTGTTGGATTACTGATACCACTGCCTCTGCCTGAAGCTATTAACTTGGCCTAAGGTAACTCTTTGTTTCTCATGGGTACTCGCAACCCCTCCCCCTGTTTTTACAATACCCTAGAGATTCTCAAATGGGCTGATTTTACACTGGCATTGAGGCAGTCTTAATGCTCAACACTTAATGAGTCTTTTGAGCAGCTACGGTGACTATCGTCCGTTCTAGTACACCTTGACAATAGACCATTGTCAGTTGAAACAATTTTCACATGTCTTGACAGTTCTTTTAGCAACTCCGACGTCCCTTACGCGAGCTGCAGCCCTTTTTAGGGCTCTCGGCTGACCGTCTCGCTGCTGGGCCTAGCTCCGCCTAGCATGGGCGCACGAACGGAGCGCGATGGCGCGCGCACCTGGCGCGAGATCCACAATAACCTCTCGAAACAGCGTCAGCATTCTTCGCCACCAGCATACCCCACAGTGGCTCATAGGACTCAATTAAGAGCTGAACCGAAGCCCCTGCCGCTGCCGCGCAGCGATTATAAAATCATCCTGAGAGTTCGTGGGGGCCTCAACTGCGCTGGAATCCATGCATGCATCCTCAGACAAGTCATCCTCAAGGCTGCGGGGCTCCCCATCACCGACCGTACCAGTTCTGACCAAATTCGTGTCAACACCATCAACAATACCGTTCTAATCAGCACACCAGACATGGGACATGCAGATCTCTACCACAAGATCCAGAGTCTGCAATTCAATGGTAACCCTTACGAAGTCGCCACCCATGTGGCCGATCCCATCGATACCTGTAGAGGATGCATTCACTTGTCCCCAGATTACTCAGAAGATGACATCGCCTCAACCCTCCATAGATGCAACCCAACTTTGATTATTGAGGGTGCACGACGCCTGGGCAATACTGAAACCATCATGGTCATATTCCAAGGCAAAATCATCCCTTTCTACGTCAACTAGGACGGCTCTTCACTTCGATGCCGCCTCTTCAGGCAGAACGTAGAAGCCTGCACCCGATGCCGCGGGATTGGTCATCGCCAGGACGTCTCCACAAATGCCACCGACACACTCTGCCCGAAGTGTGGAATGAAAGACGCACCCATGGACCACGGATGTGACCCGATATGTGTTGCGTGCAACGGAAACTATCAAACCGGCTCCTCACTGTGCAAACAAAGGTTCCAACTGCGCCCTACCCATCCCAGGCATAAACAAGACACTTCACCCACCAACCGAACTCCCAGTCTCGACCGTACTCGCGACTCAAGTCGGCGAAGAAGTCGCAGCAAAAGCAAGGACCGTGGGCCTGGCTATGCAACCCAAGACGTCGCCTGGCCAGCTCTATCATCAAGCTCTACTCTCGCCAACTCCTCGCGCAACCCACCCCAGGTAAGCTGGGCTAAGGTAGCGGCTTCCAGCTGCTCCTCAAACCAGACTGCTAATAATGAATCCCTCCTTGAAGAGAATACAATTCTAAAAGCCGAAATTCAAAGACTTAAATTAGAACTCCAATCTCGTCACCCCTCTACTTCAACCTCTGAAGCCCCTCTCTCTAACACGACCCTTTTGACTCATCATCCATCAGCCCTACCTGAAACCTCTTCACACCGCCCCGTGGACACTAGCCCATCCACTGAACGGGAACCGCTTCACCCTCCCCCCAGCAAACGTAAAACTCCGAGCACTCCGCGATCAGAGGACACCCTGGACGAGACAATCTTAAATTATAACGACATGCTAACCGCTTTGGAGACTAAATTCCATAATATACTCACTGCAATTGAAAAAATCAATACAGATTACACAGCCAGGAATGAAAAGCTCGACCAATTTATTGAATTCGTACAAGCACACATCCAACAAACTACAAGTTGGATAGCTGGAGTCACCGCGAATCATCCTAACATAGTTGCACCTGCTCGATCCGCCTCCCCACCAGCTCCGCTTAACAATAGCCAATAACCCGACCCGCTCCGAGTTTGAAGTGCGGCAGTGGAACTGTAGGGGGTTTCGAAAAAAGAAATCACACCTCCAGCAGTTTCTAGCCTCCTCTTCTAATCTCCCAGCTGTCATTGCGCTTCAGGAAACTCACGGACTAATCACCTTCCCAGGTTATAATGTCTGTCAGAACAATAAGGTCTCCCGGCCCGATACGGCGATTCTTATTCAAAAGCACCTCACTTCCATCATCATCATCATCAGCCTAGTTACGCCCACTGCAGGGCAAAGGCCTCTCCCATACTTCTCCAACTACCCCGGTCATGTACTAATTGTGGCCATGTTGACCCTGCAAACGTCTTAATTTCATCCGCCCACCTAACTTTCTGCCGCCCCCTGCTACGCTTCCTTTCCCTTGGAATCCAGTCCGTAACCCTTAATGACCATCGGTTATCTTCCCTCCTCATTACATGTCCTGCCCATGCCCATTTCTTTTTCTTGATTTCAACTAAGATGTCGTTTACCCGCGTTTGTTGCCTCACCCAATCTGCTCTTTTCTTCTCCCTTAACGTTACACCCATCATTCTTCTTTCCATAGCTCGTTGCGTCGTCCTCAATTTCAGCAGAACCCTTTTCGTAAGCCTCCAGGTTTCTGCCCCATATGTGAGTACTGATAACACACAGCTGTTATACACTTTCCTTTTGAGGGATAGTGGCAACCTGCTGTTCATGATTTGAGAATGCCTGCCAAACGCACCCCAGCCCATTCTTATTCTTCTGGTTATTTCAGTCTCATGATCCGGATCCGTGGTCACTACCTGCCCTAAGTAGATGTATTCCCTTACCACTTCCAGTGCTTCGCTACCTATCGTAAACTGCTGTTCTCTTCCGAGACTGTTAAACAATACTTTAGTTTTCTGCAAATTAATTTTCAGACCCACCCTTCTGCTTTGCCTCTCCAGGTCAGTGAGCATGCATTGCAATTGGTCTCCTGAGTTACTAAGCAAGGCAATATCAGCGAATCGCAGGTTGCTAAGGTATTCTCCATCAACTTGTATCCCCAATTCTTCCCACTCCAGGCCTCTGAATACCTCCTGTAAACATGCTGTGAATAGCATTGGAGATATCGTATCTCCCTGTCTGACGCCTTTCTTTATAGGGATTTTGTTACTTTCTTTGTGGAGGACTACGGTGGCTGTGGAGCCGCTATAGATATCTTCCAGTATTTTTACATACGGCTCATCTACACCCTGATTCCGCAATGCCTCCATGACTGCTGAGGTTTCGACTGAATCAAACGCTTTCTCGTAATCAATGAAAGCTATATATAAGGGTTGGTTATATTCTGCACATTTCTCTATCACTTGATTGACAGTGTGAATATGGTCTATTGTTGAGTAGCCTTTGCGGAATCCTGCCTGGTCCTTTGGTTGACAGAAGTCTAAGGTGTTCCTGATTCTATTTGCGATTACCTTAGTAAATACTTTGTAGGCAACGGACAGTAAGCTTATCGGTCTATAATTTTTCAAGTCTTTGGCGTCCCCTTTCTTATGGATTAGGATTATGTTAGCGTTCTTCCAAGATTCCGGTACGCTCGAGGTTATGAGGCATTGCGTATACAGGGTGGCCAGTTTCTCTAGAACAATCTGACACCATCCTTCAACAAATCTGCTGTTACCTGATCCTCCCCAGCTGCCTTCCCCATTTGCATAGCTCCTAAGGCGTTCTTTACTTCTTCTGGCGTTACCTGTGGGATTTCGAATTCCTCTAGGCTATTCTCTCTTCCACTGTCGTCGTGGGTACCACTGGTACTGTATAAATCTCTATAGAACTCCTCAGCCACTTGAACTATCTCAATCATATTAGTAACGATATTGCCGGCTTTGTCTCTTAACGCACACGTCTGATTCTTGCCTATTCCTAGTTTCTTCTTCACTGTTTTTAGGCTTCCTCCGTTCCTGAGAGCCTGTTCAATTCTATCCATATTATAGTTTCTGATGTCCGCTGTCTTACGCTTGTTGATTAACTTAGAAAGTTCTGCCAGTTCTATTCTAGCTGTAGGGTTAGAGGCTTTCATACATCTGCGTTTCTTGATCAGATCTTTCGTCTCCTGCGATAGCTTACTGGTTTCCTGTGTAACGGCGTTACCACCGACTTCTATTGCGCACTCCTTAATGATGCCCATTAGATTGTCGTTCATTGCTGCAACACTAAGGTCCTCTTCCTGAGTTAAAGCCGAGTACCTGTTCTGTAGCTTGATCCGGAATTCCTCTATTTTCCCTCTTACCTATAACTGATTGATAGGCTTCTTATGCACCAGTTTCTTGCGTTCCCTCCTTAAGTCTAGGCTAATTCGAGTTCTTACCCTCCTATGGTCTCTGCAGCGCACTTTGCCGAGCACGTCCACATCTTGTATGTTGCCAGGATTAGCACAGAGTATAAGGTCTATTTCATTTCTAGTCTCGCCGTTCGGGCTGCTCCACATCCACTTTCGGCTGTGCCGCTTGCGGAAGAAGGTATCATTATCCGCATATTATTCTGTTCCGCAAACTCTACTAATAACTCTCCTCTGCTATTCCTAGAGCCTATGCCATATTCCCCCACTGACTTGTCTCCAGCCTGCTTCTTGCCTACCCTGGCATTGAAGTCGCCCATCAGTATAGTGTATTTTGTTTTGACTTTACCCAACGCCGATTCCACGTCTTCATAAAAGCTTTCGACTTCCTGGTCATCATGACTGCATGTAGGGGCATAGACTTGTACCACCTTCAATTTGTACCTCTTATTAAGCTTCACAACAAGACCTGCCACCCTCTCGTTAATGCTATAGAATTCCTGTATGTTACCAGCTATTTCCTTATTAACCAGCAATCCGACTCCTAGTTCTCGTCTCTCTACTAAGCCTCAGTAACACAGTACATGTCCGCTTTTTAGCACTGTATATGCTTCTTTTATCCCCCTAACCTCACTGAGCCCTATTGTATCCCATTTACTACCCTCTAATTCCTCCAATAACACTGCTAGACTCGCCTCGCTAGATAGCGTTCTAACGTTAAACGTTGCCAGGTTCAGATTCCAATGGCGGCCTGTCCGGAGCCAGGTATTCTTAGCACCCTCTGCAGCGTCACAGATCTGACCGCCGCCGTGGTCAGTTGCTTCGCGGCTGCTGGGGACTGAGGGCCGGGGTTTGATTGTTGTATTCATATAGGAGGTTGTGGCCCAGTACTGCACCAGGGTGGCCAATCCTGCTCTGGTGAGAGAGTGCGTTACCGGTTCTGGTCACCGGGATCAGGCCGCACTCCAGGCCTGTTTGTGCAATTTTCTCAACACACGATGTTTTTTTGTATTTTCCGGTGGAGAATTGCGCTGCACCGGGATTTGAATCACGGTCCTTTTGCACTGGAGACGGATACTCTACCGTCCCCGCAGGAGTTGAATTAAAAATTGGAGAATGGGGTTTTGCGTGACAAAACCACTTTCTGATTATGCACGCCTTAGTGGAGGACTCCGAAAATTTCGACCGCCTGGGGTTCTTTAACGTGCACCAAATTCTAAGTACACGGGTGTTTTGGCATTTCGCCCCCATCGAAATGCGGCCGCCGTGGCCGGGGTCCGATCCCGCGACCTCGTGCTCAGCAGTCTAACACCATGGCCACTGGGCAACCACGGCGGGTCCCGCAGGAGTTGTACGCCTCATTTAACCTACAGTGGTGCCCAATTTTATCAGTCAAGGTTGGCCAATCTGAGCTCGGTTATACCGCATGGATGGCACTCGGCTAGAGAACCTGGTATTTATGACCTGCACATGTGTGGCCACACATAATTGAGGATATATAATTTTTTAGGAGGGTTTCCGTACAGTGATAAAATGAAGGAAAAGGCATTAAAAAGGCATTAAAAAGGAACATAACTTGTGATTTGAACTCGTGATCCTTCAATGTTGCCCGGCAAGGTAGCTCAGTCGGTTGGTTCGTCAAGCCAGCGGTTACTTTCAAGCGCCATAGCTCCTGTTCCGAGCCCCACACCTATGTGGAAAGGGGCTGGTGTTGTCCGCGACAGTCGATTCTGAGTGGTTGGAAGGCACAATTTCTTGGAAAAATGGCCGCCAGAGGAGCAGCGTGAACTCGAGCGGCTTTAGAGACTAGGAAAACTGCCTTACAATATTTAGACTTGAGGGGAAGCTTCGCTAACAAACTATAAAACGGCAATCAGCACTCGAATACGACGAGAGAAATTATTGAGACGTGGAAAATTCCCTTGAAATAAATCTGGTTTGCGAGACAAATGCTTGTATGTATTGAATCTCTTAAAAGATGAGGGGGAACATATGCGCTCACCGAGAGGGCATCGTCAGCACGAGACCACCGCCAGGCACCTTACGGGGATGTGGAGAGCTTCGCGGCCGGAACGAAGCCTCCCCTCTCCGCCGGCCAGGCGTGGAAAAGGCGCTTTCCGATCGCTCAAGGTTGCGCAGGAATAGTATAGCTCTATCGTCTAGGAAAAGCTTTCACAGGTGCGAGGGCGGCACGCATAGCGTGGGAAGCTAGCCGCCGGAATAGCTATCTTCGAGAGCTATTCTATATTATATTATATTATACTTCGAGACCTATGACTGATGCTTTTCTATATATATGTATTCATCTCATCTATGCGATCGCATGCGCGCGCTGTTTCTTTGGCTCTGCGTGTAGTAGTTAAGAGAGCCAGTTTAAGGGCGGAGAAGAGGGAAGGAAAGGAAAGCAAACTTGCAGCGCCGTGGTTTTAAAGCGCAACCGTGCTAGAGAAACGGAAAGGCGATATAAGCATGCGTGGCCATGATACGCACACGACAAACTGCCTTACAATATTTAGACTTGAGGGGTAGTTTCGTTAACAAACTATAACACGGCAATCAGCACTCGAATATAATTATAACCCTAATAATAATTGTAAATATTCATCTCATCTATAGGATCTAAAGTGCGCGCTGTTTCTTGCCTCTGCGTGTAGTAGTTAAGAGAGCCAGATTAAGGGCGGAGAAGAGGGAAGGAAAGGAAAGCAAACTTGCAGCGCCGTGGTTTTAAAGCGCAACCGTGGTAGAGAAACGGAAAGGCGATATAAGCATGCGTGGCCATGATACGCACACGACAAACCGCCTTACAACATTTAGACTTGAGGGGAAGCTTCGTTAACAAACTATAACACGGCAATCAGCACTCGAATACGACGAGAGAAATTATTGAGACGTGGAAAATTCCCTTGAAATAAATCTGGTTTGCGAGACAAATGCTTGTATGTATTCAATCTCTTAAAAGATGAGGGGGGAAATATGCGCTCACCGAGAGGGCATCGTCAGCACGAGACCACCGCCAGGCACCTTACGGGGATGTGGAGAGCTTCGCGGCCGGAACGAAGCCTCCCCTCTCCGCCGGCCAGGCGTGGAAAACGCGCTTTCCGATCGTTCAAGGTTGCGCAGGAATAGTATAGCTCTAGCGTCTAGGAAAAGCTTTCACAGGTGCGAGGGCGGCACGCATAGCGTGGGAAGCTAGCCACCGGAATAGCTATCTTCGAGAGCTATTCTATATTATATTATATTATACTTCGAGATCTATGACTGATGCTTTTCTATATATGTATTCATCTCATCTATGCGATCGCATGCGCGCGCTGTTTCTTTGGCTCTGCGTGTAGTAGTTAAGAGAGCCAGTTTAAGGGCGGAGAAGAGGGAAGGAAAGGAAAGCAAACTTGCAGCGCCGTGGTTTTAAAGCGCAACCGTGCTAGAGAAACGGAAAGGCGATATAAGCATGCGTGGCCATGATACGCACACGACAAACTGCCTTACAATATTTAGACTTGAGGGGTAGTTTCGTTAACAAACTATAACACGGCAATCAGCACTCGAATATAATTATAACCCTAATAATAATTGTAAATATTCATCTCATCTATAGGATCTAAAGCGCGCGCTGTTTCTTGCCTCTGCGTGTAGTAGTTAAGAGAGCCAGATTAAGGGCGGAGAAGAGGGAAGGAAAGGAAAGCAAACTTGCAGCGCCGTGGTTTTAAAGCGCAACCGTGGTAGAGAAACGGAAAGGCGATATAAGCATGCGTGGCCATGATACGCACACGACAAACTGCCTTACAATATTTAGACTTGAGGGGTAGTTTCGTTAACAAACTATAACACGGCAATCAGCACTCGAATATAATTATAACCCTAATAATAATTGTAAATATTCATCTCATCTATAGGATCTAAAGCGCGCGCTGTTTCTTGCCTCTGCGTGTAGTAGTTAAGAGAGCCAGTTTAAGGGCGGAGAAGAGGGAAGGAAAGGAAAGCAAACTTGCAGCGCCGTGGTTTTAAAGCGCAACCGTGGTAGAGAAACGGAAAGGCGATATAAGCATGCGTGGCCATGATACGCACACGACAAACCGCCTTACAACATTTAGACTTGAGGGGAAGCTTCGTTAACAAACTATAACACGGCAATCAGCACTCGAATACGACGAGAGAAATTATTGAGACGTGGAAAATTCCCTTGAAATAAATCTGGTTTGCGAGACAAATGCTTGTATGTATTGAATCTCTTAAAAGATGAGGGGGGAAATATGCGCTCACCGAGAGGGCATCGTCAGCACGAGACCACCGCCAGGCACCTTACGGGGATGTGTCCCTTCCAATCACTCCAATCCAGTCACTTCCAATGACTCCCAATTCGACAGCGTCGATATAGAGCACGATTTTCTAGAAATTATTCCTCGCAAAAAGAATGCACCTGGCCTTTACATTCTCAATATCTATAGTCGTCCACAAGACAAACATCACCGCTTTGACTCCCTTTTCGCTCACGCTATTGCCGCTGCCACCCACCACCCCTCCTAATCCTTGGAGATTTCAACGCACCCAACCATTTGTGGGGTCACTCCGTTTCTACTCCTAAGGGCAGAGCCCTATGGATACACATACAAGACCACAGACTCACATTACATAACGATATCGATGCACCAACCAGGCTAGGCAATAGCGTAGCTAAGGACGCCTCCCCCGATCTTACGCTTACACACAGAATCCAACACGTCACATGGCACAACTCACAAGTTAACCTCGGCAGCGACCATTACATTATTACCATCACACTACAATCAAAACACAAACCCTTTGCACCTAAATGCCTCAGCCTTATCAATTGGGACAATTTTCGAGAGGCCCGCCGGATATCAGCTCCCACAAACATTCAAGACATTTCAGAATGGGTTCAGCAACTACACTCAGACGCCCAGACGCACACTACCACTCTGCCCCCCGAAACCGCTCTCACTACGTTTGATTCCAAGCTTCTACACATGTGGGAAGCCAAACAGTCCCTTGTCAAACGGGGGAAGAGGCAACGGTGCAACCGCAAACTAAGACTCAGAATTGCCAAATTAGACCTCCAGATCCACGAGTACGCAACAAAACTGGCCTGCCAGCAGTGGGGCCAGGTATGTGAAAGCATGCATGACAACCTCGATAACAAGCCCTCATGGCAGCTCTTGCGAAACTTATTAGACCCTACCACATCGCGCACACACCACAACCATAGCATAAACAAACTGCTACATGCACACAAAAACAATCTCAACGGATTCTTCGACGACCTCCGCCATAAACTTCTGCCTCCCGCTCAGAAGTATGACATGCCGAAATATACTGGCGAACCCAACGACCTACTTAGGGCCGCTATCACGGAAGCAGAGGTTCGCAATGCACTCGCCACCCTGCGCACAATGTCAGCACCCGGCCCCGACCTTATTAACAATAAAATACTCCGCAATCTAGACGACAACTCTGTCACAGCCATCACGGCGTGCTTCAATCACTGCTTTGACACTTGCACCCTCTCTTGTTCGTGGAAAGATGCCAGGGTAATTTTTATCCCAAAGCCAAACAAACCACTCAACACTTCTAATCTCAGGCCTATATCACTAACCTCTTGTCTAGGTAAAACACTCGAACACGTCATCCTCAACCTACTCAGTAAATACATGGAGGACAACAATCTTTATCCATCAGAAATGATAGGCCTTCGAAAATCTCTCTCATGCCAAGATATCATGCTTCGAATGAAGCATGACATCATTACACCCAATAGCAGACTAGATACGCCAGCAATTCTCAGTCTGGACCTCCACGGAGCCTTCAATAACGTTTCACATTCCGCCATCCTCCAAGAGCTTAATCTCATTGGGGTTGGCGGAAAGACATATGACTACATATGTACCTTCTTATCCAACCGTACCGTAACGATACACATAGGCACTGAGCAATTCATTTCATACGCTTTAGGTAGCTACGGCGCGCCCCAAGGCTCAGTGCTGTCCCCTTTTCTTTTTAATCTTTCTATGATGCCAATGGCGCAAGCATTGCGGTCTATTCTCGATCTCACGTTCTCACTCTACGCCGATGTCATCACTCTTTGGACGACTGGCGGCTCCGATGGAGAGATGCAAGACACTCTACAGGCCGCAGCAGACGCCGTCATGGCTCATGCCGAGGCTATGAATCTCACATGCTCCCCTCAAAAATCCGAGCTACTTCTTCCATCCCACCGGGGGGCCGGAAAACACATGTCTAGTATAGAGGTAATTCTAAACCACATCCCCGTTACTAGAGTGGACAGGCTCCGGGTGCTCGGTTTACTCATTCAAAGCAACCGGGTCAACACATATACCCTACATACACTCCACACCACAGTCGATCACACCCTGCGTCTTCTAGGGCGAGTCTCCAATAAACATGGCGGACTAAAGGAGGCCGAACTTCTCCGCTTGATTCAGGCCTTCGTTATCAGTAAGATTACATTAGCAACACCATATCTACATTTCCTGAAAACAGAATCAGATAAGATCGACACTCTTTTATGCACAATATATAAATTCGCTCTGGGGGTCCCCATACGTACCTCCACTGAAAGGCTAATGCTTACTGGAACTTTCAACACACTTACTGAACTCACAGAAGCCCACCTCCCATCCCAATATAGCGGACTTTCTAACACCGCAACAGGTCGACACATTCTACAAACTCTTTCTATCACTGCGGCACCCATCATCAAGACTAAATACACCATTCCACGTCACATACACGAGAACCTCTGCATCCCCCCACTTCCGAAAACATTCACCTTGTGCATCACAAACAGCACAGGAGGCAGCGAGCAAAGGCTCTCTAAAAACAATTCTCCACCTCTAAATACGTGCTCTATGTTGATGCCGCCGAATATGGGAACAGAAATCATTACGTAATATCAGTCATTAACTCTCACGGCCAGGTCGCTGCGGCCGCCTCCATTCCTGGCTCTTCCCCGGAGGAGGCGGAGGAAGCGGCCATAGCCCTGGCCCTCACAATTCCAAATTCATCAGTTATCGTTAGCGACTCCAAAGCAGCCATACATAACTTCGGAGCGGGTAGGGTCTCTAAGCTAGCCCTTTCTCTCCTCTTGGCCCATCCTTTCCATCAAACTGTGGCATTAATCTGGACTCCCGCGCATGCGGGCCTTGCCGGAAACGAGGCGGCTCATGCCAGTGCCCGAGGATTTACAGTACGGGCTCAGGCATCAGATGTGTCGGACCTCGCCACGGAGGAGGCGCCGTTTACAGCGCGGGATCGACTTATTACTTACCACGACATCTGCACACACTACCGATTAGACCGCTTAACCTTTCCGCCACTCATGCGCAAATCTGTGTGTCGGCTGTCAGAACTGCACAACATCTGACAAGCTGTATAAGACGGATATTGAAAGCAACGGGCTTTGATTGTTGCAACGTGCATAAAGCTGGTCTATTAGAAAGCAGTAACAAAATCCTACTTTTTATAATTGAATTTACATTATTTTGAATTTTTGGTGCTTTGACAAGCGTTGTGCACTACATTTCTCGCGTCGCAAGCACCAGCGCCCTCTCGCTCTCCGTAGCCTTGGTAGCGTTGCACACGCTATGAAACGGAGTGTAGTGTTCCCTGTGCAGCCAAAATATCCATGCACTTGGGAAAAGCACTACTTCTGTACAAAGGGCAGGGGAAAGAAAATCTTGCTCCAGCACTGGCAGAAATACGACCAATATGAGCGCAGTTAACAATGCGTAAGTGACTTCGCGTCCTTCGCTCTGCCGTGTTCGCCGGCAGCTACATCGACGCACAAAAGAAGTGAAATTCTCCTGCTTTCGAAAATAACGAAAGCTACCCTTTACGTCCGCACCTGTGAGCCAATTGTTCCAATGTGTCGAGGCAGTTGGGCACAACGCTCAAGAAGCGTTGTTCGAAGAACCGCACAAAACAGAACTATCAAGTACACTGCAGGTACATTTTCAAGTACACTGAATGTAAAATTAAGGACGTACCCGAGGACCTAGTCCCAGGCGGTTGGTTACGTCTTTAATTGCTATTGGCGGTGGTATCAGTTTGCTGCTCTTGTGTAGAAGGTGTTCGGTTTACGACGTTGGTTGATCTAGCATCTCTAGTCGTTATGTACCGAAGTTATTTAAGTCTACCTAAATATTGGCTAATTGTTTGCTTTAAATGCCTACTCGAGTGAAACCTCTGCTTCGGTGTAAGGAAATGATGCAGGCATTTGAGCACGCACACGCACAATAAAAACATTTGGTTTTCCAATTAGGTTTTGCGTGTATCAAGGCAAATTAACATAAAAAGAACCGTGTCCTCGTATTGTTACACTCGCCTAAGACATGCAAGCTGAAGGTATCCTGGCACACGTTATGAGCTTGTTTTTATACTGAGTACGAAACAAACCAGGTACGGAACGCTGTAGATAAAACCGAAATTCTGATTGTTGATGCAGCAAATGCAAGCCTATGCTAGTAAAGAAAGTTGAGTTGGAGTTTGTGTGAGCCAGATTTAAAAAAAATTAAACCTGATTTAGTGTGGCTTGAGTTTCATGCGTAATTTTCATTAAGCAGAAGTGTTTCTCAGCGCTTTCGGTATTTGTCAGTGTCTGCCAGAAAAAAAAAATTGCGATTTCATGGCACGCACTTGCTGTAGCGGCCCCTTTTCATAGAGGTGATGAATGGCGACAGGATGATTTTGAACATTTTGCATACATTATAACCATCGTCAGAACGCGCCGCGGCCGCATTTCCGTTGTAGGGGTCTCCAACAATACAAATAAAGTGAGATAGCGAGGTATTATGGGAATAAAACCTTGTTCAATAACTTACGAAATACAGCTTAGCTTATAAGGGTAAATGTTTATAATATGTGAAAATAGCATTTATGTTTAGAATTTCACGGTACCACTATAACCTACCGGAGATTTTGCACGAGAATGAGAGAGAGAGAGAGAGAGAGAGAGAGAGAGAGAGAGAGACAATTTATTAAAAGGCAGGGAGATTGGCCTGAATTATCATGCCCTTACCTGCTACTCTGTAGAGAGGAAAAAAGTAAAGGGGAGAAAAAGAGTGATGAAAGATGATGGCGACGACTGGAAGAAGAGATATATGTATACAATAACTACGTAACACAGTGGCTACCCAATAGCACCGAGTAAAGACCGGAGATCTATAAATAATCGACAGCAGCTCATGTAGCTGTGGTCGCGACTGTGCAGTCCCGCATTGCGGGCGAAATATCACTTGGAGGCCATTTTTGTCCGTAGAGAAAAACATTCAACAAGAGCGGACACTCCCATGGAGCACAATTGAATGTAACGCGTCTAGCGGATGGGATTAACAGCTGAACCACACTTTCGCTTTCAGATCTGGGAGCGCGTGTTTTGAACGGTAACTAGCTCGCGTTACATCGGCTGCCTTGATCGGTACGGCGTCTGTTTCTGTATTATTCTTTTTTTGCTTCTGCTGCTCAACCGCACGCGGTCCTATTGTGAAATTGTTTTACTATATAGCAAAAAATGATTGCCAACACTATTTACAAGCTTCCATCAAATCTGTGCCTCGTGCAATTCCGTAATGTAGACGCAAGCCGCCTTGTAAATGAGGAAATGCATATTTCACTCTATACAAGTGATTTCGCCCAACGTCGTGGCACCAGGTAAGGAGCAGTATTTTCTCGTACCAAGCTTCACCGGAAGGCATCAGCCGAAAAAAGTAAATTACAAGGATGTGTCGTGTTTGTGCTTAGACCTTAAAGGAATATCGCATGTAGAGGCGAAACGTACGAAAGTGGTGAATGGGCGGCTCTACAAACAAAAGCAGTTCGCTTTAAGATACTTGGCGAAGAAAATACGCGACTCATTCCAAACAATACCATAAAATGCGGAGAAAATATATGATTTACAAGCACTCTCCCATTCCCGGCCATTATTTTGTGCGCTTTATGAATACAAATACTCGGGCGAGTGCACGACTCAAAAGTAGCTTCCAATACACACAGGTGGCCCCAAAGGCTCTTAGCCAGAGCATGCTCGCTCAGGGAATTCCTTCTACTCCCACTAAATACAAATGCGTACGTGCAAAGCCTGTTTTCAGTCGTTTAGAAGACAAAAGACTGTGGTCCGGCCACTGTGTTTCAATAGCATAAAAAAATTAATTACAATGACGTTCGGTGTCAGAGAAAGCGTCCCGAATTTTCCCAGTAAGATTTAGTATACGCAAAATGAACTGCGTCACACGACCGACCTGCTTTTTGCTAGCTGCGCCGCAACGCCGGTCGCGACCGTTAAGCTTCAAAAGTACCCCAAAAAGAAAGAAAATTAGTTACCTTAATGTTCGTGGTCAGAAAAAACGCTTTGGATACCAGTGGATCTGGCTTTCATACAATCAGTGCATAGTTTGCACCTGTATTCGCCTTGCTTTCTGTTCTGCCGTCCCGTAGCGCTGTATTTCGAGGTAGTTCTTATTTCAAAATGCCATTAGCCCAGAACTCAATTCTTTGATTGTCCGAGTAAGATTAGGTGTACACGCGAAACTGCGTTACACGGCTGACCTGCGTTTCACTAAATGCGTCACAAAGGCGTGTCGTAAAACTGCCGAAATAAGTTACGGTAATGTTGGGACCCGTAGCAAGCGTCGCAAACAACTCCCAGCATGAATCATTAACTGTAACTACGCGAAGACAGCCGAGCTGTTTCTCGCTAACTGCGTCATAATTCTCGTTTCCTGTCCGTAAAAGCATAAATGGCTTGAAATGCACCGCAGACTGCCAAACAACGTTTCTCACCTTGCCGTAGTCCAATAGTGCAGTGGTGCCGTGTCGAAGTGCAGAAGCAATGCAACAAAACGCCCGGCGTCCAACAAACAGACTCCACCCAAAAGTGATGGGTCGCCGAACAGGCGAACTTCACATGCGCGTGCCTTCTGTGGCGTGTCTGGTGCATGACGCATGTATCTGGCGCGTCTGGTGTGCGGTTAAATTGTTACTAGGTACCGCAAGAAAAATAAGTCGCAAAGTTCATTTCTACGCGAAACGTTTTAGTTTTAGTTGGAAAAAATAAAGAAAGGAACAAAACATTGTTTCTATGTTCATTTCACATTTTTTTTCGATTCCCGCGTCAGCTAACGGATGGCAAAACACTAGGAGTGACGTGTTTCCCGTTTTCACCGAGTTTCTTGCTCAATGAATTGCCTGTAAGTGCCCGCTGGCAAAAGGCCAGCATCTTCTACTGTTACGCATAGATAGGGCAGTCATAAAACAGATGTTCGAGAGTCTGGGAAACTTTGCAGCGTTCGCAATTCGGGCTGTACGCATGCCGATAAGACGTGCATAGCATCGAGTGAAGGCGACGCCCAGATTAATCCGGTCAAGTACTCCTGCTTCCCATCGCTTGAGTTTAGCCGGGAGGCGAAGTGTTTTGCCAGCGTTGATTTCCGGCAGGCCCCTGTACATATTGGTTGGTTGAGCCAAGTAATCTGCTGTGCAATCTCGTCTGAGCGCAGTCAAGAAAACGTTTGCATCAGTTCATGGCTATGGAATCTTTACATTGATGGCTTTAGAAACAGCGGTCTTTGCGCATCAGTTATATCGTTGCCGGCGCAGCCACAGTGCCTAGGTGCCCATTGGAAGGTGACTGAGTGGCCGTTGCAAGGCGCGAGTCCAACTACCCTTACGACGTCTAATGCTACATAATAATACTTGCCTCTACTAAAAAAAATCGACCACTTGCAGCCCTATCTCAAGATCACTTTTATTATTTTTATTGCAGAAGTTGTCATTGGCGGCAAGAACATTTTTACATCCCTACTTCTTGGCTTAAAAAACAAACGGCACCTTACTGAAAGCCAAAGCTGAACCGCGATTTACCGCGAATCCATAACGAGACCAAACCAATAATATTTTTCCGCAGTCGGGGAGATCAACTCAAACCACATTATTCTGAGGCAATTGTTAGGAACCACTTATGCCGGAGGTTCATCGAATATTCCTTTAGTTCTACTACCCAGCATGCCATTGCGTCGACGAGAGAAGTAGACGCTTCTTGCGTGAGGTTCACGCAGTGCGCTGAGCGTTGCCAGAGCAACAGCCACGCACCTTATCCCAGTGATCTCATGGGCTCATTGAACTGTGCGCATGGTCGGCTTAGTATTGCACTATATGGTCGGCGCGGACTATATGCAACGACCCAGTGTCGACACAGCCGCATAACCATAGAGCTCGGGACAATCGTGTGACGTTGGCTGAAAAAGTCGACGGCAGCAGTAACCGCTTCGTACCGACGTGCCTGTTGCCGCAGCCACCAGCCACGCGCGGTACCTACACTCGCGGACAACTTTCTGTGGCAATGAAGGGAAAGCTACGGGGTCGGAGCTTCTGCACATGTCTAAGTGCGCGAAGTAGTCCGGCAACGTTTGACAGTGCTTTTGGTTGCTCGGAACAGACGCTGAATCGACGCAGCTTCCACGGGCGGTGGTTTCGCGTTTTCCCAGACGAGGAAGGGAAAAGCCTCAAAATAAGTAAACATTTACATTCATTGGTGTGTTTGGTCCTATTTACCTACTGCTAATAAGGTTGTTATGTTTTCTCTACCCGAGCTTAAACTAACGTGGATGAAAACACGGAACTCGTTTCGAAACTTCGCCAAAGGGCAAATCTGCAGGGAGGCTGAGCCCGTACTGCGAGCGGTAAAACTAGATGAATGAAAAGTACGACTCAAGTGGTTCCCGGCGCACGCGGGCGACGCGTCGGAACGCAATGAGAACCATAACGAGACGGCACACGCCGCGGCGCGAGCGCTAACCAACTGCGCCCCGGCGACAGACCGTCCGACGTGGTTCGGAACCAAGGACCGCATGACGATTACAATGAAATCACGAAGGCCTACCACTTGGCTCGCAGGACTCTTCCACCCCCGCACCCGAGACTGCGGTAGTAGTACTGAGACAGCTCCAGACCGGATCGCTACCGAGCCCGAAACTGTTGAATCGCATGTACCCCGAGACATATCCGACAGATATGTGCAGAGTCTGCCGGAGGGAGACCGAAGACTACACGCACATCTTGTGGTACTGCATTAAATATCCAGAAGACGCTAACTCAAGAACACTCCCACCGCGGCTCGAGGCAGCCGCGAAGAGCTACGACCGAGACGATCAGCTCTGGGCCGTCCAGCAGGTCCTCGAGGCGCTAGAAAGGCATGGACCCAGCGAGCCGGCAACGGCGAGCGGAGACCCGCGCCGAGTAACGGCAACTTCGAGGATGACGTAGGCCCTCGTCTCGGCGCGCGAGCGCCCAACTGCAGACATAAATAAAGTTTCTCCAATCCAATCCAATTCGCATCTTTCCCTTCACTGCCACAGAAAGTTATCCGCGAGTATAGACGTGAACGCACACACTAGCTACGACTTGTCGGAAGGCGTGTCCTACATCAATGGGAGCTGACTTGCAAGCGTGTTTACCCGAGTGCTTTAGAACACGTCTTCATCGGAGAAACTGCCCTAGCACCGCAGCACCAAGTTTCTACCATGTAGCCACAGCAGTATCATACGCAATGACACTCCAAGGGAGCATTGTCTGTAAGCAGGCTTTCTTAGGCAGGCAATAGGATCTCTATGACAATGTAGTCAGTGACTTCGGAGTTGCGTTGGCGTCGTTTAAACATGCTAAGAAGTCTCTAACTTTCAAGCTGAGATTTTAGAGTTGAACAGCTGACTATATTGCATAATGAACTGGTGCGTTTGCTTCGAGTTGTTGAGAAATTCGACTTTGACCTGATATCTGCTAGCTGCCTGGTTATCTCAGATGATAGAGCGACTGCTCCAGAAAGGCGATGGTCCCGGGTTCCAGTCCCGGGCCAGGACGAATTTTCTTCAACTGCGAGGCTTTTCCTTTGAGGAACCAGTATGGGTTGCCTTTGTAGCGATTTGCCACGTTTGATTAGATGTCAACATTTGCCTTCATTATATTGCGTAATCTTTTGCACGGTCCTCTTTCGTATCTTCTGGAGATGACAGGTGCAGAGTCCGTTTCTCTGAGTCCAAAGCCGAAGACTGCCCTTCAGTGGGGTACTTCTTTGATAGCAGATCTAGGCTTTGCAAACGAACTTGCAGTGATGATGCGCCATTTGAATCAACTTCAAAATGCACCAGGAGGTGCAGAAGCGGTAAGATTATAGTGCTTTTACTTTTGTGTGGCTGGTTATAACCTTTTACTGGTATGTGCCACATGCCCAATTTGCAAATAAGGCACAATCATAATGAGCCATTCGATTGCAAAAAGCATGAATAACATATTGTGACCAAAAGAAATCCCATTTTTATTCTTTACAAAGAAGTGTTTATTGAATTGGCTCTTTCCACGACGCGTTTTCATCTCTTATACAGATACAAATTAACGGCTTAAGTTTGTGTTAAACTTGAGCTTACATTCTCGTTGATGTCAAGGAATCATAGAGCGAAATCACTTCCATACATGTAAACCAAAAGAATTTTGACAATAAATCCAAAGATTTATATATTTTTTTCAACGCTCCCTTTAGAACTTCTGAGTTACTTGAAGTTATTTCGTGCGAACTATTTCAGTAAAAGTTTTCCCCCAGTACAACCCTCAAAAAATGAAATTTTCATTATTTTATCTGATTATTTTTCATTGCGGATATAACTACACTATACTGTTAGACACGTTGAAGATCTGCTGTAAATATACTAAAATCTTGATTTCTTATTATCCATACCTTGTATGTAGCGTCCAAACGGCGAATACTCCTGATTATATATTGGTATTGCTACGGGGAAAATGGTGAAAGTGATGTTACACGCTCTATGCACGCTGTCTGATTGCGCTGGAACTGAAAAATGTTACATAACAGCTCTTAGAAATTTTATCGATAGTTCGAAAACCTCTCGTGGACTTCTTTTTTCCTAACATATTTTTTTGCGAATCACCCTTTGACCTCTTGACACATTTGCCTCCAATTACAAGAAAACTTTTTTTTCTCGCATAACCGCATTGTTTTTCTAACATTACTTCAGGAGCAAAAATAAAACTCATCTTCGTTTACAACCACTTGTAACTCTTTTATTCGGTTGTATTTCAGTTGTCGTCTGCTTCATTCCACGGCGTCGCAATTACTGTGGCGATGTTCCAATGGTAACAGTGTACTATTTCAACATCAATAAAGGACGCTGTCTTGCCGAGAGGGGATGCACATACAACGGAAATAACTTTCCTACTTTAGGAGAGTGCGAACGCACTTGCGGTGTAAGTAAGTATACTTACAGAACTGATGATGTAAGTTCCAATTTAAGTTATATTCATGCTGTTAAATGACTAGTAATTCCATCCGAAGAAGGGCATGAAATTGTGCAAACCCTAGAGGCGATAACAGCTTTTCTTTTCACAAATACCGTGGCATGGTACCGTTTTACTTCGTCATTAAATGCAACACTAATCATTTCGTTCATATTTTACAACATACGTGAAAGTTCTTCAGAGCACATACGTGATAAAGCTGCGTTTCTGTACCGGCATTGAGTATTCTTTTATAATGCTACAATATCAGGGCCTACACAAAGTATGAAGTGTGGTGCTCTGCGTGTTACCGATGACGCCAATGCTCTTATTTATCACGGATAGAAATGCCTCCAAAATTTTGCTACCAACCAGTTAGAATTTGTTTCCCTATCATGCACATAAATTGCCTTTTTATTGAATGCTGAAGAAGCTTATCGTTTCACACTTCGTGCACCCAATACCACTCTCATCCAATAATTCCTAGGGTAGGCTATTGAAAGGAACAAGTTTTCCATTTGTCTGCAAAACTTGTCAAAGGCCTTGAGTGGTGCACTTGGTACTAGATCAATTACTTTCCGAATTCTACCAGTAATCTTTTTCTTCGGCGAATGCTAGCGCTCAACAAAAGGTCAGTCGCCTGTTCCATGTATTCTGGTCCACTTGAAACAGAAATATTCTATTCTTCACTCTTGATTCTCTTCAATTTTGTTGCCTTATTTGCATGCACAAAAACAGAACGTAACTTGAGAAAAAGGTCCTGTAGCATTCCTGTCGATAAAGCTGCGTCCCCTTGGTTGGCCTTTTAGAGCAATCACAATTTTAGGAAACTTGCCAACTGGTGTATTTTTATCTATCGAGCCCTTAGCAGCGCTTTAAATTTTTACGAATCAAGCGTTTTAACAGTGCTTTCTGAAAAAGACAAATTTAAAACTTCTTTAACTTCTTTAATTTCTTTAATTTAACTTCTTTAAATCAACCCACGGTGGTAGACCCGCCGTAGTTGCTTAATGGCTATAGTGTCGAACTGCTAAACACAAAAATGCGCGGTCGACTGCCAGCCACGGCAGCCGCGTTTCGATGGGGCGGAAATGTCAAAACGTCCGTGTACTTAAATTTAGGTTAATGTTAATGAACCCCAACTGGTCCGAATTTCCGGAGTCCCCCACTAAGGCGTGCCTCATAATCAGATCGTGGTTTCGGCACTTAAAACCCCATACCTTAATTTGTTTGCCTGTAAGCGAATCCAAGCCCGTGTAACACGGGTTCCTCACACAAAGCACCCCTACATTTTTGCGATGTTCCATGAATTCCCGCTGGCAACGTGGGAAACTTTCTCGGCATTAGCGGATAATGGCGGCGCAACATCAGTACAATCCCGAAGGTCCCTTAAAGGAAGGAGATGACATGGCGATTGTACCGGTACATGGTGCTACGTGTCGAGGGGAAGCCGTGCGAGAAGAATGCAGCAATAGTAGACGGCTTATACGAGACGCGGCTTGACGTGGCAGTACGGTGTGTCACTACATTGATTTAATGCTAATCGCACTACTTCATCGGTCGCCGTGAGATGGCGTGCTGTGGATTTTATTTTGTATTTTTTTTACTGTACGATTATCCAAGCTGACCATCTTTCTATTGCGAAGTAATACATTTGGACAAAATATATATGCCATGATGGTGGCATTCACAGTCTGCTGTATACTTAAACGGTGTTTCATTGAAGTAATAGTATCTTTATAAACTCTGGTCTTACTGAATGGTTGGACGATCTCGCACAATAAAGAGTGGCGCATACTGAGCCCCCCAAGTTTCAGCTTGCTTGAGCCACTACGTGCGTGCCGGCGCCTCTCTTGCGGAAAAGAGAACGTAGAATACTCGCGAATAGTCACCTTATCTGCTGCTGTCTGGCCTAGCAGATGACCTGCGACCATTGGTATGTAAAATTACATATATTCCGCAAGAAACAACCCTTATACTGCGTATGTGATGTTGGTTTGTGTCCATTCTTGACCAATCCCTGGAATCGGTGTGCCAAGGTTATGCAAGGGGACTTCGCTTTAAATATATTAAAACGATAACGTCCCAATTCGCAACAACCACTACCGTGTGGAGAACAATTTGGATAGGAAATGCTGCATAGCCATTGTAACGAAAAATGCAGCGAGTATATTGGGAGGGTGAGCGTTGCTACGAGGTTTGAACTGGGGTCCAATAAGAACAGTCATATATACTGTGTCGTGGTGTGATTAGGAACTTTTGATAGCCGAGATAGTGCCACATTGAGTGTCTGCTGAAGTCTTAATCAGATGGTTTCGGGATTAACAGAGAGCACGAGGATATGCAGCTTGTCACAGAATACATCTGTCTCCAACTGTGACAATTATCTTGTATTGTTTCTACCGCATTTATTTTTCTAATTATTGTAAATAGTTGTTGCCGCTGACAAATTTCTGCATCCCATCAGACGTACTTTTTTATTCGTTGAGTGCTAACGTGTTCTGCATTGTTGATCTCAAAAAATTACAGTCTAAGTGTGTTTCTTAATCATAGGTTTTCGATATACAGGATCGCAAGAAGCAGGAGAAGCAGCAAGCGGTGCCCAATTTGGCGCAAGAGACAACCAAACGTGGAACCAGCCGCATCGAGAGCCTTACACGAATCAGCAAGCTCCTCCGGTCATCGCTTCTTTAAACAACGCAACCGCAACCGGAAGCGAATCCCCTTCCACATACACTCTTTCTCCAGACGGCAAGGATGCAGTATTCGATAACCCCATTTATATTGCTGAGTCTCCAGTATTCAACGCTATAGGAGGCAGACACTCTACGTGTTTATTAATTCTATTCCTAGCCAGGCACCTCAAAGGCGAAGCTCTGCTGCTCAGACGAATAATACTTCAGGTGTCACGGTCCATTCTGAAAAGTCATTTGAAAACATACAAAGGACGCGATTACTTATGTTTATTTTATTTATTTCTTTATTTATTTACCTTTTTATTAGCCTACTGCAGTATCCGAGCGCACTACATAGATGAGTCGTGTAACAGTAAGTTATCAAGTGTGTTTTATAAGGGTGCGCAATCGTTCGTAATGACCGAAGTGGAAAGGTGGTTCCTGATACTGCTCTTTCGGCGTCAAAAAGAGGTGTGGCAAGCAGTAGGGCGGAGTAATGGAATGTTAACCTTGAAATTCTGCTGCTGCCGCAAGAACAAATACCTTGTGAGAGGAAATATTTAGGAGTTGGGTTATCATAAATATTTTTCTGAAATATCTGTAAGCGGAAATGCTTACGGCACGATCAAAGTGTCGGTAGACCTAAGGTAGACTTTAAAATTACTTAGACCTAATTATAAGAAAGAACCGACGCAGCGAGATCAATTAGAAACCATATATAGGGCGGTGCGGGTATGAACATATTCAAGGGCGCTCATTATTGTATATCTAGATGAATCTCCAATGGAAAGTTCACATTGCACCTCAGATCTATCTAGTGACTCGGTGGGAGTTGCGCAAGCAACCACTACAACGCATTTCAAGGTTCGTTAGGTATGATCACTCGGATACCCAACTGGTATCACGCCATCCAGCCATCTCCTTAATGCATGGGGGGGACAAGCACCTGGTGTCATTAAAATACGCTCCGCAAAGGCACTGCTCATGAATACCCCGCTCGCGTTACTGGCTCTATAGGACGCTATGAAGCTGGAATAGAAAATGCTGCAGCCATCCCACATTCTACGGCAGCGGGTATAGGAGTCGGAAACTATGCCAAAGACACATACTATCGAATCAGTAAAATTTGCGCACTAATAACGGCTGATACTATGAGAAACATTATGCTAGTTAGAGGTGTATCACAAAGCGTAACGTTGATATAAATTAATTGTTTATAGTGTAAATAACGATATTGTTTCGTGGTACTTGGGGGCAAATTTTTTCATGTAGCATACGAATTCCCTTTAGAGAAAGTTGCCAAGTTTAAGTGTAATATATATGAATATAAATATAGCGTATTTGCGATGAACAGGAAAGATCGAAGACACGACCTTCTTGGGAGCCTGGCCCTTCAGACAGAGTTTTATGCCCTTTCGAACGCCGAGCTCGCGCCTTTCCTGCCTGTTCTTCTTTTATCAGGGCCCCGCTCTCCGTGGCCACACTTTGCCAAAGGGAGAGAGGGAATCTGTTTGCCATTGAACACGCTTGAAACGTCGAGGGATTGGAGAATGTGATGGCGAGGGAGTAGAAAGTGGAAAAAACGGGGCGTATTGAAACTGCATATTGCAGTGTTGTCAATGAAATTAGATTCCAGTAGGTCAACAGAAACGACTGGTTCGTAATCATAGACTTAAAATGGGAAGTTGTGAAAGTGTGAAAGAAACATACACGGAGACAGCGCTCTCTCTGTCTGTCTGTCTGTTTCTTTCTACGTGCTCATTCCGTCGCGCTTACACATTCCATTATGAATTCAAACCAACTAGCTGGCCAACATTTTTGACTAAATTACCAAGCACGATATCACGCGTGCGAAGTTAAACACGAACACATCGCTCTCGATGAGGGCGCAAACCCGCCGTCAAAATGCTCGAGCGACGATTCGCGACAGCTCAAGCGATCGAATTGACCTTCATGCGTCTGTCGCTTCAATGCGAATAAAACTTCGAAAGCACAGCGCAAACGGACCTACCGGCACCACACCCACTCTGCAAACATCTCAGATTGCTTTGAAGATGAGGCTGGTGTGGGTGCGCACTTTGGGCAGGTCGCAGATCGCTTTAAAATATGGCGCCCGCATGGCCGTGCCAGAAGCAGCAGGCGCCACAGAATTTCAGGCCATCGAGTGAAGTGGCCGACCATGGTTCAGGCATAGCAATTTTGTTTTTATAGAAGAAGGGGTCTGATTATCTCAATGTGAACCTTCTGGAGGCGTTCAGTCGGCGCGATGAATGATTTTAGGAGACTTTAAGTTTGGGGATATGTCTTAGCTCTATGGCAAGCCAGACGAGAGCGTGTCCTTGCCTGCACGTCGACATTCGTACCTGGCTGAACGTAGCGCCCACTGACGAGCCTTTAGGAAAGCTTGATTCCAGGGTGAACGAGGGAATGTAAATGTTCAGAGATGCGGCATCTGAGATGACGCAAAACCAAAGGTCCATAGCGAGGAGTTGGCACGTCACAAGTGATGAACGCATCGCCCTGGCACGGAAAATGACGTAGGTCCATACTGTTTGGTGTTGATCTGATGTGCTCAAGTTCGTTGTTCTGGTGCAGGGTGGCCAATTCTTCTTTGGAAACGTCAGTCGTTGCAATGTCTTCGACCCATCTGAGCACGTGTACTTGAATATATAATGCTCCTTTGACAAGTTGAAATCGCACCGGGAACTCGGCGAGGTAAGCGAGTGGTATTACTTCACCGGTGGAGTACGCCATTCATGCAGAACTGAAATCGTGAATGTGGACTTTTGGACCATAAACAGCGTGAAACGGCGGGCTTCGAGGAAGTAGCGAAAGTGCTTGGGGAATAGGTAAGCTGCAGAAAGATCTAGGCCAAGAGTGCTGTAGGTTGTCTCTGCTTCTGATAATTTTTCTGAAGAAAGGGAGTGGATGCAAAGCGTCAGCCATGTATTGCTGAAGCATCGTGCCGACGACAATGCCCGAAGCATCCACCATGAATGCAGTAGATTCGGTGTACCAGCAACGTAGCACTTGCCACTTGCATTTTAATGTCCGTGAACGCTTCGTCTGTCGGCAGTCACCACAATACATGTGATGTGGTCTTGGTGCTATTGAGGAGAGTTCCCAAGCATTTGATTGCAGAAGTACAAAATGGTAAAAGATGTCCTTAAACTTTCAGCAAACCGAGAAAACGTCATAACTGTCGCATCGAAGTGGGGCGAGGGAAGTTGATGATGGCCTTGACTTTGGAAGGAAGTGGTCTGATGCCTTGGTCGTTCAGGAGATAGGCGCGGGACTCGATAGAAGAAGCACCAAAGTCAGACTTGGCGATGTTGATGGAAAGGCTGTGAGACTGAAGGGAATGGAAGAGAAGCCAGTCCTGTTGAACGTGTCTCTAGTGACGTGCTGGCCACGAGGATGTGATCAAAGTGGGCGAAAATAAACGGCAGTCCGCGAACTGGCTTATGTTTGTGCAGCCTTCTTCAGGCCAAAAGGCATACACAGTAAATACAAAAGTCTGAATGGCATCATGCTCGTTGTTTTTGCTATGTCCTTTGGAGCCGTAAAAATTTAATGGTAGGCTTCGGCTAGGTCGTTCTTGTAAAATGTCTGGGCACCGTGGAGACCAACAGTGAAGTCCTGGATATTTGATAGAGAGTGACGATTAGGAATTGCAGCACCATTTCGCGCGCGATAATCTCGGCAAGAGCACCAATCCCAGTTCTTCTTGGGCGCCATGTAAAAGGCGGGGGGGAGGGCAAGGAATTGCTGGAGGGACGCGAAAGCCAATTTATAAGATTTGCTCGCACTCGTTCCTGGCCATGCGTAGCTTCTGTGGTACAAGCTGACGTTGCGATGCACGGCATGGTGGACCATTCATGATTATGTGATGCTGAACACTGATTATGTGATGCTGAACATGTGTAGTCCAACCAGAGGACGCAGTTAAAGACAGGTTTTCGTGAATGAAGGCGGAAGATGGCTCCGGTACCGCATGTCATACGATGAACGCTAATGGAGCAGCCGGAGAAGGTTTACCAGCTATGAAGGATGCGGTAATGGAATCTAGGATCACCTTGTTGGCCATGTCAAGAAGGAGGCCGAAATGAGAGAAGTCGGCACTTTGTACACGTGGGTTAACAGAAGAAACAAAGAATAGCCAACGGAAAGTTCTACGTGGGCCGAGGTTGAGGTTAAGCGATTTGGGATAGAAACAGGAACGCTCGAATCATTCAGACATTACAATTGCAGAATGGGTATGCAGCGTTTATCTTCCGCTCTTGCCAGCAACACGTTTACTTCAGCACCTGCGTCAACGAGAAATTTCTCTCCATTGACAGACTATGGGACGAAGAAATGGTGACTGGAGTTTTCTCGGGGGCCACTTGTCCCGGCTAGTGCTTCTTGAGATTGTTTCCCGTCCAGGAACAAGGGCGTGTGTACCGCCGTGCCTAAACGCCAAAGCGTCGATTGCACCAGCATAGGGATGGGAGCTGGTCAACGGTTTGGGCGTGAGAGGAGGGGCAAGCCGGCGACGGTGATCGAGAGGGAAACAGGCGACGAACATGTGGGTTGGTGGACATGCCTTTAAGTGCAGCAGTGACGACATCCGAGAAGTCTCAAGCGAAAGGCCCAAAAACCATCCTGCTGTGCAATCGAAGGATGGACAATGGCGTGATACTTTGTAAACGATCGCGAAGTAGTTGGATGAAAGCTAGCGGTTTCGGGTACGGCCACTTGAGAAGCAACGAGGTCAGGGGATGGCAGTTCGCAGAATTTTTCGGCCAAGCACACCAGCGCAGAAAGGTGATGGTCCAATCCGCCTAGTAGCACCGTTGGGACATGAACGTGGAGGCGTTAGAGGAACAGGTACTTGAGAAGTGCCTCATCGAAGGTGGTGGCCTGTGGTTCCAGTAGATGCTGCATGTGTCGAAGGCGCTGGGATGGCTGACATTTGCCGAGCTATGTGGTGATAGGGGCCCTTGCAGGCGGCGTCTCTCGGAAAGGACAGTGCGCTCCACGGTAGCAGCCTTTAAGGTGTCGTAGGGCTTTGGAGACTGAGGTGCAGTCAAGAGGTCACGCACCCGGAGAGTGAGGTCACCAGGTAAGGCAGCAGCTATAGGTAGGCGCAGTGGGTCTGTTGACAGGTTATGTGCGTGGCCTGGAAGCTGGTCTCCGCCTGAAGCAACTAGATGTCTGGATGCTTGTGGTGGTACGGTGGCATCTTGACAGTGTAGTATGGATAAGCATAGAAACAGGAGCAGCGATGTCGAGCTGAGCGGTCGGGGCACAGTTAGAAGGTGCGGCAGTGTCCATGGTCCGAGGTCACGAATGTCGCGATGAACAGGAAACACCTAAGGCACGATCTTCTTGCAAAGCTAACCCTTCAGGCTCATTTTTATTTTCTTTCGATGGCGCTTTTCGCGCCTCTCCTATCTCTTTCTTTTGCCGACACCGCGCGCTCAATGTTCAGACTTCGTCACATATATAAACAACAACGTGATTTACATTGGTAAATCGTCTTTTAATTATCTTCTAAACGATAAGCGAAGCAAGGAGATCTGATGCTGTATTGAGAGAAAGAATTATTAGCATATTTGCACAAATGAAATGTGGTAGGGTCATTGTCATAGTCATAACTACTTGTTGGAGTAATACGATGATTAGCAATAGAGAGCGTTTGCAAATATACAACATTATGAAGGTAAATATTAAATTTAGCTGTTTAGAAGTTTCAAAACCACTCTAATATTTCACGTAAGGCGCTTCATTAACGTGATATCAGCCGATACTGTTACTGCAGAGGTGTTTGGATTGCATGCAAAACTATAATACGCTTCGATGAAACCATGCTTTCGCGTATTGTCTGGCTGTAGCTACATCTCTTGGCCTATCAGCATGGTACAGAAAGTTTGAATACTTCCGCTGTGGCTTGCTTTAAGCTTATGTGAACAAGAAGTTCCATGTATATTATAAACATGGATGGGGGTTGTTTACAGTTGTTCTCTCGTGATTGTTCTATTTCTAATTTTTCGCCTCCTTTAGATTTGAAATGCCACTATCAAGAACAACAGACCGTACGCAAGAACTGCAGTTCTTTGAAGTACTACTTTGACCATGCTTCGAGAGTCTGCAAGACTACGTGCAACACAGAAGCGCCATTTAATACAGGTTGGGAATGTAGCTGGATATGCCGGAGTGGTGAGGAAATAATTTGCTAAGTGCGCATCTTGTCCTACTGCGAATTATTCGTAACGGTATCGCTACCTCTGAAGCATTACTTCGCCCTTGCTACGTTACTTATTTTATCTCATTTGTTAGAAAATGCTCAATGTTTCATTCACATGCCTGAGCAATAAAACTTTAATTATGGAAAGAAACGTTAACCTACAGTTAGCCTCAAAGAAACTCAAACGAAGATTTTTCTCTATCTGCAAACTTGACCATATATCTTTCTTTCTTTACCTGCACCGGTACATATCTACTTGTTTTTTACTTGTATCGTGTTGCAGCGTGTTTCTTATAGAGGCAGTGGTGATGTGTGCAATGATAAAACAGCTGGAAGTGTTTTGATGTACCCCCTAAACATTAAAAAAATTACACTTTATGCATGTATTTATCTGATGTATTCATTGTATTATTCCCTTCCCGTAAAAAAAACATTTTAAAAATTAACATCTGTCGGCTGTACTTAACACATGTTTCTCTTCATTTCCAGTGGTCCATTGCTTTATTCAGCGGCCTGCCGTACTTTGCGCTGGTCGCCAAACAACCACCATTTACTACTTCGACATTTTCAAAGGAATGTGCTTTCCGCAGCAAGGATGCTCATACAGAGGGAACAATTTTCCCACGCTGCATGAATGTCAACGCACTTGCGGTGTATGTAAGTACGCACATAAAGTTTTGCACAGTTCAATCAAGTAATATCGCGGGCAAAATAATAAAAGCGGAGAAATAATGTTACCGGCATAACTGATACGAAGTATAACTCATTCGATTTCCTAGCCCGGCATATACTAAAAATTGAGACAAAGAAGCCTAAAGTGAATGAAAATAATGCTTTAGAAGAGTTAACTGATGGGACAGTTGGAGATCTTGCATACTAAAGGATTTTGCGCCACAACAACCCACACAAAAAAGACACCCGTGGTGTCGTCTTCTTTCTTGTGTTTGTTGTTTTGGCGCAAAATCTATTTAGTACGAAAATAATGCTGTTTCGATGTATTGCTTCTAGCCTACCTGTCCATACGCTTAGAATTCATACCAGTTTCAAGTTTCTTGTCCAGCTTCAAGTTTCATTCCTTGATGCCGGCAACCGTGTCATAGCCTTGCTTTGGTACACATATATTTTTCAGTGTCAAGCCCTAGTGTGGCATTGCAGAACCAATCCTTCATATTGAAAGAAAAATTTTAACTCAGCAAAGCCCTGTTTTCAGAAATTTTGCTAAGCTCTAATGCTTAGCACGCGTTCATATGCTAGCTACATTAATCTGAAAGCCCGGCTTTTATATTAGGGGCAAAGCGTGACTTCTCACACATATATCTGTTAATGTGATGTAAACTATAGAGCGCCAGATACCTGCCTTTGATGATCCAGTTCAAACAAAGCTCGTCCTGTCGCGGGATATAAAGTCGGCAGCTCTTTGTTTTTCGATCGATTACTGTGAGGAATTTGGCTTCTCTTAAATATAAGTGCTAATTATTGCAGTGTCAAGTCCTATCGGGTTAGCAGCCTGAGGATTTTCTGGGTATAAATAATCAATTACAGTGATAGCGATAAACTCATTTTTATGCTTTAATCTACGAGGCGTGTTTGTTCGAACACAATATTTACCTACTTAATTACTTTTTGATATCTGCAATACTCCGCAGGCGAAGTTCTATGGGACGATTGGGTTTAGTTATGATGTTAGCAATATAGAGAAGGGATGGCGGCCTGCAAGTTCATGTAGTTAGTATGAACGTGAACATCTGCAAGAAGATAATTTCATTCGATGGAAGGGCGTTAAAAAAACTCAGTGCCCCTCCACTCGGTGAACAATGGTGTCCGGCGAAGCTGGGTATGTGGGCCCCTTAATAGTGAACAGCACCTCCGCCGTGGGTCGGCCCGGCATTGAACTATCTTCGGGATCGGCCCACATATGAGGAGTGCTTAACACCTCCGTCACCACCACCGCGAGTCGGCGTGGCATTGCACTATATTCAGGATTTTTCCTACACGAAGGAACGATAGTGGGGAAAGTAGCCCTTAACAGCTTCACTGTAAAACCAGTGTAGTTTGGTTGTTAACTATGTGCCAGTGGGTAAACCGACCTCTGGTGTCCAATACTGCTGGAGGTCCATAGAGCAGGCTTAATAATAGAGCTGCCAGGTGATAAGAAATAATAGTATTTAGGAAAATGCAAAGCCTGGACGCATTGCATGGTATTTGTAGACTGGGCACGCTGGATTTGACCTTTAAGCAATCTTCGTACGCATATTTTCATAAAGTGGGTGTCCTGAGAATGCTGAAGTCTTGCTTTTAGGTAGAGATACGTGAACCCCTTGGCTGCTTCGAGAGATAGCCAATGATAATCTCTTGGTTCATCTGACGGCCTGACAAAATTATCTGGATTTTCTAATTTACTTTTAGGGAAAGATGTCTTAAGATTTGCCTGGTCGAGTCATCGAAATTCTCTCTTGCAAGTCACCTGCTGCGTTACTGCACAAGTCATAAGGATCAGTGGGCCACAGTGTTGTGTGGCTCACAAATAATGTGACCCAATAATAAACGCAAATAAGTCATAACAGGATTTTGAAAAATCTGGCAATTATATGTGCCTTGCCAGCAGGTACTGAATACCACTCTGTGGATTGTGTCTCTTTTCTCGGTAACCAGCCTCTGTTCTGGTTGTCTCCACGCTTGAAAAGAATTAACGAAACACCAGTTGCATATTTCCAGAACTAGTGACACATACAACGTGCACGTTCCATGACCGTCGGCGGCGGTACTCAACAGACTGCGGTTTCGTTCATCCGTTTCCTTATTCACTTATAGTGAATTTTCTAGATGTAATGCTGTAATTACAAGCCGGCGATACCTACTGGCGCACTATTCAATGTCATTTTGTAAGTCATTGAATCACAACTGGTATACCTTGTTTGGTAAAAGAAAAACGCACCGGCATTAGTGTAATTGGAAACGTTCATTTTACAGACACAGCGACGAAGCAGCAGGCAGAAGTAGCCGGACACACCAGTTACGCCGTTCCAAGCAATACCCGACCACCAACGCCCCAATTAGAAGCGCCGAATACTGTTCGAGAACTTACAGGAGCCCGACAAGCGAATAACGTTGCAGAGCCCACCGGAGGCAGTGAATCAAGTGTCCGGCGAAGCACAAGTGGCACAGACTTAACAGAAGTGAGTGAAGCAGGATCAGGACATTCGAGTGCTTTAGTGAACGCTGCATATGGCAATGCCGCGGGAAGACAACATTACAATATGTCAACAGAGTCCACTCCAGAACACGGAATATCAGGCCCTTATCCCGCTGCTATTTCCAATTCTCCACTAGATAATGGAGAAGGAGTCGCTTACTCACCTCATACAACGCATTCCATACCAGGCAACGAAGTACATTTGCGATACACAGGAAGTGTTGCTGGTTCAACCGGAAGCAGCGCATCAGAAGCCGGATATACCAATATGAAACCGCAGTCTACAGATGGAAACATACCCGGAGTCCGACAAAGCCCTCATGTAAGGAATTCTGCAAGAGTCAAAGAGCCAGCAGAAGGAGCCATTTCAGGTGCCAGAAGCTCCCCAACAGGCGCCAGAGGAGGAGGTGGCCATGCCGACAGGGAGTCACTGCATGCAGAAGTAAACCAAACAGACGTCCGGCACCGCACCGGTCCAGTGACTTCATCAGCAGGTAATGGAGAGGAGGCAGCATCTTCCCCAGTTGTAAGAAATTCTGCAGGGGGCCGGGGAACATGGGGTAGGCACTCCAGTGGAGAACCACAGCCTACGGAAGAGAGTGGATCTGCAGTGCGGAACCACCGCGGAACAGGAGGTTCCGCAGTACGCAACGAGACAGAAAAAGCACACCCAGAAACTGTACCTGGCTCCAACTCGCAAGGCGGTGGAAGAGATTCCGTAAACTCCAATCTTCTCTCACATAATTCAGAAGGAAACGCAGCAAGGGCTTTACACCACCCTGGCGCAACGCACTCCATGGTAGGAAGGGGAAGATATGGAAGCCTGAGATACACTACAGGTGGTCTCGGAAGTGAAGGTGGATCATTCAATACTCTCCCACAATCTAGTGAAGATAGTGCACGAGCAGGTGGAAGCCATACTAACTTGACACCTTCTACAACAGGCAACATTCCCGAAGCAGGACACCCTTTAGGTGTGGGTTCTGCAGGAGACCGTAGAATAGGATCCGGACACGCCAGTGTTGTCCCACATGCCCCACAAGGAAGCGTAACAGGTCCCGCAGTAAGTTCTGTCTCTACAGGTACTACAACATCTAGCCTGACTGGAACAGTATACCCCAATATCAATAGGCGGCCCAAAGGAAGTGGTGGATCAGCAGCTACATACCCTCTTGGGCTCACAGAGGCCGAAATATTGAAAGGAGCAGCAACACTACAGGAAATTTTTGCAGCAATTCAGGATTTCATTGGCACTCTCCCCTTCAATACCCTGCGAAAAAAAAACCGGCGGCCGACGAGGCGCCAGGAGTTGACTATTGGCACACCGTAACAGACACACAGGTAACGTTTTTACCCTTACTACGAGTGAATGTGCATGAAATGATTTTGTTTCGCGTACATGACTGCAAAACGCCCATGAGCTGTGACTAAACGTGTTACCAAGCCTCCTTTAGTCGCCAATGCAACCTTTTCTTGTGCAGTAGGCGAAATGCACTCCATCTACATGAAAATAATATTTCGGTTAGTCTAGAGATATAATTTGCACGATCTGCTGCCTACATGCCGTCTATGTTGGAAGGAGAACTTCAAAAGTATCGACATAGTCTATAAGAATTAACACGGCGTATTTGCAGTGGTTAGCTAGCGCAATCACTGACCGAAGCAGGCAGAAAGCGTTACCTCTTTCTAAACTGTCCATTCATGAGTGGAAAACACACCGTAAATCAAATATGGGCTTTTATTGCGCTAGCAGGTATATGGTGCATTTTCCCGTCATTTGGCGTCATATAGCGCATTTTCCACCACGCCTATTTTCATTGTCGTCACTGTGTTGTTCCGCATAAAGTCCAAGTGCCATTAAATCCTACCTGCACGCCACGTGTTGTGACTACCAGTCAACGAAGGTGACTGTGAGCCGAAGGGGGTTGCATGATTTAACGCTACCAAGGGAAGATTGCATCGGTTGCTCCCCAACGTATTATGCTTATCACGAACGATGTTTCTTGCTGTTCTTCCAAAACTATGCGGTCGCGGCGGTGCGGTAATGCATGCACTGCTTTAACGGCCTCACAGTAAAATTTCACAGGGAAAGTTTGTAACTACGGCAGAGAAAATGAGTGAGAAAAAGAAAGCTACGTAGTCTTGTGCTGCAGTGCGGATCTTCGCAAGATTATTTAAATGAACTTGACACACATGCCGTGAGGCAGCTCACCTCTGCATTATTAATAGTCCGCTCGCCATAAACCTTTCTATTTTAGTTCCTACCATGGAGCGAGCACGTTTCGCGACGTTGAACTAGCGCTATCGCGTAACAAAAACACATGAAAAGCTTTGCTTAAATATCGTTTTCAATATACTTCGTTCTTCAAGCATGCTCCAGCCATTTAAAGCTTAAACAAGTTAACCGCGAAGTTCAGGTTTGTTGGTATTTGACCGTGTTGATAGCTGGAGCCCTAAACACTAAATAAGTGAGATATATAAATGCTCAGCAATGTACATACGCTGTCCTGTCTTGTATCTTTTGTTTTGTTGCATAATTTCTTAGCTTTACGCTAAGCATTACGCTTTACGCTAAGCTTTACGCTAATCACCGCTTTACGCAGCGGTGATTTCCAGCTGTCTTAAGGTGCGTTGAATAATGTTAGCGTTATGCTAATCTAAGTAACTAAACAATATACATTAAAAAGTGGTAATGAGATTTATTTGCCCGAAAATACCATAAAGCATGCTTAATGACTTTGAATCATAATAGAGAACGGTGCAACTCAACATTAAGCGCTTATAACTGAAATATAGAAACTTGTCTTCTCAAATATTTGTATATATGCAACATCAAGTGAATAGAATTGTCAGGGAAATCTACAACTCTTATCCAGCTAAAGTACCCTTTAGCGACGCAAAATTGAGAATGAGGCCTGCAATCGTTGTTAATTCCGAAAGGTGAATAAACTGCAATTTACTGCCTTGATGGAATGTTTTATGACTGGGTCACGAAGTCGTCTCCCAGCCCTCCAGACCTGTAGATATACAAAAAAAAGTGTTTTTTCTTAGAAACTTAGTTATGTATTTTACATGCCGAAACCACTATAAATTACTAGGCATGCGTTAGGGGAGGACTGTGAAATAATTTTTAACGCCTGGCTTTCTCTAAACTTAACCTAAATTTAATTACACTCGATCATTCCTACACAAATTTCACCCCCATCGAAATGCAGCCACTACGGCCCGCGTAAGATCATGAACCTCAAGCCTAGCAGGGCAACGCTAATTGCCACTGGGCTGCCACGTCAAGTGGTTCTATTGGCGAAACAGTGAATTGTTAACGTTTGTTGTGCTCCTAATTCTGGAATTTGCAAAACTAAGACCAGAAAATACAGATAGTACTTGTAGATCCTCGTGCTAAGCGAGCACTACAGGGCTACGAGGCTACAGTGATGGTCGTACCACGTTCCATGAATTCCACAAAGAGAACATCATTGCTAGGCATACACTTTCAGTACAGTAGACATACATTTTTTGCTTGAGAAGTTGTTGTTCGACTGAGTGGGCTTTGGCACATACCCACAGTAGGGGATTGGTCATGAATCGGGTGGTTAAATTAGGTATACAAAAACAAGTGAGTTAACTAATTCAGCGTTGGAGCTTAAAAAGTAAAATTTTTGTGTGGGGAAAAATCAGTGAGAAGAAAACTATCTATAAAAGATAATCTAATAGTAAATAATGAATAAAAGAAAGCTATTGTGAGGAGGGAGAACAATCAGTCTAACATGCTAATCTGTTCGTTTCGATTAGGTAATCTTAGATTGCCAAGAAAACACTTTTCAAACTGAACCCTATAACGGAGGCTCCAAAAGATAGGATCACAGGCACTGATAAATTTAGGCCAATATTGCGAAGTGGTATTTCCAGTAGTCGTTTTCTTATAACAGAAAAACGCCTGCAAGACAACAAAAAATGGTCTATTGCCTCCGCTTCGCCACCGAATCAGCACAAGGGTGAGCGGATCAGACCAGACCTGTGTAGATAGAAGTTCAACTTAGGTATACGGCAGCGCAACTTCGTGATAGACAATTCAATTTTTCGGGTTTGGCAAAAATGGTACCACTTTATTGTTCTCGGGGTATTGAAATGCACCTATTGTTTTGATTGCTCTTTTTTTCCCTCAGTTTCGACACACACAGAGCGCGAACAAACACAGGAAAGTGAAGCTAGTCTAGCGAGACCGCAGCAGAAGACAAACTCGAGTCTAGTGAGTGACGTCACCGCATGACCGTAGGCTGCTCTGCCATCGTTTGGGCACGAGTCAAATACGCACTCGGGGTCATCAGGTACGCCAGTATGCATGTACCCAAGACCCACGGCATTAGCGGATGGTTGTATCTCCGCCTTGGCTCCACTATAAATTTTATTCAAGGGAACATGATGATTTTCCTGCTTGGCTTTGTTGTAACAGTCTTCGCGTCACTCGAACCTGTGGAAGTTGCTAAAGGCTGTTTCACATGCAGCGGTTGGTAAAAAAAAAGTTGTTGTACTTTGCATGTCGCACCGTTAGTTTAAGTGGAGGCTTTTACGTGTTTCGAAGACGACATGGATCGCTCCGACTATTTATGTTGGAGCGATCTCCCGGTGCCGTCGCTGGGAGACACTAAGGTTACTTTTTGCATTCCGCCTGATTACCATAACAAATCTTAATAAATATTCAACTTCTCAATTACCCTTACTAGGTGAAAAGGGTTAAATAGCAAATTGCAGAGCAACATGGAAGATTCCGGATGCAGCTTTCTGTTGCTCAATACGTGCTACATAAAAATGATTTTCTAAGCTTGAAAGAAGCCCACGAATACGTATACGGAAAATCGCAGCGCGACTGGTAGCTCGAGGCACTAGGCGTGTATTCGCAGGCTTCTCTCACGCTCGGAAAAAGATTTTATGTAGCACGTATTGGGAGGAGGCTTAGAGAAAGCTGTATCAGGAGTTTTTATGCTGCTTTCAAATTTTCTACGTCAAACTCTTGCTTTTGTTTTGAGTCGTTGACAAGTTCGACTTCGTCCGGCCACCCTCTAGCTTTTCTTTAGAGAAACCTATAAAGGTTTCGTTTGTGGCAACTGCTATAATTGGGTGGATGTCCCATCTTCCCTCTGCATATTTATTTTCTCCAGCATGTGGGTTTCCGGAGAACTATTACGGAGAACTCTTGCCTTTGTTTCGAGTTATTGACAAGTTCGACGTCGCCCTGCCACCCGCCAGCTGCCTGGTTAGCTCAGATGGTACAACGGCTGCCTCGGAAATGCGTTGGTCCCGGGTGCAAGTCCCGGACCTGGACGAATTTTTCTTCAACTGCGAGGCATTTCTTTAGAGGAACACGGTTTCCTTTGTAGCAATTGCTACGATTGGGTGGATTTTTCTCGCAACTCAGTGCTAGCTAACAGTGGTGCAAACTAAATGCATCAAACAAATAAACGTATATTGTTAAGGTAATGACACAGTAGTTTAATATTAAATTGAATTTGCGTTTTGATGCGAATAAGATATATATGTATGGTGTATGTTTCTTCGCGAACAGGGAAACAAGATGTCAATTTTGGCAGGAACGTTGCCTTCACATTAGAAAAAATAAAAAAAACAATCATTTTTATTTACAGATGCGGGAATGGTGCGAAACATTCTGGGACGACGCATGGACATTACACGTGGAGACTGGAGAACAGAGACTTAGAGCTAATGTACTTTGTGAAGTGGCAGCATACACTTGTTTATTAGTTGCAGAACCTATGGTGTACCAAAACGCACAATATTCTTTCAATAAATGCGCATTGAACTTTTAGTAGTGTTTGTATAAAATGTTAGGAGATAAATATACTACCGAAATAGCAAAGGTGACTTCCATTGAAGATCCCCATTAATTTTTTACAGTTATTATGTTCGTGAACGGAGCTCATGAAATATCTTCTGGTACATTGTATGTCAATTCAGCAACATTATTCTAGACCTAATCCTATTCAAAGGAAGAAAGATTTCTAAAGAAAATTCAGCGTGAGAATGGGGTGTTCTTTAGCAAAAAAAAATATTGAAGCATCTGCACAATTCGTAGGTGACAGTCCCAGGGGAAACGCCTTGACAGATACCGAGAACGTTACTATTAGCTTACCGAATCCAAGTGGCTTGCTCAAACATCTTGAGATTTCCTAACACTGCGAAACTTACGCGTTTTTCACAGCTTTTTTTAGTGTTAAAGCAAAATCTTCATTGCTTAGCCGGTTATCTTGCGCTTACGAATTGCCAAGGCACCTTGTATCAAGGTACAACAAAATATACATTTCGCAAGTGTAGCTACATAGCAATCTTGATATCACCTGTAAAGGAATAGGTATCATTTGAATGTCTTCTGAAACATAATCTCGTGCTTTTTGAATCCGACATTTGTACTGATTTTTGCAGAACCAGGAAGTGCCTAATCCGACCGCCTAATAAAATCTGTAAAGACACAAACATCGCTGGTGTACGACCGTGTAGGACACAAGCGATGTACATTTCGGGCAAAAGGAAGTCAACTGCAACTGAGTTGAATTGCCAATTTTCCACTCAAACCACTGAATTTACATTAGGTGCTTTAACTTGCTCCTAGTGCGTTTTTGCCAATGCATTAAGGTGTTCATGTTATAGGAGATATGAATCCTGTAAACAGGCAACCTGGCGACCATACACTTTACGCGAAGCCACATTGTGTTTTTTGAGCTTTTGTCTGCATTGGCCTACAAATTATAAATTTGAAGATATTGCACTGCCAAACGAAATGGTAACTACATTGCGGAAATGTACTATGGAAACGCTGAAGGTGCATCGAAGTACACTTTAAGTGGAATGCTCGAAAAGTGAAAAGCGAGAGAATGCGAGAAATTTGCACCGTTCTGCCATTTCACGGAATTCTATCAATCCAGTCACATTACTTCTGTATTTACCCAGGCGACTGATGTGCAATTACATTATGCCAGCTATTACCACGTAAGGTTCAAATGATGCAATTATTTATGTGTAAATTGAATCATTATATCGGGTAATTTTGAGGCATGCATCTGATTCCACCACTATATTCATGTGCTCGTGTAATGTGTGCAACATTTATTACAATAATGAAGGGCAAATTTAGCCTTTCTAGTATTCGCGCACAAAAGCTTACGGACCACTGGTTATGGGAAAACGTCAAATTTCCAAGCAGCTTGTAAATGTAGTGAGAAAAACCGCAAATCCCAATGTTGTTCACAAATACTAGTAGAGACTGCATGTGCGAATGCTAGGCTGCGTTGTGAAGCTGTGCAGGTATTCATCTTTATCTCAGATATCATGTTCGGCTAAAATTTTGTGGTTGAGTGTACTTCCTTACTTTCATAACTCACCTGTCACAAAACCTCTCGCGTTTCAAAACGGTCTGAAGCACCTATTAAGGAGTTTCTCGTAGACACATTCACAGAATAACGGGGCTCCTGATCGCTAGATATGTACTTCCTTCATCGATGATGTGCGTTAGAGCGTCGTGCATCGGTATATTACTCTTTCCTGATGTTCTCGTGGGCCAGGTGGGGTGCTTCCTCAGGATGCTGCATTAATTATTCGGTACCTGAGGTGAGCCGACTGATGCTGGCACACGAGAGCATGGTTTATAGCATGGCCTGCACTTCCTGACCGTAAGCAAGGTAAAATAGCGCGAAACGTGTCGCCTCCTGCGTAACCGCTTACGCACCAAAATCACGTATGAAAATATCTCACTCCAGCTCTTTTGCTGGACGTTCGTGTGCATGGTAATACGTGTGTCGTTTTATGGCTTAGTTGCCTTCTAAGCTATTCGGCATGTGGGTCGATGGGACGCGAAACTTAACGCAAACCGTATTCGATTAATTGTGCCGTAACCACCATCATGGAGTCCGGCAGCATACGATGGGATGCCATGCCGCAGTGCAGTAGTGTTCATGAAAAACGGGCCTGCCTCGGGAGCTGCGTCTGTGGTGGCAATTATCTATTTGTTGTGGGAATACAACAATGAAAACGCCCCCAGAAGGTCCAAAACCCATGCGAGGGCGATGGATGTAAATGAACAAACCCGCGGGCCTCAGGTGTGGTGACAAGTGGCGTTCGAACTTAGCAGAAGTTTCCACGTACCGTGTAAGATATGCGGCAAGCTTCGGTCAATATATATGAGCCACGTACTGGTACACTCAATAGACCAGAACGAGGCTCCTCGTGGCAAGCAAAGAAGACTTAGTAGCGCAGTTCTCAGGATCCCCACAAGGCATGTTCTAGTGCAGGCAACGCAGTTCTTCTTTGTACAAAGTGCCCTGTCTTGGGAAAAAAATACGCGTCCAAGAGCAACATACTTGGGTATATGCGAGGTGCCGTTCACAAAATTTTCGACGAAATGTCGTAATCCACCTGGGCTCCTTGACTTCTGAGCAAGTCTAACAGGATTACGGTTCCGAGAAAACCGCTATCCCCCTCTTTGTCTTCAATGGTGCGGTTGGCGGTTAGAGGAACAGCCTATAGGCGTTTTCATGCACCGCCTCAAGTCCACTGCAGCCCTCTCAAGGGATTCCTCAGGTGTTACCACCAGCACAACGAGGGCTGATCTGTCGTTAGTATAAACAGGGGTCCACGCAGAAAAAAGTGAAATGTTGCAGTGCCATTAACCCTGCTAGTCACTCCTTTTCAGAAGCTGTATATTCGAACTTGGCGTGCGACACGTAGCGAATGGCGCATGCGATGGCTGCTTGAATGCCTGCTGGCATTTTCACAAGTACGGTCAATGTTGCTGGCGTCTGTATAAAACTAAGCGTAACTGCCTCATTAAAGCGGGAGAGCGTTGGCACTGACGCTACGCACTACCGAAGCTCGGCGAAAGCCATCTTTTGCTCTTAGCTCTAGACACCCGACGCATCGTCCCAACGAAACTGACTTTGAAACGCCCATAGTGTATGTAGCGGCCCTGGAAGCGTCGTTCATTTTTCGTTTCTCAAGGATTTACAAAGGGAGAAACTGCGACATTTTTTCCATTTCCCACGGGTCTAGGAAACTTCAGCTCTTTATAGCCGAAGTGACACTTCTGAGGCTTAAGGGTTAGCTTAGCGGAGCGAATGACTTAGAGAACTTGCCGCCGCCACTGCAGCTGTTCACCAAACTTACTCGTAAACACAACCACATCGACAACTAACACATGGCCGCTTGGCCACTTCACAACAGCGAGAACAGTGTACATTATTTCCTGTAAAGTTGATGCTGTAGAACAGAGGCCAAAAGGAAATTCTCCTGATTTGTAAAAGCCATCTCGAGCAAAAGTCTCGAACATGCAAACCGATTTGCAAATAGCCGCACTTTATATTTAGAGACAAATACTCAGCTCGCCGTAACCAATCCAATGAATCTTCGATACGGAGTGGAGGTCCTTATTTGTGACGTCGATGAGTCTCCGATAATTAACACAAAATGGAAGAGTTAAGTTTTTTTTACGATAATGGCTGAAAGGATCACCAACCGTGTGAAAATTGAGTGAAGCAATCATCCAGTAATTTTTTAGATTGGCTTGAACGTTCGCGTTTTTTTCAGTGAGACAGAATATAACTATTGCTTGATGATGCGTACGTGCGTCATCACAGGTTGTTATCCGGTGCTGCATAACAGACATTCGGTTCACCTTACCGGAGTGAACGAAGCTACTAGGGAATTTGTCAAACAGTGCCTGCAGTACACTTGCTCAGTCTTCCGGAATTTCGGAGTACACGCCAATGCTTTCGAGCGATACGTTGTCGCTGCTTAGTAGTGCAGAAGCAAAAGACTCAGAGAGGACCGTCGTGCATTCAGCGTAAGCAATACCAGTGCCACGGAAAATGGACCGATGCTCACGGATAAAGTAGGCAAGGTAGACTGCTGTTTGGCCGTCACCAAATACAACAAGGGTGCGTGTTACGCAGATGCCTTAAACTAACAAAAGGGGAATGTTGCACTCAGCAAATACTTTATTGCCTATTACGCACTAGACAATGATGAATGGAATTGGAGACAATCCACTCGTCCGCGGCGAAATCGTGATGCTGCCGTCGGAAGCGCAAAGGGCGGTACTACGTCCGATGGTGTCGGTTAGGGCGGTTGCTGTCTTTGTCGAGAAAGTGAAGCAGTGCTCGCCAGGTTCAATAGTAGGATATTCCCGTAGAACGTCCACGCCTAAAACAAAATTGCGCGAATATTAGCGAAACACTAGCAAAGCGGAGAGAAAAGCAGCACACCAAATTCGCACTCCAGGGGTGCTAAGCCAACCGGTGAGAAGAAATGGCCGCCTGCTGTGCGCACCAACGTCCCATTGCAGAAGAACCCTAACTTTGCAGGATGCTGGCTAATTTACCACTGAGAATCTAGTAGTCGAGGCCAGTGCCCATTAGCCCACAAACGTTTGCCCACATTAGTCCACAAACATACATGTGTCCACCAAAATCTTGTATACGGGTAGGGCTGCTAGGGTCCGCGTATCCCCCGGAACTGTGGTTCCGTCGTCAGGAGCTGTTGAGCGCGCCGAGCGTCGACAGCATCACCTCAGAAAGTCGCGGACATAAGTTTCCCCGGTGCTTGCTTGATGATTGTCCTTGCGCCACTGTCAAATTATGCGAGGCAATATCGCCGAGATGATGGCCAGCTTGAGAGGCGCTGCAGTGAGCTCACCCTTTCTAATTGCTGGTGGTAGATAAATTCTTCAATGTAGGGAGGTCTCTGGTGGTACCTGACTCGCGGACAGTTGATATAAAAGCCTCTATTGTTAGTAATTCGTTGGGTCACTCCTGATATATCTATCTATCTATCTATGTATCTATCTATCTATGTATCTATCTATCTATCTATCTATCTATCTATCTATCTATCTATCTAGTTTGCAGTCGAATTAGTAGCACATCGGCCTGTTCTGCATAGGCAACAGGGTTCTAAATCGGCGATCGGACCGACTCGGGTCACAGAGTATGTGCCAATGTGCACATACGTACCGCTCTTAATGAACCTCTTTCATGCGGTCATGGGCCGCTTTAGATGTGTGACGGGGTACCGCTGTTTGAAAAAAAATATTTGATACCAATATTGAGCACTGGGTTTGGGCTACTCGGTATGGGATGGTCTTCAATGAGTGTCTTTGATGCCAACTTAGGTCAGTGGGCTTGTGCCATTCGGCTTCTACCGCTCTTTAATGAACGTATTTGACACCAACTTGGGGAACTTGTATGTGGCGCAGAGAATTTGTCCAAAATTAACCGATGCTGAAGGGTATCGAAGCCACTTGACACGCGTTTTTCAAAGACTGCAACCAGACGCTTTAGCAAGATGTGAGAGAAACGATCTGGGTATGTGCTGCTTTTAAATGGATGCCTGACGCGCCAACGGTTTAGTGAGCTGAGTCATAAATGCACTGGCCATGTGTGACTTCTCAATGATCCTTTTCAAGTTGGGTGACTAAGTGTGTGGCACCGACTCTGCAGCAAAAGAGGCATGAATTCTCAGCGTTAGGAAGCACCGGCACGCAACAATTCTAGGATGCCAAGCGCGCACTTCCGAGCAGTGCCACCAGATGGAGCAGTGTGTCCGGGATGAAGAGCGGGACAGGAACCCGGTTCCAGCAAGATCCGTTCTCAGCATTTGCAGGCACCGGCGTGCCTTGCATTTTGCACACCACACGCAGGCTTCGCTGCGGTGGCACATGATCCCGACAAGGGCTCTTAGGAAAAGCTCTAAAGAGGAATCCTGCTGCAGTTCACGCCACACAACTAACTCATTTAGAGGACGCTAATACTTTGTGTCACTATAGTGATTTATTGCTACCCGCATTAGAATTGGCAGTCATAGCGAAGTGGTTTACACCGATTTCTTAATAGCAGCTTTATAGTAACTTTAGAATCTTTGCATATATCCCATAGATGCTCAGGTATCCTTCGTTCACTCCTTTACCAGGCATCGCTTCATGACGTTTGATATTCTTGTACGCTTTCTCAAGATTAAAAAAAACGGTGTACTTAGAAGCATCGTATTACCATTCTTTTGTACATACAGAATAATCCATATAGCGAAATATAATGATAAACGCAGCTGCATAACCTTATGGACATACAAAAGCGCAAACTGAGCCATTATTCCGTACTGTTACAGTAGAATGTACGGAATATAAAAAGAACTGAAAGACCTTGCATATAACTGGGGTTCGCGGCGGGCAATGAAAAGAACAGAAATGGCAAAAAAAAAGAAAACTACTTCCACAGCTGAGATAACACAGTCAAAAATCGCCAATTAGAATTGTTTTTCTTTTTTACTAGGGTGTTACTTGAATAAGTTAATCTGGTAGCTCCAGTTAAAAAAAAAATACTCAACGGTATCTGAAAAATGAAAAGATTACAGCTTATGCAAATTTGTATCTCGAGGAAATTAAGCGGACTCGGCAAAAGGCGTGTTACGTGAAAAGAAATGGGTGTTGTGAAACGTTCTTCAAATGCTTTAAACGAAATGACAAGGACGTACTCTGGAACCTGAACACATTGTGATACATCTTGCGAATATTTTGCACTGCAATTGTGTGTCTGAACGTGCATAATGCATAATCCGCTTGCAACGTCAAGTGCATGCCTCTCGAAATGCGTGCGCTGCATCTGGCGCTGTGAAAGCAGATTCGTTCACTCCAATAATGCGAGCTAACGCGATAGGAATCTAAACATGTGAGGCGCAAGTGCGTTCCGTGGTTCGTAGCAACACGGCTCGTGCGATATACACTGCTTTCTTTCACTGAAATGCTCCTGGAAAGACAGCAAGCGTATAACAAATCTGATAAACGACACTCTACAGTTTGCGAAACGCGTTATAATCGCGCGTCGTTGAAGTTCAGAGACTCATCGCATGAAGTCGCCAAAAGCAGACCATCTCCTTTATTACTTGAAATTTGCGTCGGCTCTAGGTGTTCGCGTGGTATGATAAAGACAAAAAGGAACACCACACACTCTAACATCTGCTCGGCCCAGCCGTACACGGGCCATATTTTGACAGGGATCCGCAATGGGGACATAGTGCGCTCAGTGCTGATAGCTTCGCGCGCGCTGTGTTCTCGGTGCTTAGTTCGCGTTGAAGCGAGAGGCAGCATGAAGGTCAGCTCGCCTAGTGCGGCCGCCTAGCTTCCTCACGTCATCGTTTTGAATGCGAGAGTCCGCCGTTAGCGAGTGAGAACCGTTCATGTTTGCCTGTGCGCATTTGACACCCTATTTGGTAATTTAGTTCGGAAGCGAATGCATACAATTTTTACCACCGAAATAATTGCTATCCTTAGTTACTAAGCATAGCTGTCTAATAATTCGCTGTCGCAATCGATACTTCGCCTTTCGGGCGCAACTGCGACTCTTTTGGTACGGCTATACTCCTTAAATAGTTCTTCAAAGTATTATTTTCTTGAGATGTATGCAACAAATTACCTTTTTAAGCAAGCTGTGAAGTCCTCTTTATGCATCTCCTATAAAAAAAAATCCAGCGTGCATTTGCTAGGCTAAGATATTCGTGCTTTTCCGCTAATTAGAATACTTTAAAAGCAATATGTGACTCCCAAATTTACCACTTTTCAGAGATCATTATTAATTCATAGTCCATTTGAGAACTCGGACAAGCATAAGCGTCAATGAATAGTTCAAACTTTATTCATGTATAAACCTGCTGTCAAGGCAAATAACATACGCTGTTAACTCTGAGTTCACAGCCCCCTTTCCCAGCATTTTCTTTTGTTTTCCATATTGCACATTTACAGCATCAATGCTTTACTAGATTCCGCCTGTTGTGCTCGAAATGTTATCGAGTCGATGCAATGTTGCAATTATTGCCATATTGTCGTAATTTTCTTACGTGGCACGCATTATAGCTCAATGTGGTTGAAAAAGTAAAGCATGTGTGTGTTGGAAACCACAGGAACACTGACACCGTAACAGTAATAACACATGTTATTACATCAAAGCTCCCTTTTCTCAGTCCACAATTGTTGCGCATCTCTCAGCATGTAGCAGTAATATTTCTGGATGTGTATGTCTATAAAATAGTAAATTCTCACCAGCCTGGGAAGCACTGGATTGTGACCTCCAAATAAGTACCAGTGTGCACATGTATGTATCTGGTACACAAACAATAAATAACAGCACAGAACATCTTTACATAATATCATCTCATATGCTCTAATGCACATACATTTTATAGAATAGCGGTAGATATTCAGTACTTTCTTCGAAATTTCTTATATTTGATCTAATGCCATTGTCGATCAGCTGCACATGATCTGCGGTGTAAGTGCACGAGTCATTGGGAAACCTCTAAATCGGTATGTGTCATTGTAACACATTGGTTACATAGGGTCATGGTAGTCCTGAAATGCAAGTACATGTTTATAATATGGCATCATAGTTTTATTACATATGTGCCACTCTCCTGTTTACGTGCACCTCTCCTCAACATTTTTTCACTGAAAATTATTCAAGCATCCCCGACGCCTCGTTGTGGCATACAGCTGAACTGGCACTTGCCTTTTGGCGTAGCATGTGAATGCTACGCTGCCTCAAAATGAACATTCCGAGACATGATGGTTGTGATCTGTGTGGGGCTTAAACATCAGGTGATGTTAGACGTTGCAAAAAAAAATAATAAAAGCGACTGTATGCATAGCAATAAAGTCTATATACCAGACAATTTTCCTTTTCACGATAGCTTATCTGCATATAGATTCAAATATATGTATTGTATGAGCGGTTTTGACAGTAATGAATGGCGGTTGACTTAGTAATAACTATATAAATCTGCAATGCCGCAAAAGCTGAACAGACATTTTTTATGACCATTTATTATCGCCTGTTACAAACACCCGTCAAGCGAGATGTGGCTTTGGGACGACTTGCAATCTTTATATGGCGTAGAATCCAGAGGCGGTGTGGCTGTAATGCGTCAGCGTTTGGATACGCCAATGCACTCTATGTTCGTAATCCCGATTTCGGAGCGTGCGGTGCACTTGAAGCGCAAAATGGGAACATAAGATGTCAGGAGTGAGAGTTCATTGACAGATGGGAAGAGGGCAGATCCTTAAGCCCTGTAGATTGTAGAAAAACCGAAGTGCCAGAAAGTATGGAAGCATTGCAGGGCCAGTTTGGGATACAAGGCCACTACTCACAGACATTTGTTTTCCTTTGTGAGTGGGGCATTCAACTAAAATTGTGCTATGGCAGGCACGCCTGCTGGCGGTTGGCGCCACGTTACCCCCCCCCCCTTCCGTACACATAACACAACCAGATTCCAGCCTGACTATATTAAACAATTAAATTATGAGAATTCACGCGCCAAAACCACTTTCTCATTATCAGGCACGCCATAGTGGAGGACTCCGTAAATTTCGACCACCTGGGGTTTTTTTAACGTGCACCTAAATATAAGTACACAGGTGTTTTCGCATTTCCCTCCAATCTGATAGCGGCAGCCGTGGCCGGGAGTCGATGCCGCGACCTCGTGCTCAGTATCCCAACACCATAGCCACTAAGCAACCACGACGGTTATTCCAGCCCCAGGCCCACATCCCAGCTTGTCTGGGGGCTCGTTTGCAACTGGTCGATTGAATAGGTAATGCAAAATATGCTGCATGTGTCGAGTTCCTCCTGCCACTATAAACTCGTGTTTAAAATTTCAAGTATACGATACAATTGTTTTTCAAGGTAATTTATCGCAAAAATGTTACCGTGTTAACACTTTATATGTTCTTTCCAATATTGCTTTCAGTTCAATAAAGTAGACCAAGGTGTACTGACATTCGCCCCCCCCCCCCGATATGTATTAAACTGCACTGCTACAAACGAACAACATGGCTGCGCGAAAACGTCAAATTTTATTTCATCAACCAAATAAATTAGGCTTCTTTTTGTTCACGCCTATTTTTATTCTCTTAGGCGCATTATCACCTGCACGTGCGTGCATTTTGCGTACAGACCGAAAATGGCGCAAACAAACAACAGTTACCTAAACGCATACTCGTACACGTAAACACAAAGTGCGGTGAAGTAATTTATTAAGTGACCCATACTTTACACTTACGCGAGTACGTTTTCTTATATAAAGACAATCCAATTCACTAAGTAAAGTGCAAAGATGCAGTCTGTTTTCAATCCAGTATTTTAGTTCACGTACACCACCATCAATTCACGTCAGTTTGATCGTGACGTCACTCCACGTCGCAACTACATGCCAAGGATTGAATGCCCACTGTAGCCAATTTAACGCGCTGTCAAAGTTTTGTAACGCAAACCTAATAGAATGCATACAGCGTCTTATATGTGCACACTTATCTGCAATAGCGTCAAAAGGTGAGACCACGGAGTACCTCTTTAGCACAATACAATTTACACTGTCCCACCTATCACGGGCAGCCTTTCTTGCGTGTCTTTTTTTACTTTTCAAAGAATGCACAAACAATGGACAATGAACATATAGGTGCCAACTGCACTTCGGTAAGCGTCGCCACACAGTTCGCTTTGCGGAATTTATGTTTGTCGAATACTTTCAGAACACTCTGAAACATTTGTATCGTCTCTTCAACGTGTTGACCTGTGTTGTCATACATCATCAACATGGATGTTTACCCGCAGTGAAAGACAGTGAATGTGAGCAGTAACAGCGAGTAAACCAGCTCGAAGACAGCAAAATGATCGCAAATGTTCTCTCAGTTATCTCCCTTTCATGGCTTGTTGGACTGGCCTCTGCTGTAGGACCAACGTCGCTTCAGGCACATGGTAAAGGTTCTGTTCATTGATTTTTTATATGCATGACTTTTTTTCCCTTTATTTGCGGGTGCTGTTTCATTTTATAGAGTTCGCGCCGATATCCATGCAGCAATGCAAATATTGTTTTTTATATCTTTGTCTCGTTAGTTTACATTCTCACAATGCACCCGACATCGCGCTTTTTTGCTCTCTGTGAAATGGCTAATTGATCACCAACGCAGGGTAGCCTAAAGCGGGACACTGGCACGCGCACTGGAAAATTTAGTCTTAGTTTTGGGGATTTCATTTCGAGGGAGAAGAAAAGGGCGGCAATTTAATGAGTTTACGCTCCAGTGGCACATACAAAGCAATGGTAAATAACCGCCGCGCAACAATTGCTGAAGAAATCTACTGCAATTTTCAAAGCAATTACAGAAGCAAATATTACTAAAGGCAATCAAAAAACACCAATACATGGTGGTATCATTGCGGACGAACTGCTTCTTTGAGAGGCTGCGATGTATTAGGTGGACGATCATTTTTATTCAAGGGTAATAAATACCTTCAGGCGTCTGTTAGGACCCTGTCAAATCGCGTGAAATCGAGCGTGAATGGCGAATTGAAAGAATTTTAATGTGAAGTCTTCAAAATTTAAAACCGAGATATAAATAATGTAGGGTAAACAAAAATGCGCCCAGTTGGAGGCCTCAAACAGGAAAAGTCTCAGCGGTGGAGGTTTGGTATTTATTCCGGCGTACGTACATAGTTTCCGGCACCCGTCTTCTTGTGACCCAGAGCTTTGTATGTTAGCTAACCTTCACATACGGCGTAATGTCATGGTAAATATACATATCTTATGCGCGTACCAAGTAAGGGAGAATCATTATACTTGTACGTCAAAATATGAAACATTGAAAACTTATTTTTCACCTTGCAGCTGCTGTTCTATACGCACACTTATTTATCATTTTTTAGAAATGTCAGAGCCTACAGTGGCCGTTTCTCGATCTTAATGTACGATGATCAAGACAATATAGTTTAAATAGAGCTTGTGATTGGCACACATTTTTCTAGCTGTCATTCTGTTCGCAATGAGGTTTGAGGAAGGGCTTACAGAAGATAAATTAGTTATCCACAAGGACTATTTGATTACCTTAACTCATTTGCTTCGGACAATAGATAGCTCCTTAAATCCTGACTCCTGAGCTCCTCACTCCTTGAATGTGTTTAGAAAACTTCACCTTCTCTTGATATGACACCCTACGCATCTGTGGAGAACAATAAGAGAGTGCTAGTTCTGCCGGAACTTCTTCCACTTGGCATTTACGAAAACTTATTGACGTATTGTTTACCACTTAAGGTCGGGTTATAAAGTGGCTCCTATATGAACACAATAATCAAACCCCGGCCCTCAGTCCCGAGCAGCTGCGACGCAACTGACCACGGCGGCGGTCAGACCTGCGACGCAGCAGATGGTGCTAAGAATCCCTGGCTCCGAACAGGCCGCCATTGGAATATGAACCTGGCAACGTTTAACGCTAGAACGTTATCTAGTGAAGCGAGTCTAGCAGTGCTATTGGAGGAACTAGAGGGCAGTAAATGGGATATAACAGGGCTGAGTGAAGTTAGGAGGCCAAAAGAAGCATATACAGTGCTAAAGAGCGGGCACGTCTTGTGCTACCGGGGCTTAGCGGAGAGACAAGAACTAGGAGACGGATTCCTGATTAATAAGAATACGGCTGGTAACATACAGGAATTCTACAGCATTAATGAGAGGGTGGCAAGTCTTGTTGTGAAACTTAATAAGAGGTACAAAATGAAGGCTGTGGAGGTCTACGCCCCTACATCCAGTCATGATGACCAGGAAGTCGAAAGCTTCTATGAGGACGTGGAATCGGCGATGGGTAGAGGGACAATAAAATATGCTAGACTGATGGGCGACTTCAATGCCAAGGTAGGCAAGAAGCAGACTGGAGACAAGGCAGTGGGGGAATATGGCATAGGCACTAGGAATAGCAGAGGAGAGTTATTAGTAGAGTTTGCGGAACAGAATAATATGCGGATAATGATAGCTTCTTCCGCAAGCGGCACAGCCGAAAGTGGACGTGGAGCAGCCCGAACGGCGAGACTAGAAATGAAATAGACCTTATACTCTGCGCTAATCCTGGCAACATACAAGATGTGGACGTGCTCGGCAAGGTGCGCTGCAGAGACCATAGGAGGGTAAGAACTCGAATTAGCCTAGACTTAAGGAGGGAACGCAAGAAACTGGTGCATAAGAAGCCGATCAATGAGTTATAGGTAAGAGGGAAAATTGAGGAATTCCAGATCAAGCTACAAAACAGGTATTCGGCTTTAACTCTGGAAGAGGACCTTAGTGTTGAAGCAATGAACGACAATCTTGTGGGCATCATTAAGGATTGTGCAATAGAAGTCGGTGGTAACTCCGTTAGACAGGATACCAGTAAACTATCGCAGGAGACGAAAGATCTGATAAAGAAACGCCAATGTATGAAAGCCTCTAAACCTACAGCTAGAATAGAACTGGCAGAACTTTCGAAGTTAATCAACAAGCGTAAGAAAGCTGACATAAGGAAGTATAATATGGATAGAATTGAACATGCTCTCAGGAACGGAGGAAGCCTAAAAGCAGTGAAGAAACTAGGAATTGGCAAGAATCAGTTGTATGCGTTAAGAGACAAAGCCGGCAATATCATTACTAATATGGATGAGATAGTTCAAGTGGCTGAGGAGTTGTGTAGAGATTTATACAGTACCAGTGGCACCCACGACGATAATGGAACAGAGAACAGTCTAGAGGAATTCGGAATCCCACAGGCAATGCCGGAAGAAGTAATGAAAGCCTTGGGAGTTATGAAAAGGGCGGAGGCAGCTGGGGAGGATCAGGTAACGGCAGATTTGTTCAAGGATGGTGGGCAGATTGTTATAAAGAAACTGGCCACCCTGTATACGCAATGCCTCATGACCTCGAGCGTACGGGAATCTTGGAAGAACGCTAACATAATCCTAATCCATAAGAAAGGGGACGTCAAAGACTTGAAAAATGATAGACCGATCAGCTTACTGTCAGTTGCCCACAAACTATTTACTAAGGTATTCGCAAATAGAAGCAGGAACACCTTAGACTTCCGTCAACCAAAGGACCAGGCAGGATTCCGTAAAGGCTGCTCAACAAAAGACCATATTCACACTGTCAATCAGGTGATAGAAAAATCTGCGTAATATAACCAACCATTATATATAGCTTTCATTGAATACGAGAAAGCGTTCGATTCTGTCGAAACCTCAGCAGCAATGGACGCATTACGGAATCAAGGTGTAGACGAGCCGTATGTAAAAATACTGAAAGATATATATAGCGGCTCCACAGCCACCGTAGTCCTCCATAAAGAAAGCAACAAGATCCCAATAAAGAAAGGCGTTTGGCAGGAAGATACGATCTCTCCAATGCTATTCACAGCATGTTTAAAGGAGGTATTCAGACCTGGACTGGGAAGAATTGGGGATAAAAGTTGATGGAGAATACCTCAGTAACTTGCGATTCGCTGATGATATTGCCTTGCTTAGTAACTCAGGGGACCAATCGCAATGCATGCTCACTGACCCGGAGAGGCAAAGCAGAAGAGTGGGCCTAAAATTAATCTGCAGAAAAGTAAAGTAATGGTTAACAGTCTCTGAAGAGAACGTCAATTTACAATAGTAAGAAAGACACTGGAAATGGTAATGGAATACATCTACTTAGGGCAGGTAGTGACGGCGGCTCCGGATCTTGAGACGGAAATAATCAGAAGAATAAGAATGGCCTGGGGTGCGTTTGGCAGGCATTTTCAGATCATGAACAGCAGGTTGCCATTATCCCTCAAAGAAAAGAGTATAATCGCGGTGTCTTAACAGTACTCACCTACGGGGCAGAAACCTGAAGGCTTACGAAAAGGGTTCTACTTAAATTGAGGACGACGCAAGGAGCTATGGAAAAAAGAATGATGGGTGTAACAATAAGGGATAAGAAAAGAGCAGATTGGGTGAGGGAACAAACGCGAGTTAATGACATCTTAGAAAGAGAAATGGGCATAGGCAGCAATGTAATGAGGAGGGAAGATAACCGATGGTCTTTAAGGGTAACTGACTGGATTCCAAGGGAAGGGAAGCGTAGCAGGGGACGGCAGAAAGTTAGGTGGGCGGATGAGATTAAGAAGTTTGCAGGGACGACATGGCCACAATTAGTACATGACCGGGGTTGTTGGAGAAGTATGAGACAGGCCTTTGCCCTTCAGTGGGCGTAACCAGGCTGATGATGATGATGATGATGATGATGATAAAGTGGCTTGAAGAATGCACGCCGTACCAAGATATATCTGCGGCGTGATTGCTATAGCAACAACCGCCGCTGGAAAAATAAAGAGGGATCACGTATTCGTGCATACAGGTAATTACCACCGTGTTCTCAGAGGCTGCTCGTATTTAACGTTGGTTAGCTCACTGGCTTTAAAACAGTAACCTAACTGTGGCAGTTTTCGCAGAGTAAGAGGAGAAGAAAATACCAAAACGCCTTCTAATTTTTCCAGCAATTCCTTGAGGCCATGGTGGATCACGTGCGTTGACGATAAGGGGCACAGTGTTCCCGGGACAATTGTTACATTGAGATTCTATAGACATTTTATTTAAAAGGCATAGCGTGCTATGACTTTAAGCTAATGAGTAAGAATTATTCACCAATGCCACGAGTGCAACTGATTTAAGATTATTGCGAACGTGCTTGTTATTCCGATTGAAATAATAGTTTCAAATAAACTAATACCACATTCTTTCATTCGATAGCTAAACTAAACAGTTTTATGTGACGCTGACAACAAACAACAATCCAGTGCATCACATTGACAACGTAAGTTTTTGCTTAATGGATACCTGTGATAAAATCTGGTAAGCTATATAGAAGATACGATCAAACTATATATTCTAAAAAAATCTACGAATCCCGCACGCTGTGGAACAAAGTTTACAGAAACATTTCGGAGGTATTTTTAAAGAACACTGTTCGTGCTTAGCGATCAGTTAACAATAGCCAGTTGGACTCACATTCTATAGGAACCACCTCGTGCAACATTAATATTTTGCACTCACTTGTGCACATCCTACACATGACGATGAAGGCACGACAACGACGGAACAACCACGATGGCGTGAAGATGGCAATGCGACGAAGTCGAAATAATAGCGATTGAATGTCGACGGTGCAGCGATGATAGTGCGATGACAACGACGGCATGACGATAGTGGCATAACGACAATGCATTCCTCATGGCAATATGAGTACGTTTGAATGACTCTGGCGGCGGGATGATGACTATATGATGACGATATAATAATGATAACGGCAGGAAACACATAGGGACGGTAATTATGTGTCGACTATAACATGACAACTACGGGATGACGGTGCTAGCATGACGATAACAGTACGATGACGACAGGAGTGGTGAGAACGTGAGGTGGGTTCTAGAAAGATGCCGATTATAAGACTATGGCTGCAAGACAAACACGTTATGACGAAGGGAATTACGTAGCTGTAGTGACGAGGACGGCTTGGCGACAATGGTATCGCGGTGCTCAAATGAATACAATTGGAGAACGCCAAAATTGTAACGACAATAGAATGACGATGCTGCAATGACGGTTGTATAATGGTGACGGCATATCGAGGATATAATGACGACAATGGGAATCACTACGACAAAATGACGGCAATCGAACAACCATGGCGGCGTGACGACGACGGCACGACGAAAATGAAAGGATGAAAATGGCATGGCGACCATTGCACGATGATTCTGGTTTGACTACGTTGACATGACGACGGCATGGCGACAATGTAATGCCGTTTCTAGAATGGTGCAGAGGGTATGACATAGGTGACATGATTACGGTTCTGTGATCAAGGTAATCACAAAACTTGATTGATGACGACAGCATGATGATAATATGATGGTGATGCTAAATCGGTTACAGTGGTATGACGAAAACTGCATGACGAAATTTGTATGTCGATGCTGTAACGACGACGACTGTATGACGACAACTGAATGCAAGCGACGATATCGCAACAAGGAATGATAATAGTTTATTCTTTACAAGTGACCACGATAGCAAGACCATCACGGCATGGCTACGATACATTCGCAATGGCGTAATGATAATTACAGAATGACAACGATGGAGTGACAACGACGTGACGTTAATGTTGGAGCACTTGTGCGCTGTTCTGCAACACCAGCTGCCGCTGGCCATCTGCATTCACACTATTTAGCTGGGACTGCTTCACACTATTCAGCAAGACTGTAGCTGGGAGCCAGCAGAGTAACAGTGCAACGTCGATGATGTGACGTCATTAGTCGCACTATGACCCAAGCATTGTGCAAGAGCCCCCCCCCCTTATTTGCATTATATTCGGTGTCTGTATGAAATTCGGAACCAACCACCAGGATATGACAGCGTTTGTGTGAAAATGGTGCAATTGCGTGTATGGAAATAAGAAAATGCAATGACGACGACGAACTGGTGACGACTGATTGACTATGACGGCTTGGGAATGATGGCACTAAAACAATGGTGTCTTGATTTTGGAGCCCAGCCTGCGCTTACGTGCATTGCCTGTCGCTCTATACCCGATATTTGCTTGCAATATGCCCAGTACCAGTTAGTTGCGTAAGACAGCAGAAATGATAAGGATAGGACGACCTGGGCGCGATGACGTTAGCTTCAGTTTGACCCATGTATAGCAGAAGAGCTGCCTTGATTCGCCGTAAATCCAGTGTTTCTTTGCACTATTTTCTCTACCTGCTAAAGGTTCAAGACTGCAGCAGAAAGCTAACGTAAAGGACAATGGCACGGCAAACGCGGCGCGATGACGACAATACTTTCAGTATAACGCGTGTATCAGGCAAGAGCTGTAGGGCGAAACAAGAGCCAGCTGCAGCAGTAGTGAGAGCGAATAAGCCAAAGAATGAGGGAAAAAATATTCTCTTTAAGTCTATTATAACAATGCCTCGGCAAATTTAAACTTCCAAGTTAGGTATCGAGACATTAGATGAGGCAAGTCTTATTTTCAATCGCACAGAGACTCTAAGGGTATCCATCCACAGGTCCCTGCAAATTATGGATAGACATGCGCCACAGAGAAGGCGAGTTTATTACCCTAAATTAAACATGGAAGGATGATTACATGCCTTGATTTGTGGTGAAATATTTCTGCTCTGTAATGCTAAATCTGTTGATTCACCAATATGCCACGTGAAAAGGTTACGTGATATTAAGGAGACAGGGGGCAGCAACATCCGAAACAATGTGCGATCACCTTTTAGTATGTTGAGCGCGATTCTAGTAGAAACAATCGTCCATTACTCCTTGCCAAATTTTACCTAGATTTCGCTGAACCACGCGTTGCGCTGCCTGGAGAAAAGATTATGCAGCTTGCAGCATATACGTGCAGCTGTCAGCTATCTAATGCGCTAAGTTTGAAAGTAATATTGCGCAGAAATTCCCAAGATATCGAAAAACAAGCTACCGCACACACGAGCAATTAGCAGTGATTATTATCCTAGCATATTGGTGCCACATAATTCAAATGTGACCTTTTGCGTTTTGCGGGACTAATAAGAGAACATCTAGTATATGTCGTGAGATCATCTTTATCTAGCTGACAAAGGGGGCACTGTAGACATTTTGATTTAGCAAAAACGGAAAATAGGACAAAACAAAAGCTGTCACACCAAGAACGACATAGGCTAGATCTTGTTTACACTAACATTTTTGTGTCGTGTTGTATGAATGTTTCCTTTTCCACGATTTTGTGTCAGTCGTCAGCTTTCAGATATTAGTCTGTTAGAAAAGCAAATCCCACTACATGAGCAACAAACTTGTGCCAGTTAACGCACCTCTGTTTGGCATAATAAAAATATATATAACACAAAATACAGCACATTTAATATTGGCTGGCGGAGATCTCTCAACATACAAACATCTAATAGAAATGCTCACGGTATGCATGAGGTTCCCTGATTGCTTTACTTTTCTTCACAATTGGGAGTATGCTACCGACTATCTGCCTACTCTTCGTCCATACTCCAAAATAACTATGTCCCAATGTGAGAAAAAAGACAGAAAATTGTTTATTCTATTTATATGTCTGCCGTGTTCATTGGTTCATACAGCTGCCATCATCACTCTTATTTCCACAATGGCATTGGCGCACCTGACTGAAGGAAGGCTCGTGGACGCGATATTGTGGTGGTTCGGGGTAGCTGCTAACACATTAACTTGTGAGCAGGCCCTTTCATTGAATATGTGCTTGTATACAATTGAAAGTGAAATTTGGTCCGATATCGCAAGTTGTCGTCTAAAGGTGCTCTAAAATAAAGCATGTTGTCCCTGCTTCTATAACAATTTCGGCCATCAGCACTCCAGAATTGGTCAAAACCTTCCAGAAGACGACAGATTTCCCTGTCTGCCACAGGAAATCTCAATAACCGCAATATTTCTCCGTCTCAAAATTACACGAATACCTCGGTCCTGCATGATTAGGCTGAACTAAAAAAAATACTATTTCCGATTGTGCATCTTAGGGTCCTAGTGGTCATTAATACTCAGCTATTGGTCTACACGTCCGCACTTTTATCTCTCGTCCTCTATGTACGGTCACCGTACATAGAGGACGGTGACGTCTTCCCGCACACCATGCTTGGCTTCAGGCCGGGAGTTTCTGCGCAAGATGTGTTCCTAATCCTAAGGGAAGAAGTTCTCAAGAGCATCCCTAAGGGAGGAGAACACCTCCTGCTCGCACTCGACCTAAAAGGGGCCTTCGATACCATCTCTCACGAGGCCATTCTCAAGGGAATGAACGACATCCGCTGCGGGGAGCGCATCTTTAATTACATTAAATAGTTCCTGACGGGCCGGACGGCAACCATCGGAATAGGCCAGACTCGATCGGATACGATCGACGTGCCAAACAAAGTAACAGCGCATAGGGCGATAATCTCCCCGATTCTCTCCAACGCCGCGATGCTAGCGCTCACGAAAAAGCTGCGGAAGATCCCCGAACTAGGTTACGCCCTGTACGCAGGCGACATCACGCTCTGGGCCACCAAGGGCTCCCTAGCGCGAAAAGAGGCGACCCTTCAAGAGGCCGCGACGGCCATGTAGAGATTTGCGGCAGCGAGCGGGATGCATCGAAGCTGATCCGAGGTGCACGTAGGAGGAATCTACAAGTCCCCCGGCCCTATCAACCTCTATCTTGAGTGCCAGAAGATCACGGAGGGCAATAAGACTAGGGTTCTGGGTTTTTGGATCCAGAGCAACCTGAAAGCCACCCACACCATCCAAACCCTAAGTTCTGCCACCAACCAGATCTCGCGGATTATAAAACGAATTACAAGAAGCCGCAAGGGCATGCGAGAAGAGGACACGCTTCACCTCGTCCAGGCTCTGGTGATCAGCTGAGTAACGTATAGCATGCCGTATCACTACCACTCGCTAAACAAACGCGACCAAGAATATGTCGATGCCATCATCAGAGGCGCGTACAAAACGGCCCTGGGTCTCCCTGTCACCACCTAAAACAAGAAGTTAGCGGCCCTCGGGATCCACAACACCTTCGCTGAGCTGTCGGACGCGGTTATCGATTCGCAAAAGGCCAGACTACAGAACACGGCGGCGGGCAGAGCCATCCTCCACCGGACCGGAACGGCAACGGAGCTCCGTGCCCTCGATGGGAAACGATTACTCCCGCTTGAGGTCAGATGCAAGATCAAGGTGAACCCCATACCGAAGCACATGGGTCATGAACTCCATGAAGGACGACGCAAGACTCGCGTCGACAGACAGCGCCGACAATTCAAGGGTGACCAGTACGTAACGTACGTGGACATGGCGGCGTACCTGGTAGGGGGCCTCTTCGCGGTAGCCGCCGTGAACGGGAGAGACAACTCCTTGACCCTCGCGGCCTCCGTAAGGGCAGAGACCCCAGCTGCGGCTGAGACCATAGCCGCGGCGCTGATAATAAAGCAGGACAGTGTAGGCAGGCAAGTCCATGTTGTTGCTGACTCGCAGCAGGCCTGCCGTAACTTTACCAACGGATGAACACCGCTGCTGGCAGCTCAGATTCTAGGCCCGAGGCTGCAAGAATACCATCAAATCACGTGGACGCCGGGCAACGCGGGTCTGGAGAGGAACGAAAGGGCGAAAGCCCTAGCTCGAGCGTTAATCAACCGAGCGGGGCAAGACCAATCATCTCATCAATCCCCACCCTTTACCTTCATGCCCCTGCCGTCCATTACTGCGACCGACTCGAGAACCAGCGACTCGACCGCAGGATTTATCCTCTGCCTCACAAAAAGCTCAGCACTGAAGATGCCGTAGCTCTCCGACTTATTCAGTCCAACACATTTCCAAACCCACACAGATAAAGTAAAATGCTCCCACATATATATCGCGGCATCTGCCCCTGGTGCAATGACACACGCCCTACACTCCTTCACATCTCGTGGGGGAGCGGGGGCAAACCTCAACACTTAAAGACGCCTAGCACGTCATTTGAGCGGTGGCAGGTACAGCTGACCGGCGAAACTCTGGCGGGGCAAGAAGCTCTCGTCCAGCAAGTACCTCGTAGAAGAAGCTCTCGTCCAGCAATAACCTAGCGTAACTACAGGAAGTAAGGTGTTTAAAGTTGATCGGCCGTGTGAGTTGCTGTAACATTCGCTTACTCAATAAAGTAACAAACATGGTGTCCCGCACGCAAGGACAAACATGAACAGTTCTCACTGCATGATGGGAACGCTCGCTGTCACAAAGCTGGCTTGATCAAATGTGCTGGCAAGCGGGTAGCCTACGTATGGTAGCCAAGCATAGCAGATGCTTCATCGCATCTGCTACGCTTGATATTCGCCAATTACAATGTTATACGTGTCACTTCCAAGGCATACGGCACGCTGACCGCGATTCCCTGAGCCACGCCCCCTATTACAGCCATGGCCGGACTAGACTTGAAGACGCGTGATTGCCTGGCTGTTCTCCACTCCCTCTTTGTGGCGCTTTATCACGTGTCGTTTAACATTGGTTTGGCAGGAAGACGAGGCGAATTAAGCCACCATCCTTCTCGAATCACGCTCGCGTGCTTTTCCTCGCACTCACAGACCACGAGGCACGGGTCGTGGTCTTATCGCACATTCGCCGTCGTCTGAACCCCAATGGCTACGCAGTAGGCGTTTGGAGTGTCCACGTAATTTGCTTTGAGCGTCCACGTACTTGCTACCACAATAATATGTACAGTTCAAAAACGATGGTAAACACACGGGGTAAATTTTCGGAGAAGCGAGCGTCATATGCTTCAGTTGGCGAGCAGTTTTTGAGCGATGACGCAGACAATGCATGCGTTCGTTTAACGCAGGTGCATGTTTCGAATCAGCAGCTGTGCGTCGTGTGGCGCGCAGGGCGACCGCAACTGCCGCAAGACGTTCTTGTGCCCAGCGACAGGTACCGCATTGTTCACCTTATGTGCGGCATGGATATGTGCTTTGATAAAAAGAAAGGACGGGTTGACCATCGTCGCCTAGGTTGTGACCTACTATTCGTGGGATCAATGGGCCCACGCTACGAAAACTGAAGTTTCCTGCAGAACGTTGCGAATACAAGAGGAAAAGGAACAAAGAAATTATATTTCGATGTTTCTGCGAACAATTACAACGAAAACTACAATACTTCTGCAACTTCACAAGCAAGCTGTGCAAATACTTTCAATATGAAATCGTTTATTGACGTTGGTAATTACAAAGTAATGCGCACAATTTTGCAAGAAGAACGCAACATCAACAATCTTTTAGCCCTATGTGGAGCCTTCATACATTACCAATATGCATAGGACATGCATTGGACATTGCGTACGACATGACGTTATTCCGCGAAAGCCTGCGAAAAGTGGCAGCACTTTTTCTGCCTTTCGCGGGCTTTTTTTCAAACTTGGAAATAACTTTTTGTAGCATGTATAGAGCAACAGGAATACGGATCGAGAATGGGTCATGATGGCCTACAATTTTTTCTTTCACAATTTAGCTGTGATTATTCCAGAAGGTATTAAAATATTATTAATTAGTTAGATACTTAAGCGAAAAAAAATTTGACTTGCTCCTAGCGACAGCAAGAAGTATAACGCTGTCGTTGTCGGCCTATGTGTCATTCGCATATATATATTTTTTAAATCTTGGCATAACTTACGTTGGACACCATGTAAAATTCGATTCGTTGTATAGGATGAACAAAACTAAGTATTTTTCATTTTGGTTGTTCTTAGCTATACATGCGATACTCAAACCAGCTATCATCGGGCAATAGCTCCTTGAACGCTACCTACTATCGTATCTTGTTTGCATCGCATCACTCACCAACCATGCACACAACTTGCGTACTCTGAGAACGTATCAGTAGGAAATCGTACACGTCAACCAGTATGTGGAGGTACGCACGCTGATGAGATACAATTGAATGACTGATGGAGAAGGTGACATCGAATGGCTCGACGTGATGGTACACGTTTACTGTATCATAGGATATCAAAGAAGGCGAGAAAATAATGGCATGGGCACGCCACTTGTACACAAAAACGGAAAGGTAGGTTCTAGTCAGCACCAAGGCACGAACGAAATGGAAAGTGCCATTTCACGGCCCTGTGAATAACGAAATTCATAAGCATCCCTGCCTTTCTGACTGCAGCAGCGGTTACATTGGCATCATCGAAAAAAGAAAGCTACAACAACTAATGTGTTATGAAAGTAAGTAATTATTCACTAGAAACTACTCTATCAGACTGTTTTTCACTACTGTATGTCTACTGAGGTGTACAAGCAGACGAGCGAACAAAGAACAACAAAGGAATTTCTCGAAAGCGCAAAAGAAAGCTATGGGTCTAAAATGGTGACAGAGCGTAACTCAGTTGTATGTTATGCTTACACATTAAAAATGGAATCCCCAATTTGGTAAACGTCTGCTGTTCACATGCAACTGCGTCCAGAATTACCAACAAAGAAGAGAGAAATTTCACAGTGAGGAACCCGGGCACTTGAGACTAGTCGCTCACGTGAAGATAATCGGCAGCTTTTTTATTATTGTTCTTTAAAAACGTCGCCATCAACACACGAACTCATTTGCGGTGGAAAGCGTATGCTCCTTGAAACCTAAAATTGATTTTTGAAACCTATTATCCCCGCAAGGCACGCAATGTTTGCTAGAAGCGTTTCTTCTGGATTTGGTAACCTCCAGTGAAAGAAGAAGGCTTTGCTAGCTACAACTATTGTGAAGGACTGCTTCACTTGCCACAATATTAGTGACGCTAATGTAAAAAAAAAATCGTTCGTGTATGCCGCTTTACGCCATAGTTGCGTTCTACATACACGTCACTTGCCGCGGAGTACGTAATGAATTGTCGTAGGAGTGCATTGTTATTACTTCCTGCTTAAGTTTACGGTTAGGTTCTTCTAATGAACAGCATACTTTCTTCACGGTTCCGTAAAACCTGCAAATACGTTGTTAATAAAATGACTTCATGGCCAGCTTTATTATTATTTATTGTGCACGTGGCTGATAACATTTTTGAGAGAAGCTCTGTATACGAAAAACTGTATGCCACGTATTTTTTTAAAGACGACACAACAAACTAAACAAATTGTGTTGGCTGCTTTCTGGGCATGTAGTCCTCGAGAGAGACACGCTATGCAAGAGAAAGAAATTCAAGAAGAGCGAACACTCCCATAGAGTCCAGCGGCCGAATCGACTTAGGCGCTGCAAGCCACCGGCATTAATACTCGAGTCGCACTTCCCGTTTCGGTATTGGGCGCGCGCGTTTCGAACGCTAGCTGGAACGCGCGACGCCTACTGCGCTGATAGGCACGACAGCTCTTTTGCTTCTACAACTTAAACACGCGCGGTCTTTGTGCGGAATCATTTCACAAGTAAAAATGCTTACGAACGGCCTTTAGAAGCCTCCCTCAAATCTGTGCCACGTGCAGTTTCATGAAGCAGAATAATAATAATATAATATTTGGGGTTTTACGTGCCAAAACCACTTTCTGATTATGAGGCACGCCGTAGTGGAGGACTCTGGAAATTTTGACCACCTGGGGTTCTTTAACGTGCACCTAAATCTAAGCACACGGGTGTTTTCGCATTTCGCCCCCATCGAAATGCGGCCGCCGTGGCCGGGATTCAATCCCGCGACCTGGTGCTCAGCAGCCCAACACCATAGCCACTGAGCAACCACGGCGGGTATGAAGCAGAAGCAAGATGTTTTGTGAAATGAGAAAGCGATTTTAGTTTTTAATGCCTGAGCGTTAAGGGCCCGGAACCGAAGAAAATCCGGTGTCGGTGTCCGTCCAAAGAATAAAGCACCAACCAGTAGTGAAAAAGTGGAAGAAACAATGAAAGCTTTCGTTTAAAATATATTGTAATGATGGGAAGAAGATGAGGCCATCTATGCGAATTCCTTTCTAGCTTGTTCTCTTTGTTTCTCCTTTTTCTTCCACAAGCTGCTACATGCATTTCTTTTCGCATTCAGCCACGCTGCAAGGTTATGGCACAACTTCATAACCGCTCTGGTTGCCGAAGATTTCACCGGCTGGCGGTGCTGACTGTTTTGGAGTGGTCACAGCCATCGCAGGCGATTATACCGCTAGAATTGGAAAAGATGGCAGGATACCCTAGATGTTCAACATTGTCTAGCTGCTGTGACGTTCCTCAAGAACAAGAAATCAGTCTGTCCATCCATATTATCTATTTTCGGAGCGCTGTCGCTGAAAGATAAGTGCTCGCCTGTGAGTTAGAATTGACCAGGTTTGATGAATGGCTGTCTGATGCCCAGAAATTTACGAGTATATCCGAAAGCAAAATAAACGGCGGTGCCTTGTCGAACACTGAGTAGACCACCGCAGACGACGTTGCCGCTATGTCCAATGGATAAAGCAGAGATCAAAGTCATTCAAAGCATCAAGAAGCAGACCACGGCATATATGTCAGAACTCACGGTCCCTTGTGCGTCCGATATAGAGAGTAGGACCGCACCGGCAGGCCTTCGCTAAATATTACCTTAGTCCTGTAGCCCGCCTATGCTTCTTTCAGTGAGACCTCAGTGATCGCGGAGTGAATGATGGCGAATTCAACCAAGGACTGCTGTGAAATCCGGACGTGCGATTCCCAAGGGCCATGAAGATTATTCCTTCCTGTATCAGTGGAAAGATCTGGGTCTCGTAGTAGCAGTACTTCATTACGACAGACGTTATCCTGTCGATTGCGCCATTGTAACCACAAAAAGAAAAGAAGACACACTCCCTGCAGCTGTATCGCTTACTTGTTCACCTCTTAAATGTAGATCACCCTACGATCTTCCTCGAACAATTATTTTGTCATTCATTTTTATATCATGATTGCTTCCCAAATTATCTTTACACAGAATAATTTCACTTGTTCCTGCTACATAATACGCGTTACACGCATTACTCTGCCACTGTTTTTCACTGAATTATGCGACAAAATACAACCATATTAATATTTAAAGACGTGTTAGACAATTTCTCCCATTGGTACAGTCACTATTTACTTTTTTTGCTAGATACGACACACATTTACAGTAACTACGCAGGATCTACATTTCTAATGATTCTGTTAGGCATGAACAACTTGTTCGATATACCACGCCCAAATTTCTTGTTAGAAGAAATGTTAGAATTTTATGTGCTTTCAGTGGCCAAGGTTACGAAAGCAGTTTGCCGAGCGCTCAGTCCGGTTGCCTCCAAGAATCGTTGCAGCACTTTTGTTGGATTCTGGAGCTCTCATATGCCAGACCATGGTACTAAGATTCATATAAACGCAAACGGTCATCCGCTTAGCTAAGCTAAATTGGACTGGCCCACTATGCAAGTTTTTTTTTTCTTCGGAGGATAAGGGGAAGCATAGAGGATCTTCTAGAGTTTCTGCGGAAATACACGTCTTTCAATCTGTGCTGTTTAACGTCCTTAGGAGGAATTAGTGTGCGTTCGTAAATGAAGCTATTCGCTGCACTTGCAGAGAAGCGCGAAGTGAACGCAAACGATATTGAATAAAGTAATTTGTGCGACACTTCAGTTATTGTATCACTTGCATACACATAAGTAAATTGTCAAGTTTTCCAGTCATCATGCAACTGTTTCATTTTCCTACGCTTATTTCTGGTGATATGTTTTGCAGGAGTCACCTTTGGAATAAAGTGTGATCAATTAAAATAGCTTCCTTCTTTCATATGTAGCTACGGGTTTTCATATCTTGTAATTGTTTAAAACTTGAGCAAAAGTTCCTTCAATATGAAAGGCGTGGGATGTAGTCGTTTACAAGAAGTAGCAAAGCACCAATTACTTTCGATATTTGTTTTTTCTCTGCAGATCCCATGTGCGACATCCAGTCTCCCGTTTCTCAAACTAAAAGCTGCCGCCCATTAAGATATTTTTATAACAAGGAAACGGGTCTCTGTGGGCGCACTTGTAGCAGTAATGCTCCATTCAGTACAAGGATGGAATGCGAAATGTCATGTAGAAGTGGTAAGTAGGTTTGTCCATTGCGAAGTACTCTAAATTTTCTCATTATTCTAGGTTTTCTCACTACAGATTTATTATTCATTCTTATTTTGCTAATCAATATTTAATAACTGGCTCTTTATTATTTGCATGCCTGTTTGTCCATCTCGGATAACCTCAGGGAAGTAGCAACACAGAGTGGAGTGATAAGCAAAAATACGCCACCACAAAAAACATTCGCTGATGATTACGGTACTCCATATTATGAAATTTAAGCGCAGCTGTATGTGCGTTTTTATTTCGCGATATGTTCAGTGGCGCGGACAACCTGTCTTGTGCGGCAAGTAGGAAACACAGTGAAATGTGGCGCTACTGTCTTGCTAATCGAGAGATCGCGACAAGCGGCGTTTGGGTGATGTGTGGGCGTGAGGAGTCATTCACAGCAGCCGCCGCAGCTCATGCAACGCTTTGTTCCCATACAGACGACGCACGCCACTCTGGCGCCATCTTGTTGCTATCATCGCCGCAAATGCCGTTTTGTGCGGCACTACGCTTTTTTTCTCACACTTTCTCCGCACCCTCTTCATCCGCTTTCCTCCTCACGCTCTCTTCGCTCTCGCCGTCTTTCATCTCGCGCTGCGCTACGTGTTCGCTTTCACCTTTCGCTGTTGTCATTCACTCGATGACGACGGACAACGCCAACGCCAACGATCACTGCAGGAACGGGTGCCTAAAAAAGCGTATAGATATTACAAAAAAAACAAAATGCACCCAGCCGACAAATAACTGCACAGAAGCGCTGACAGCACTGGCAGAAAGATTGAACAGGGCATCGCTTAGGCTACAGAGCGGGTCATTATGAAAACTGCAGGACAAGTTGCTGCCATCGTTGTGGAGTCTTCGCGAAAAAGTAGCCTATCCGCTGGATTTCCTGTTCTTCCAAGCTTTCAACACTCTCTGTGCGTATTAGGGGGTGAAGCTGATGGACGAATTAAGCGCAGCCCCATACTGTCGAGTTCGAACTAAATGATTTTTACAATCCATTTAAAGGCATGTTTCATCACCAGTGCTTTTCATTAAGTTCGGATGAGCAAGAAGTTGAATTACCTTAAGTAACAATAACGGGAGTCACCTTTACCAGAAAAAGAAAATTTAGCAGAGACGGCCTGCGTGTGGGAATTCGAAAGTATTATATCGATTTGGTAAAATGTTTTAATTTTGTACACTCATGACGTGGTGCCACCTCCTCCCCATTGGCTGCGCCGTTACGTGTCCAGTTACGCATGCAGTAGGCCACACCTTTAGTCAGCCGGATGGCTGCGGGGTGACTTGTGCGATGACGCACGCACTAGGCACAGTTTTATTCAGCCGGAACCTTTGAGCCCCCGTTGCGTCGGAAAGCATGCTCGTCTTACAGCCAGCACCAACTGGATTCGATTCCCACCCAAACCGAAATGTACACAATCTTATTTTCTAAGCCAATAATTTACTTTGTTTACAATAACCTCACTGAGAAATCTGACATCAATCAGAGAATTTTTTGACGTATCTCTCCTCGTTGCGCTCTCCGCGATTCTTTAGTACCATTGCTCAGTCACGCTGCCGACAACGACACCGGATATTCCCGTAATGAGGCGTATAATCCTTTCGGAATAATAGAAAAGTTGTCCACCCTGCTTTTCCATATTGCACCAATCAACTCAGCGAACTGGATTACTCAAAGAGACCTACATTAGTTTCACACGAAATCAACTTCCATAAGTGAATACTTAAAAAAAATTGAGCAATTGGTCTTTCCTAATTGCTTGAGCACACATATTAAAATTTCCGAACTGAAGCCAGTCAATTTCTGAAGCACATTCACTTGGAATAAACTTTGAAGATAGTCCCAGTTGTGAAACAAGTGCTGAAAAAGTTCTGTTAACGGTTCACCCCTAGTATTCAGTACACGCATTTTTATGAACAAAATTTCAACAGTAACAGGAACAGTAACACATTCCTAAAGCACTTTGCGTACCCATAACTTGAAATTGGCCCGACCCCCTAAATTTCTTCTTGTCAGCTCGAATATGTTGCAACGTTTGCCATTTTGTAACTGGTAAATATAGTGAGATATAGGTAAAAACTTCATTACACCTTTATTTCGGAGCACACAAACATTGTCGACCTAATAAAAGCTTTATCAAAGGTAGCAGAACCCCTAGTATGGTTCTAAGCATTTACTTTACCCGCTACTACGGAGAAAACTGGGTTTTCCTCTTTGGAAAAATCCCTGGTTTTTCCAAAGAGGAAAAACCAGTGATTGTACTCGCATGTTTATGTGGGTTCCAACCTCGAGAAGGCGCACTAGAGTAACATCGGAAGCTCTTTGGGTGCCCATTGTCGTACAACAGCTTTGATAAAATGGTGGACCACTTGCCGCTGCTGTCAGAGGCTGGCGAGGGCTGTCCCCGGGTATCAACTATTAAAAGCTGTATCAGCGGGCTCACCGCCCGGTACTCGACTACTACCGGACACCTACCTGCTTGGACTTCGGTGATGTAGCACCACCAGGCAGCTTTGTTAAGTTTCTTCTAGTTACAGGTCTAGCAATGGCATTCAAAAACCTGCAAGCTTTGTCGTTCTGCTCTAAGCGCACTTGGGAGTCAATCTTTTGGTTGTGAAAATTGTGTCCTTTGGTTAGGCAAGGCAGGGACTTTTAGCTGCGCCGAGGTGCGACAGAAAAAACCAAATTCAGGTCATGGAATTGTATTTCCTATTAGTTATCCCCTAGGCGGTGCAGAAAGACGCTCAAGAAAGTTGTTGAGCGGCCACGTAAGGTTTCAGGCTCGCTTTTCAATCGGTGTAGCAAACATGGTGCCTACATGGACATTATGTATTCCAGAAACCGGCTTGGCATCTGAAGGCGCGTGGTTCGATCCCGACCGCTGGACACACACCGGTACTGGGGGTGAGGTCTTACGAATTCCCATTATGATGGAAGCGCATCGCTTGCGTCACACGAAGGAAAACCCGGCGCGTTGCTCATAGGTTTGGCTGGCGTCGTTCGATGAAACACCATTCGGCAGCCCTCCTGGAAATTTCTGTAAGTATACTCTGAAAATGAAGGCAGTTTTTTATTACGATAGCAAAGACGTGGACACTCCAGGCGAATTTCAGCCACCGGCGTCAACGTCCGGGTCACCATCGCCATCGCCGTGAGGTTCGTATGAGACAAAGCGTGTAAGAGTGAGCGGGCGAACATGGTTCAATCTCGTGATTGAGAGCGAAGAACGCGTGTCGGATGCCTGCCCTCTCCTGTGGCGCGCTGTCAGACCGTCGGCCTGACAGCGCCTCTCCTGTCGGCCTGACAGGCCTCTCCTGTCAGGCCGACAGTGGCACCAGCTATACCCATGGTGTTTGTCGCCCTTAATATAAGAAGGTAGAACCAGCCCCCTAGCCAAGTGGCCAGCATTACAGGGATGCATTGACTGGGAGAGGTGTATTCAGAATATAACCTTGCTGTGGAGACCTAAGACAAAGACAGCACTGATAAGAAAAGCAGACTTGCGGTTATGTACCGCCTACTTCCGAATTGGTGGGTGTCCTTCAGAGCGTCGCGAACCCCCACAGTAGCCGAGCACCAAGAGAAGATTGCACTGGTACCTATCTTATCCGTAGGTACCTCCGATAAGCACTTGGCTGCCTCCATGAGGAGCAGCGCGTGCTCACCATTTCACCAATGCTTTTATGGGGACAAGGAGCACCCATAGACTCTTGAAAATCCCTATATGGCCCGCTTGCGAGAATAAAAGCGGTATAAACAACTGTGCGCGAAGCGGGGTAAATCATTATCAATTAGAAAACCCGGTTGGATTTCGGTGGCACCGGGATTCCAATTCAGTACCTCCCACATAAGAGGCGGTCGCTCCAATTTGGCGACCGTTGCGATTTCCCAGTTGTAGAATAGTCGCCTCGGTTGTGGGAGGTAGTCTGTTCGATACCTTTAGCCGCAGGTCACCCATTGGTTTAAGTGGGCGCAAGCGTTTTCTGGCCCGGCGTTCGGCTTTGTTCAGGGGCGATAAGGTTGCGCCCCCAATTCTCGTTAGAACCCTTATCAGCGCAAGAAAAGGGGGTTTGCGCCGCTCGCACGACGACCATTTCTTATGCAGCATCGCAATTGACTTATTAGGTAAGGACGCCCTCAGGTTGCGGATAAACACCGCTTTCCAGCGGTTGAGATCCTATAATAGGCGAGCACATCGCCAGGAACGCGCTTTCGCGTAATTGAACTGTGGGGGCGCAGTTGATCACAGATAACCTTCAACAAGGTCATCTGTGGTTGGAAAAGCCGCCCCCAGAGAGCGCGCACATGATACTTTAGGACTTCTGTCGATATACTAACTCCCTCCGAAGCAGCCGGGCCCACCTTCTGACTGAGAAGTCCGAGTCGAAGGTTGTCCATCGGAGTGCACGACATAACTCATCGAAATTGCCGCACCGACTGGCCGCGCCACGACGCGCGGTACTATATAAAGACAAGCTACCGGCGCCGACTGTTTCTTTGTCCAAATGACTTTTTGCACCATCTTCTTCAAAGGTTCACTCAGCTGTGCGCACGACAGAACTCGCCGAAACCACTGCACCACTGGCTGTGGGTGCGTGCCGTCAACACCTTGGCATAGGAAGGGCAACTATGGGAACAAAGCCTTGATGAGCGGCATCGGAGCGAGCTGCGGAAGAAGACGATGACGAGTGCGCGAGCAGGGGCACGAACGCGTCTCAGCTACCACGTGACTTATAGTACCACCTCCAGTCACGTCACCGTGTTTTGAACAAATCAATGCAACATGATGCATGAATACAACACGGCTATTTTAAAAACTCCATTCTCTTTCATACCAACTCACCGCCTTGTCCGCTCAAGCAGGGGAATCTTTATTCCACCTGCAACGCGTCATGATACGTACACCAAAATCCATCAGCGCTGCATTTACTTCTTGCATTTCACACAATGATGGAGAATATCTTCAATAACGTTATCTAACATGTTTGGATAACACACGCAATTGGATGTTTTTCCGGATGGTAATGACCTATGTAGTAACACACATGGTGACCGATTCGCTGAAATAGGTTATATCTGTCATATTATTCATTACAAGTGTTTTGCTTTTACTCATATTATAGTGCTCGTCTGCTTCATCAGAATGCGGCCTCATCCCTGTGACGGCAGCTTTAGCGTAAAGGTATTCCGTTTCAACGCACACAAAAGAAAATGCTATGCAAGGAAGGGTTGCACATACAGAGGAAACAACTTTCCAACTTTGGAAGAGTGTATGAGTACTTGTAGCGCAGGTAAGTGTATGGCTTGAATCTCCGACTATCCTGAATCCAAGGATGAATAGTTATATTCATATTTTGTTTGCACTTCGGAACAAGTTTCGTAACATAGTACGTTTAAGATGTAGTGCACGCTGATTGTTCCAAGACATTTGCATGTCATATTTGAGTTTTGGCCTAATGCATTCAATTATATTCGAAAATATTTCCCGGTCTTTTTTCTTTTATTTATTTCTACTTGCGATTTTTTTACAGCAAAGCTGTTAGCCTCTCGGTGGTCGCCATATTTTGTGTCCGTTTGTGAACCGAAATTATCGCCATCAGCAATGGCTCACACCCACTTAAGGCGACGGTAGAACAGCCGCCATCTTGCGTGTAGTTCAGCTTCTCCCACCAGGTCACGCCACTGACTCATGTTTTAACAAAGGGGGAAAACCTACTCTTCACTCTAGTAGCATGCTGCGGTCTGTCCCTCTTGCAAAGCCGCGACAGGTGATCTGCTGTACTTGAGGAAAATGCCCCCTCCACCTTTTCAGGACGAGTTGCGCTTTGCACCATTGTGTTTTTTTTTTGTTGCTGCCCGTGGTGGCTTTTTCCCCGCTGATACTTTCAACAATTGGTCGGTGGAACCTTTCTACATGTAAAAGAGTTATTGCTGATGATGGTTGCTATAGGCATGGTAAGTGGTTCGTAACTGCCGCTTTTGACGTGGCTGCCAGGTAAGCGCGGGCCGCTACTTCGAGAACCGTCTTGGTAAATGGCCTGCCGACTGCAGTGCTCACAACCTCGGTGGAACACAACACTTGTAATAATGATGACAGACCGACTCAAATGAAGGGAACCTTGAGTGACGTTGATATAGAACTAGATTTGTTTCTTTTTATTCCTAGTCTCAACTTTTTGTGGCATTCCACGAAGTAAGGGCCCGCTAAAGGAAGGTTCTAATCTTGAAATTGTGAATGTAACTTTGTGCTTATAAACACTACATAGAAAGTGAAGGAAATTGCTATTGACCGCAGGGACTGTCTAGAACATTCTGCTGACCCCTGAACATCGATCAGCAATGGAAGAAATGTGGCGATAAAAGAGTAAGCGTAAATGTTATTACAGAGTTAAGAGTAAAAACGAAATACTTACAACGGAGCGACAAAGTGAAAAGAAAGACAGTTCGCCTGTGGAGGAAGCTGAAGGAAGCTGACGGAAGGTGAGCAGACGGTATCTGCACGTATGTCGAGTAAAGCAGGCCCAGCTGTAAAGAGCCCCTACTCTGTCGATGTTCTACTTCGCGTGGGCGCGGGACATTGCTTTCTATTTCTTTCTAAAGACGTCGCGCTTCCTATTGTCCCACGAGCCGGCCGAATGTATTTTTGGCACTCGTCGCCATGTCGAAGCATGCGGACAAATCCCTTGAATGCTTCTCATCAGTATTTTTAGTGCTCGAGATCCACATTACAGATGTCATAAACAGCTCATATGGTCAGTCTGTACGGCCCACTGAAGAAGCGCAGACGGCAGCACACCCCGACATAAAGTCATGTGATAAAACAGGGATTATCTCATGCATCTTTACCTCAAGCAGCAATGGTGCTTGAGCTTTTAGCTCACTATTAGTGTCGGATTGTTTGTGAGAGAAACTTGAGAAGGATACTCTTTATATCGTCTAGTACACATAAACACGAACTTGAGATATGGGTAGGCGCGGTGACAATAACTGACGATACTGAGCCAAACACTCAAATCTGGAAAAAAATCTATCCGAGTATTGCCCGCTTTGTAATGTTTAGTGGCGTCATATTTGCTAAATGTTGGAACTGACATGAAACAGTTTCATAATTTTTTTGACACAGATGATGCCACCAGTAACATTTTTTTGGATTGGATTGAATAACTTTAATGAAAGGTCCTGCGAGCTACGGGACGCAAGGCCCCATAGAGCGGGCTACTCCCACGTTGGGACCGGGAATTGTAACTCCCTGGCCGCATCGTGGCCTCGCTGGACGGGCCAGAGCTGCTCCGCGAGGCCCGTGCTGCGTAATGCTTCTTGTAGCCTGGCGAAGTCTTGATCCTTGTTTCCGTGGGTCCGACCACACGGCCAGACAAGTGCTGTACGTCTAGTGTGCTACGGCAATTTTCGCAATATGATGTTTTGTATAGGTCTGTCATGTAGTGATGTAGTCTGTTCTGCGTGGGGCACGTGTTTGTTTGAAGCATGCTGAACGTGAGGGCTTGAGGCCTGGCGAGCTTATTGTGAGGTGTGCTGTATATTCTGCGGTCTAGATAATAGTGCTATGTTATCTCGTCATATGTGGAGGGAGGGTCCCGATTCTCGCTGGGATGGTCACGACCAGAATAGGTGGCGTCGTGGAGGGTTAGGTCTCGCGCGCTCCTGTGAGCCATCTAATTGAGATTGCGAGGGGCGTCCTCGAAATCTCCGAGGTGTGCCGGGAACGAGCAGGTGGTGTGATGCTGCAGCGGTGCGGATCTATTGATTATTTATAGAGCTTGGCTTGCAATTGCTCCTTTCTGAAAGGCTTTGACGGCCGAGCGTGAATCGCTGTAGACGTGGGTGGTGGTCGGGTCTGTGAGCGCGAGTGCGATGGCGACCTGTTCAGCTATCTCGGACTTGTGGGTCTTGACTGTGAGAGCGTTTGTGACTTGACCTTGCTTATTGATCGTGGTGGCAAAGAAAGCTTTCCTGGTCGGGTACCGCGCCGCGTCTACGAAAGATCTTATGACATATTTCGCGCAGGATCAACGATCTGCGTGCCAGCCTTCTGGGTTGATGGTGCGCGGGGTTCATGTTCCGCGGGAGTGGGCGAACCGTGTAGGAGTTGCGTGTGTCAGTCGGAACGCTTTGATATAGATTCTCCATTGCTGTGGTGTCATGACCTAGTTTGGCTAGGATTTCTCTACCTGGTTTGGTTCCAGAGAGTCTTGTACTTTGAGCCCGTTCATGAGCTTCGGCGATTTCTTCAAGTGTATTGTGCACCCCCAGTTGTAGCAGGAGCTCTGTCTCAGTGTTCTTGGGAATTCCCAGCGCTAGTTTGACTAACTTCCTCAGTTGTACAATGAGTTTGTCCTTCTCCGCTACCTTCCATCTGTGCATGGCCGCCACCAGTAACGAAAACGCCTGAGATTTATCATTTATTGGAAATCTTTTGTTTCAAGCAGTGCTTAGTAAAACTCGTGAGTGCTAGTAATCACATAACACCATACGGATCTACTAATGTGCAACACTCGTTGTGAATTAGCGTGTAAAGGGCAAGAAAAGTTCATTTGCACGGACCAGGCCAGCAGAAAATTTAGCTAAATTCACTTTTCCCTTGTACATTTCTTAATCAACATAGGACAATTTTCTCTTCAAAGATTTGCAGAAAAGGGCTTGCTGCTTAGTTATTGAAAGTTGCATAGTTTCAGCTTCATTGCTTTTGCCTATTCTTAGGTAATGCGTGACCAAGTATCGCCATAAATTGCCAGTTTGCCGTAATAATAACTCATGATCTGTTCATGAGAACGCAAAAGACCTTAGCATAGGTGATAAGAGGATAGTAGGCTAGAAAACCCGTAAATGTTGTTGTTCTGCGTTGAAAAGGGAAAATAGTATTAATTCATAAACTTTTCTTGATAGAGGATCTCTTCATAGAAGCCCTGTTTAATATCTCATTTAAACGCCCGGAAAACTTCATTTTGTTATGTTGAACAGTTTTGCCGATAATGCCGCACAACGGGTGCTAGTATAGTAAGAACAACATTTTTTGCTCACACTGTTTTGATTGCCAACAGCTAAGCCTTTAGGCTAGGCAAAAATACTAGGCGTAATTATTAAGCACAGAAAGTAAGCTTTCTAATGCAATCTAATTCACATCCGTCCATTGAGCCCAGAAATCACAGTGCGTCCACACACAATGACTAAAATGCGGAGAGGGTGACGCCGGAATGCGACCGGCACCTTAAGCAAGAGAAAATGCAATGGCTTATTTCCCTCGTAATGCAGAGGCTACTAGCACTCAGCAAAGTGAAAGGAAGAGTGCATGCATTCATCAGAATTACACATACAAAGTACACAACAACGAACTTCTCAATGAAGAACAAGCTAAGATCGAGCATCTGTCATCTTCAGCGATGACCCGTTCCCCCGTAAACAAGCAAAAAATACAGTGGCTCGCTCCCACGTAAGGCAGAGACTACAAGAGCTCCGCAAAGTGTAGTGAACAGTGTATGTTGAAATCACCCATACAACACAGCGAACAGCACACGTTTTAATTGAGAAAAAGCTCAAAAAAGTATCCAAACCATCTAGAACGCATTGCCTAGCCCACTCAACAGTTGTAGGGATGGTTTTTCGAAAGCATCGCTGAGACATCTACTTTCGCAGGGCCGCGATGGCGAATCACATTCTTCTTTAACAGTAGGTTCTTTAACTAGAAATTAGCTAATGCTATATTTTTTAATGTTTACAACGCGATTCCCTAGCACAACTTCTACATGACCTATGGGGATCTGCCAGTATATACTTACGTGTATCGTGGTCTTGACGATAAGGATAAGTATTATACTTCTGATGAAATGTTGCCTTTAAAAACAGCATAAATATACTTCCCTGGTGAATGTTGTGTAACAACTTGTACAGCTATAAAGAGAGTTTGCGTTGGCTAGAGATCTTGCTTAGAGCGTTCTACCGGCAGTGGCTACTACATTTCTCAGGAGTGATATACTTCGCATCTTAGCTAATGCTATATGACCAGTCAGGAATATCAGAACGGAATAAAACAGAACCTTGTGAGTGTCTACGGCAATATGGATCT